>NW_022196517.1:600000-937825 GCF_008641045.1 Pistacia vera | reverse complement strand
TTGACTTTCCTAGTGGACTGAGATCCCATCCGACCTATTTCAAACCTTTTCCTTTGGTGAACAAGCCAAAATGAGTTGATTAGGTAGGCTAACAAACTTAATCCACACCAGTTGATAGCTCCTACTATCAATCTCAAATGTGAAAAAGCCAACAAGCCAATCACACAATCCAATGGCTCCAACCATTGTCCTCAACTATGATTCTCAGTATAAGTAGAGTGGACACTACATGTCACCACGTACACAGTATATGTGTACTGCTCTACTATGCCTATGATGCGTTTATCAGCCTTCGCTTTGGCGCACAAGCAAAAACCTTCATTTTAAGTCGACCCATCACCATTAAGGAAAACTCCAATGCATTTTAAACTCCCACTGGTAGAAGTGTACCCTTCGCTTTGGCGAACCAGATTTCGACGAACAGTGGTTTGATTAAAACCATGGTGATAGAAGGCATACGTGACTTAATATACTTTAATTGAGGGTTTGTTATTTAATGTCTCATCAGATTATTATGTTTGTTAGAATGACATTGTTTGGCATGTTATTCAACATTCAACCTTAGCATGCATTCTAAACATAATATAAAATGTGCCGGTACATGGCCCAACTAAAACCAATTTCCTCGAGCCTAGAGGAATCGGTGGGTCACCTAGGGGTCCTATAATAAACATCTTGAGTCTCCAAGTATTGTTGGCTCATCCTTTGCTCCGTCTTCAAGTACATTACAAAAATATCATTCTAAATTTACAATAAAACAATTATACAACTTCTTTATATCAATAAATTTAGAAACCTCGATTTACATTCGAGGGGAATGAGATAAGAAGAGAATGTACATTGAGAAGAGGAGAAAGGCAGGACACGCAGGCCCTATAATAAATTTACAACCATACATACCCAAAAAAAAAAAAAAAAAAATTTAAAACATTCACCCTTAGGTCTAAGGCTCATGTACCGGGCACCATGCAATATACAAATAAGTACAAAGCATACATTTCAAAAATAATCAAATTTTTAAATTTATGGGTTAATTACATTTACCCCCTGATAATTTATAGATCTACATTTGGTCCAAAAATTTTGAAACTTTACATTTTAGCCCCTACACACTCGGAAGTGCGCTTGCTGCGGCGATGAGTTATATCGCCACCATGTGTGTTGGTTATACTGACGTCCACACTCTAAGGACGATCGCTGCGATGATGGTTCGATCTTACATTTGGGTCGATAGCAAAAACGCTCATAGACAAATTTGGAGGAGCCTCCAAACGTGCGTATGTTTTTCTAAACTCATGATTAATTTTTCTGTAGATTTCTACTTTGAAATAAACTGTAAAATTATACCTTTGATCTTAGCTTTTTGGAATGATCCTTGTGTTATGATTTTTTGTTTTCCGCTGCGTATATGGATCGTTTCCTAACATATACTGGTCCCGCTAAAATTTCATTGTTTCTATTTTTTCTAAATAAATCTGAAATTTTTATAATTGTATGTATTACCAATAGACTGGTAGGATCATACACACCAGAAAGTTGTAAAGTGGATTGGTAAAAAATTGTAAGAAAAAAATGAAATTTTTTAGCTATAAGTCAATCATTTTCTACCAAATAATGGGGACCTCTATTATTTGCTACAAAATAACTAATTAAATTTGCATAAGGTAAACATGAATCAAGCATTAAATAAGTACTATTTCATCTAACAGGCATGTCTAATGCAAAAGTTCTCAGAGACATATTTGATTTTATACAAGCATCTTGAAATTCAGCATTTCTTTTATTACTACTAGTAATCCAAGCTAAAGAATCCCTAATTCTATCAATATTATTTCTAATTATTTTCATACAACTTTTCAGAAATTATGAATTGGAATTTGGAAATATGAATTGAAAATTGCAAAAACTAATAAAAATTAAAATGAAAGCAGATCGACAACAAAGAGAATAATTGAGAGATTTCAATAGAGATTAGAGAAAATGAGAGAATGAGAGAATTTGGGATGTGAGAAAATATGAGAGTTTAGACCCTATTTATAGGAAAAAAGGGGAAAAGAAAATGACGAAAAAGACCCCTTCAACTGCTATAAAAAGACTATATTTCAAGGGTAAAAGGGGTATTTGCAAAAAAAAAAAATTATTATTTAATTTTTTTCGTCCAACTTATGGGTCAACTCGACAGGTTGACCATTGGCTTGTAATGGCCAACCCGCCAGGTTGAAAATTCCCAACCCAGCAGGTTGGAGGGTTTTTTTTTTTTTTAAATAAAAAATTTAACCCGCTGGGTCACCGGGTTGACATATTAAAACCCGGCCTGCCCGACGAGGTATATGCGGGCTGGGTTAGGGTTGACCCACCTAACTCGACCCATTTGTTTCACTTCTAGTCCAATTCAAGGGTGCAGCAAATAAAGAATTGATCGCATTGACTTTTCCTTTCAGTTGTCCCTCACTGACAGAAGTTGCCATGATCCCCACTTTAAATTTTGCTCTTTTATTTTTCTTTTTATTTATCAGCATTTAATGGGGACCTCGCTTTAGGTTTGTCTTCACAAATAAACAGACCCTGGATTTTTCGTAAACATCCTTTGACTTTCTCTCATATACGTTAATTGACGACAGAAAATAACTTAGAAAATCAAATGTCCAGTTTACCCTTATTTTGAAGTTGTTGTTACCAATTTGCCCTTAATAGCTTGTCTATTTACAATGGAAGTTGAAATTTTTATAATCCGTTTATTGGACAAATGATGTTTAAAATAAGATTCATGTTGATGCAAAAAATACACCAATTAGAGTGATCCGATCAACCTTGACTGGATTGGAACTGATGTGTGAGTGATTACAGATAACTAGAAATGAATAAATAGTAAATATGGTAAAGTAAATGGCAAGAAAGTTTTTAAAGTGGTTCAACGAGTTAAACTCTTGAACATACGTCCACTGTTTTTGTATTTGCTGTGAGAGCATACAATGACAGTCCTAGAATAATTTTCTAACCCCTTTCTCCTCATTGGAGGGGGGTTATATACAGATTTTGTACAAATGAAAGAGCAAAAATAAAGGGATTACAATTAAGTTTGAAATGCAACTCCAATATTCTCGCAATTGAGCATTGTGATTATGCAAAGATTGCTGTCGATCTAATCCTCTCCGAGATACTCAGGATCTAAAGTTATTTGTGAGTTGGTTGAACAAGTGTAAGGATTAGTCGCGACTAGCTTGTGCTAGGTCGAGCTATAACTCAACAAGCTTATGCTGGGTTGGACAATCAGTAGAGTCGAGCTAGTTCTAGATTGAGCTATAACCACACAATTCTTTGAGCTTGAAGGAAAACCACACACAACATCTCCCCCTTAGTGTTCAGTGCTCATTTTGAGCTTCAGAGACTATTGCTTGATTTGTCAAGCTCCTTATTCATCGGTAGGGCACTGAATGTAGATTCGATCGAGCTTTGTGAGTCAGACTCATCCTTAGTCGACGTACTCAACACTTGACCTTTTCTCTTCTATGACATTATTGACAAACTCGGAACTTGAAAAGAAAGGGTGTTCATGTAAATTCCACGCGATCATGTCACATTAAATGCAGCAGCCTTTGGCAGTTACTTTTCATCACGAGTGGGCGACTACAGGTGTCCACTCGCGAAGTTGAGGTAACCGTGCGGTGACCGTTATGATTGTGGCACTCTAATGGTTGATTGCCTATGGCAGATGATTAACATGTGGCCACGTCTAAGGGTCAAGATTGCTTGATGAATGGAAGGCCGAGATTCATTGTAGATCGACGGCTACAATCAAACCTTGGCCTTTCATCTCCCATGCAAACCACTATAAAAACGGGCGAACTCATCAGAAAGCTTTCACACTTTGCAAAAGTTCTCAAGCGTTTTTGCTTATTTCGTCATTGCTTCTTCATCTTCATGGTGTTTTTTCCGGCAAGTTCATCCTCTCCTTTTACTCCAGTAAAGTTTCTTTCCCTTCCTCTACTTTCTTTCATGACTTTTACGGTTGTGAGTGGCCATTGTCGTGGCCATATTGAGTCTTTTAGGGCCTTGTTAGGGTTATTGAGTGTGCCTCAGGCGGTTCTGGGTTTAAGGAGGGTTTATGGTGGTGGCCGTCGGAACCTTGGTAAGTCACGTATGTCTGTTTTCCGACATGAGCTATCTTGGGTGCCTGAACTGAAAGCATTGTGTGCATAGGTCGCCGAGTTTTTCGAGTTTTGACACATGTTCGCTTCTGTTTCTGGTACTTAGAAGCGAGCTATCATCATGTCTTCTTTGAGTAGTCATACCATTGATCGCATGTTTGATTCTCCAACAGGTTTGGTAGTTCTTTGGGGCATAGTCCCCGAGGTTTCCAAGGAGGTCATCACACAAACTTGAACCTTGACGTGGTGGGCTCTTCTGACAATGCCTTTGTGGAGGTCGCTCAGCCAAAAAAGTCTTTGGCTCATAAGTCTCATAAAGAACCATAATCCTCAATCGGCGTCGAGGATTTGAGGCTCATAAATGAGACTTATGCGCCTCAACTTAACTTGTAGATTCTAAGAGGCTTCTCCCGGAAGAATTCACCCACGGGATGCGTGGCAGTTTTTGAGTCCCTTCTTGCATGCTTTCTATCCTCGCTCACCATTTCATCAACAGTGTTTTGAGACAGTTTGACATTGTCCTTTTCCAACTGTCCGCGAACTCATACATCATAATCGTAGGTCTATACATAGCATGCCAAATAGCCGAGTTGGGCGAGCCATTTGTTGAGGAGCTCATCTATTTGTATATATTAAAGAAGGGTCAAGACCATACGTACTACCTCTCCAACGAGAGGAAGGTACATTTTAACAGTCTGGTTGATGTTCCAAAGAAGGTCCTGCATTGGGACTCTTAGTTTTTCTTTTATGAGGCCGGGGAGACAACATTTTTGCTTCAAAAGCTAGTAAGACTTTGACCCCTAGTATGTGTGAAGAGTGTTTTCAAGCTCGATGGTCGAACTAAACAAGCTTTTTTGCTTTGTATTTAATGTCAAGCAGAATTTTCTCCCTGCAACGAGCTTACAAAGGCTTTAGTGCTTCAGCGATCTCTCCGATAGGGAGCGCAACGTCAACGAGATTATCTTGCTTCCTCGATTAAGGGCATACAACTTTTGCATGGACAACGCCAATTTCATAACCATCCCTGAAAAAGGTAAAGTGTTTATTTGCTCGTGCTTTTTTCCTTTGTATAGGTTGTTGATTGTTTGCTTCTCCTTTCGCAGAAATGTGGGCTGAGAAACCGAAGGGCCAAAAGAAAAAGGTGGTAGCTTTTAGGGCTGTTAAAAAGCTACCGATTGCTCCAGTGAAGAAGTAGCCCACTGGTGCTATTGGAACGATCAGGGAGGGTGCCTCGCATCCAATCATTAAGCGAAGTGAGGGCGAGCTTGGGGAAAGCCTAAGTGCGAAGAAGCCTACGATTGCCTCCAAGGCAGTTGAAGGGAAAGGTCCCCCCAAGCCCCAAAAGGGATGACAAAGAAGACTTCTGAGCCAATTGGAAGCTCGAGGAAGCAGAAAGCGCCCGAGTAGCATGATAGTTTGGGCAAGAAAAAGTCAACCAAGCCGCAGGGGGCTTTGGAAAACAAAAGGTCACCGAGCAGCAAGGTGGCTTGGGCAAAGGGTCATAGGGTAGGCTGGCGGCCTAAATAAGTCTACGGCTAAGGATTTGACTAAGAAGAAGTCCGTTCCCATGGGTGAAGCTATCATTCCCGTGGGAAGAAAATCAAGCTTGCCTCAATAAGGAGGCAAAGTTATGGACGAGGCAGCTTGAGCTGCAGTGGATACAATAATTGACCAACTCTCTGAGCACATCAATGTCGGGGTTGCGACGACCAGGGATGCCATCACCTCGTGAACTTTCACGGGTATTAGGGATTTATCTCCTCCACAACTACTGGCTTGGGTATGCAACTATATGACAAAGGTACCAGTAGTTTGCCCGTTTCTCCCTTTTTTTATATGTGCTTTCTTTATTCGTCGCTAACTTTCATTTTTCCCTTTTCCTTTTTTAGGCTTACGTGGCAAGTAAATTTCTCTATGATGACTGTTACCCCACACCGGAGGGCATTCATAAGAGATGGCAAGAAGCAAAAACGCTTAAGGAGGATGTCTTGGCTAGGGTTGAGGCAGCAGAGAAGGAGAAAGGCTCAAAGCAAACCAAGCTTGAGTGACTTAAGGAAGGAATGGCAACCTTCAAGTCCTTGACAAAATTAAGGCGAGTAAGGCCGCTCAAGCAAAGACTGAACCCAAAGTGATCGAGGCTAAGAAGAGTTTGACATAGCAATGAGGTTCCAACAATAAGTTGAACCTTGAGCTCACCTCAGCTCAGAAAACTGCCTTGGAATGGGAGACAAAGTTCAAGCAACTCTTGAAAGATTCAGAATGCATGAAGAGTGGTGGAGATGGAGAATGAAAGCATGAAAGCATGGATTAAAAAAAAAACGGTTTACATGCAAAGCTTGGATATGAGATTATACCTACTCCTTTGCTTTGGATTGATGAAGATTAGCTTCAAAAGGATGAAACCTCCACACTTTAACACCACCTTGAGAGGATTAGAGAGTGGCCTTGGCTAGGGAGAGAGAGCTTTTAGTTTGTGTTTGAGTGAACAAGTGAATAATGAACAAAAATGCAACCTTTTGCACTTATATATACTTGGGCTATTTTGCAATTATTTATTTTTCACTTCCAAGCCCAATAAAATCTTATTTTATAAAGGGACCCCACGAATTTAATATGCTACCCTTTGAATAATCAATATTATTCAAGGGCCCATGTAAACTAAACTAGTTTACATTAACAACCCATAAATTTACCCTTTTTACCCTTTAACTATTAAAAGGTTATTTTTGTTCATCTCATTAATCTTAACACTTTAAGATAGATAATGAAATATTAATTATTGCTTGACAATTTTAACACTTAAAATGTCACAAATTGTTTTCTATGTAACTATTACTATAGAAATCCGTTATTACCCCGGAAGGTGCTAGCCCCTTCGGATAATCATTTCTCTCTCTCATCATTCTCTTAACTTCTCAAGGCTATTGGTGTGACCATGTAGGTCCACTGTGGATTAGCGTGAGCCGGTTCTGGATGAATCCGGAAAACCTGTCTGGAGGGCCTAACGACTATGGTAAACATCTAGCAATGTGCCATAGTCCTAACCACGATGAAGAAATACTTCATCGAACCCATTTCAGATCATACGTACCATGCAGGTAAAGTCCTCCATTGAGATATCCTAATCGAGTATGGATTCATGGAACGTCAAATCCTAACCTCTATCTCTACCGAATCGTGATCAATATGTTCGGAAATCGTCATCACAAACTTGCTTTGTATGACTAATAATAGACTCTGGCCAGAGATTCAATTTTTTGACATTTATCGATGTTCGTCTAGGAACTCGAATCTGGATGAGTTCGAAGTACTTCCGATCCTATATTTCGAGTCAATGGATCCCCTCTTGACCATCGTTCGTTTTCCGCATGAACAACGCCTGACCAAATAGGCTTTATTGTATGAAACATGTTAGTCTCGTACTTAGACACCGTATGAACCAAACGCATCCGTATCGGATCCGACTACAATGTCTCAGTCAAGGACTACATCGTGCACTGGATAACCAAACGATAAATCATTGACTATATGCTTTTCCAGTGATTTGTCGTTATCGGTTACATTCGAAAAACAGGTCACCAACCATTAATCCATACCAATGCTAGTGACATGACATCATCGTCATCCGTACTTATATAATTCATGATATCTTTTGGAGCATCCGGTATGCCTACTGTGCAATATAGTTGCCCAAATTTATATTGCTCTGTAGAGAACCCTTTTCGATAATTCATTTACCTATTAAATGAATCATCTGGACAATTCATATACATACTTTATTTTAAATGCAGACTGAATAAAGGAAGCAATTTACTATATGAATTGAAGAACTCTTTCTTCTATTATTATGATATATAGAGAACAAGACAAAATGCTCTGAAACCGACAACACGAATGGTTTCTAGGGCATACACTAATATACACTAACAAACTCCCACTGCTAAAAGCATTCGATGTTGATCTCATACCCATCTTCTCAAGATGATGGTCCAATGCTTCAGTGTCATCGCCTTAGTCAGTGGATCAGCTACATTTTCTGCTGAAGGAGTCTTCAGAATCAAAATCTTCCAGCTCCAACGAATTCTCTCAAAAGTGATACTTACGCTAAATGTGTTTGGATTTTTGGTGTGGCCCTTGGTTCCTTTGCCTGTGCAATAGCTCCAGTATTGTCACAGAACAGCTTATCGGGTACCATGTTCTGAACCACCCCAAGTTCAATTACGAACCTTTTGCATCCAAACAGCCTCCTCTGCTGCTTCCGACGCAGCAATGTATTCAGCTTTTGTAGTGGAGTCAGCTATGGTTGTCTGTTTGGAACTTTTCCAACTAACAGCACTCCATTACAATAAAAATGTACCCTGACGTAGACTTTCTATCATCAATATCTGATGTGAAATCAAAATCTGAGTATTCTTGAATGTTTAATGGAACATCCATAAATCAGAACTAGATCCTTAGTTTTCTCAAGTACTAAGGATCGATTTTACAACGACCAATGTTTCTCCCTGGGTTTGACTGATATCTGCTCGTAACACTTATAGCATAAGCTATATCAGGTCTTGTACATAGCATTGCATACATTAAGCTACCTACAGAAGCGCATAAGGCACATTACGCATCCGCTGCCGCTCTTATCGGTCTTGGACCATCTCTTAAAAGATGAAACCGTGAGTGAAGGGCAAAAGACCTCTCTTAGAGTTCTCCATGCTAAATCTTTTTAGCATTTTCTCTATGTACAATTTTTGGATAACCAATTACCCTTTTCGTTCTATCTCTATAGACACGAATGCAAGGACATATGTCGTTCTCCTAAGTCTTTCATCGAGAAGGTTTTGGACAACCAAACCTTAACCTCTGTCATCAGCCTTATCATTTCCCACAAAAGTATGTCATCTACATATAATATGAGAAACGTGATGGCATGATCTTAACCCATTTGTATACACAAGGTCTCTCCAGATTCTTACAAAACCAAACGATTTGATTATGTCGTCAAATCGAATGTTCAGCTTCTTGAAGTTGCTTCACAATAATGGATGATGCAATTTGCATACCTTAGTCTTTCAACAAAGGATACAAAACCTATCGGTTGTTCCATATAGATGTTTTCCTCAATAAACCCATTGAGGAAAGTGTTTTGACATCCATCTGCCAAATTTCATAATCATGGTATGTGCGATGGCTAGCATTATACGGATGGATTTAATCATAGCTACAGGCGAGAAGGTTCTCATAATCCAATCCTGTTTTTGAGTTAACCTTTCGCCACCAGTCAAGCTTTGAAGGTCTCTACCTCCCCATCCTTGCCAACTTTTCTCTTGAGACCCCATTTACACTATAGGAACTATCCCTCAGGTGGATCCCAAGCGACCATACTTGATTGGCATGCATTGATCTATCTCAAAATCCACGCTTCCAGCCATTTTCCTGAATCTCTATCCAATATTGCTTCTTCGTAGCTTCTAGGATCATCACCATGATCATCTACTCCCACTAAGTAGATTCAAATCTTGCTCATGTAGGAACCATATCTCTTGGAGGTTTCGACATTCTAGAAGACTTTCGTACGGAACCATAGTACCGATACTAAGGTTCGCTGATGGAGTCCATCTCCAGCAATCGCGTTCTTGGCTCTTCGAACTTTCCTTGAGTTCAATTTCTTCCAAAGCGCCTTCCTCCAGAACTCGTTCCCGAGGAAGAGCGCATTTCTACTGATCCAACTCTTGATCACTTGGGAAGTAAAGCATATCATAAACTATCTTTAGGATATCCAATGAACCGACCCTCCGGATTTAACATCCAACTTATCATATTTAACCAATTTAACATAAGCTGGGTAGCCCCAATCTTCATATAATTCAGACTTGGACGTTTCCATGCCATACTCATACGGGTGTTTTTGGACAGTTTTAGATGGGACCCTATTAAGGATGTGCACAGCGGTCTGGAGAGCGTACCCCACAGAGACATTGGTAGTTTGTAAACTCCACCATCGATCGTACATACCAATAAGGTACGATTTCTCCTTTCAGACACTCCATTAAGCTGGGGTGTATAAGGAGGAGTCAACTGTGAGATGATCCCATTTTCTTTTAAGAACTCTTGAAACTCTGTACTCAAGTATCACCCCCACGATCTAATCGTAGTATTTTAATACTCTTTCCAGTTTGATTTTCTACTTCATTTGAATTCTCTGATTTTTCAAAGGATTCAGATTTGTATTTCATTAAATACAATACCCATATCGTGACGTATCATCTGTAAAAGTAATGAAGTATTCAAATCCTCCCCTAGCTAAAGTACTAAATGGTCCACATACATCTGTATGTATGAGTTCTAAAAGGTCTTTAGCTCGCTCTCCTTTACTCTTAAAGGGAGACTTGGTTCATCTTTCCTTGGAGACATGATTCACAGGTTGGATAGGGTTACAGACCCAATGAGTTTAGGATCTCACTTTCTCCACGCTGTATTAATCTTCTCTCTCCTATATGACCCAATCTATGATGCCATAGAATTTTAGGATTTGATTCAGATCAAGTTCTTTTTTAGAAATGGTATTGATTGAAGCATAGTCATTCAATTCAAGCATACAAACCATTTGTATTCACAGCTTTACCAACTAAAACATTTCCAAAATGTATTGAACATTCATTTCCATAAACAGTACATAATAACCTGCCTTACACAAAGCAGAAATAGAAATGATGTTTCTTGTGGCCTTTTCAAAGTACAATACTTTAAACAAATTCAAACATGTCCTGAAGGTAGTCTTAGTGAGCAAGTCCCCATGGCCTCGGCTGCAACTCGTGCCCATTTGCCATCCTCAAATGATCTCGCCCTTTGTCACCTCAGAACTATTCTGAAGTACCTGCAAAGACATACAAACATGAGATGTGTTGTGATCTAATATCCAGGAATGACTATCTGAATTACACTTAATTCATATTCAATCATAAGACATTGGTTCGTACCTGCTTTTCCTTTGCCTTTCTTCAGACTGTTCAGGTATTGAGGACAGTTCCTCTTCAGTGTCCATCTTTTCCACAGTGGAAACATTTTCCCTTTGCATCGGCTTCTCTGCCTTGCCGCGGCTTTTTGAAGCTCTTATTCTGGGTCCAACTTTTGGATCTCTCTTTGGTAGCACTTTGGGCTTTTTATGGCCCTGCTAGTGGAGGCGGCAAAGACATCCCATGTCCTTTCCCTTTCACATTCTGCTGTGAAATTCTTAAGTCATTTAGCAGTTCAGAAAGGTTTCTCTCAATCCTATTGAGATTGTAGTTAGTTATAAATGGTTTATAACTTGAGGAAGGGATTGTAGAATCAATTCACTTTGAGGCGGTTTGGCATAACCACCCCATATCCATCCAGTCGATCTAATCCATTGATCATTTTAAGAGTATGATCAGCTGGAGGTTCCCCTTCCTCAACTTCATGCTAAAGAGGGATGCATGCAATTCATACTCAACCACTCTGGATTTTCGCTATACAACTCTTGTAGAGACTTGCGGATATCATAAGCATTTGAAATCTCTTCATGCTTAGTTGAAGTTCTCTATTCATGGAGGCTAACATGTAATTTTTAGCCCTCCTACTATCCTCTCTCCACTTTTCAAGAGCATCAAGTCTCAGCTTGTGGAGCATCCGGTCCAATATCAAGTGGAAGAGGTGCTTCTAGGACATAGCAATTCTTTCAAAATCTAGAACAATTCAAGATTTCTTAGCCATCTTTTAGGTTGAGTCTGGTAATAATATTGTCCATTATCCTTAGGAGACATTGTTGGCCATTTTTTCAATTATTTATCACAAAGATGAAACTGCAAAGAAAAGTAATTTATTAGTGTCTTGTAATCTTTTAAACCTTTAATGATAATCAAATTAGCTCCCACTATTTTATTCGAGTCCTACATTCCCTTAAATAGGATCTAGAAATTTTCGTTGGATTAAATTTCTTAGTGGGAATCAATTTCTTATCAATTCAATTAACCTCACATAATAGAATTCTTGGTCAATTAAGTCTAATAAGTAGAAACTCGTTTTCCTTTATATCACTATATAAGGTTTGATTCATATTCCTTGTCCTAGCTTCGAATACCTCACATAATAGAATTCTTGGTACCCTAGGCTAGTTAATCCGAACCATTTGTGCTTTCTTATGATGACATTTTCATCATGTCCTCACATAATAGAATTTTGTCAAGGTGAAATATCCATCCAAGAACAAATCAACTTAATTCTATGATATAAAGATTATATCCCTCACATAATAGAAATCTGGGATATTAAAATTTATATCAAAGAATTTAGTTATCCCACAATGGGAGACTTGGATTTAATAATTTAATTGGGGATTAGCTTTAACCTTTAGATTCATTTTTAGTATGCCATGTTTAATTATCCATTCATACATATCACTATATGCAATAAAGCATGTGGGTTGACCATGGGGCTTTACGAAAATACATCCTAAAGGCAAACTATTACCCTAATACTATATCTTCGATTGGATCATCATCCAGATGTTCTTCGGTTCCCGTCTAGCCGATTCCATTACATATTGGAGTATTAGGCACGTAGGCCCGATAAAATAAATAATAAATTTTAATTATTACAAGCATTTAATAAAAGAATATACAAACACTTTTGAATATTTTGAAAACCAAATGGCGCCCATGATCAACCCTCTAATATATCATTCATCACATAAATAAATATAAACTTCATACCAAATATAATAAATAATATTTAAAGGCATGAATATAAATATATAAATATATCTCATATATTAATAGATATTATATATATATTCATGTGGTAATTTATTATAACTTTGGGCATGCACAATTACACATTTTATAGGAATCATTACACAAACACTTTTGTATTCCACCCAAAGAAGTATACTATTTAAATGTTAGCATCATTTCAATACTTTTCACAAAGTCACGCATGGCATAGATAAGTGGGTTTTATTACTCCAAGAGTATCTTCTATGACACAAGTTACTTTTAAACTAAAGTAATACTTTTTATGACATATTTATCTTTTCAAAGAACAATCATGCCATCTTGCATCATATTTTTGAAACCATTCAAACAACCAAGTTATTACATTTCAAAAATATAATAATTTATGCCATGCAATGATGGCATTATAAAGTAATTATTCAAATTAAAATCCTACATTAAATTTACCACAATCATATATAATATCATAATCTCATCCATGAATGAATAATCCATAACTTATTAACATCAAATTCCACCACTAAACACTTGCAACATTTGCATACACTCATGCAAAAATATACTTTATCAAATTAAAGATACACATTTAGCATGTTAAAGCATAAACCATTTAATCAAAGTAATGAAAATGAAACAGCATGAACTTTTTTCTAAATGAATCATCAGCAACATTTCCTAAACATCATTCATCAATACATGATGAAATGACATTTTTATGGCAAAACTAGTCATGGCCGAAAATGACATTATGCATGCAGTAGGTTTTTCAACACATTTCATGCATAATCATCATCCAACATGCTTTAATCAATTCTACATACCCAACATATCAGAGCAAGAGAAAAACATGTTTTCCAAAGATCAAGAGATGGCCAGACATACCCATGCATCAAACATGCTTATTACATCAAACAGCTCATCCAATACAAGGCATGCTCATATACCATTATCATCATTCAAACATATAGAATGAGAAGAAGAATGAACATATACCTCTGATCTATGTAGGCCGAGACATACATGTAAAGATTACTATGAAAAAAAACATTTTTGAACCATATCACTACATGCAAACTCAACCAAGTGTGAACATATGAACATGTAAAATGCCATATGTTATAATTCGACAGGCAAGGAACTTTTAGCTCTGATACCATTTGAAAGATTCAGCATGCTGAAGAGTGGGGAGAGTATCTATTTTTTTGGGGGGGGTGGGGGGGGGGGTGTTTTTTTTTTTTGGGGGGGGGGGGGGGGGGGGGGGGGGGGGGGGGGGGGGGGGGGGGGGGGGGGGGGGGGGGGGGGGGGGGGGGGGGGGGGGGGGGGGGGGGGGGGGGGGGGGGGGGGGGGGGGGGGGGGGGGGGGGGGGGGGGGTGGGGGGGGGGGGGGGGGGGGGGGGGTGGGGGGGGGGGGGGGGGGGGGGGGGGGGGGGGGGGGGGGGGGGGGGGGGGGGGGGGGGGGGGGGGGGGGGTTGGGGGGTTGGTGTGGGTGGGGGGGGGGGGGGGGGTTTTTTTTTTTTTTTGGGGGTGGGGGGGTGGGTGGGGGGTGGTTTTGTTTTTTTTTTGGGGGGGGGGGGGGGGGGTTTTTTTTTTTTTGGGTGGGTTTTTTTGGGGGTGGGTGGGGGGGGGGGGGGGGGGGGGGGGGGGGGGGGGGGGGGGGGGGGGGGGGGGGGGGGGGGGGGGGGGGGGGGGGGGGGGGGGGGGGGGGGGGGGGGGGGGGGGGGGGGGGGGGGGGGGGGGGGGGGGGGGGGGGGGGGGGGGGGGGGGGGGGGGGGGGGGGGGGGGGGGGGGGGGGGGGGGGGGGGGGGGGGGGGGGGGGGGTGGGGGGGGGGGGGGGGGGGGGGGGGGGGGGGGGGGGGGGGGGGGGGGGGGGGGGGGGTTTTTGTTTCTTTTTTTTTTTTTATTTGGGGGGGGGGGGGGGGGGGGGGGGGGGGGGGGGGGGGGGGGGGGGGGGGGGGGGGGGGGGGGGGGGGGGGGGGGGGGGGGGGGTTTTTTTTTTTTTGTTATGGGGGGGGGGGGGGGGGGGGGGGGGGGGGGGGGGGGGGGGGGGGGGGGGGGGGGGGGGGGGGGGGGGGGGGGGGGGGGGGGGGGGGGGGGGGTTTTTGGGGGGGGGGGGGGGGGGGGGGGGGGGTTTGTTTGGGGGGGGGGGGGGTGTGGGGGGTTTATTTTTTGGGGGTAAGCATGAAAGCATGGATTAAAAAAAAAACGGTTACATGCAAAGCTGGATATGAGATTATACCTACTCCTTGCTTGGATTGATGAAGATTAGCTTCAAAAGGATGAAACTCCACACTTTAACACCCTTGAGAGGATTAGAGAGTGGCCTCTGGCTAGGGAGAGAGAGCTTTAGTTGTTTGTGTTGAGTGAACAAGTGAATAATGAACAAAAATGCAACCTTTTGCTTTATATACTTGGGTATTTTGCAATTATTTATTTTTCACTTCCAAGCCAATAAGATCTTATTTTTTAAGGGACCCCACGAATTTAATATGCTACCCTTGAATATTCAATATTATCAAGGGCCCATGTAAAATAAACTAGGTACATTAACAAACCATAAATTTTTTTACCCTTTAACTATTAAAAGGTTATTTGTTCATCTCATAATCTTAACACCTTAAGATATAATAATTAAATATAATTAATTATTGCTTGACCATTTAACCCTTAAAATGTCACAAATGTTTTCATGTAAGCTATTACTATAGAAATCCCGTTATACCCCGGAAGGTGCAGCCCTCTTCGGATAATCATTTCTCTCTCTCATCATTCTCTAACTCTCCAAGGTATTGGTGTGACCATGTAGTCCACTGTGGATTAGCCGTGAGGCCGGTTCTGGATGAATCCGAAAAACTGTCTAGGGCCTAACGACTATGGTAAACATCTAGCAATGTGCATAGTCCCTAAACCACGATGAAGAATACTTCATCGAAACCATTTCAGATCATACGTACCATGCAGGTAAAGTCCTCCATTGAGAATCCTAATCGAGTATGGATTCATGGAACGTCAAAATCCTAAACTCGATCTTCTACCGAATCGTCGATCAATATGTTCGGAACTGTCATCACAAACTTGCTTTTGTATGACTAATAATAGACCTGGCCAGAGATTCAATTTTTCGACATTTATCGATGTTCATCTAGGAACTCGAATCCGGATGGAGTTAGCAGTACTTCCATCCTATATTTCCGAGTCAATGGATCCCCTCTTGACCATCGTTCGTTTCCGCATATGAACAACGCATGGACCAAATAGGCTTTATTGTACGAAACATGATTAGTTCATACTTATACACCGTATGACACATACAGCCACGTATCGGGATCCGACTACAATGTCTCAGGTCAAAGGACACATCGTGCACTGATATAACCAAATGATAAATCATTGACTACATGCTTTTCAAGTGATTTGTGGTTATTTGTCACATTCGAAAAAACAGTTCACCAAACGTTAATCCATACCAATGCCCCAGTGACATGACTATCATCGTCATCCTACTTATATCAATCATGATATCTTTTGGAAGCATCCGGTATGCCTACTATGCAATATAGTTGCCAAATTTATATTATTCTGTGGGGAACCGCTTTCGTAATTCATTACCTATAAATGAATCATCTGGACAATTCATATAATACTTTATTTTAAATGCATGACTGAATAAAGGAAGCAATTTACATATATGAATTGAAGAACTCTTCTTTATTATTTATGATACTATATAGATACAAGACAAAATGCTTGAAAACCGACAGCACGAATGGTTTCTAGGGCATACACTAACAAAGTCTTACTCGATCTTACTAGGAGGGAAAGTTGACAAAAACCTGAGGCTAAAACTGAGCAGCTTAGGTCGAAATCGGGGAGCTGAATAAGGTTGTCGGAACCTAACTTGGGATACTTAGGTTTCCTTGTGTAGAAGTTATGGGAAGCTCATCCCTCGATCAACTTCTTCTTCTCTGTAGGCTTGCCAAAGGGAGGGATGACCAGATAAAGATCGAGGCTCAAAGGATGGCCTATCGCTACTTCTGATGCATTCGAGCCTGATGGTGAGGGCACGGAGGGAAGTCGAGAAGGGCCATGAGGGGATGACGGTGAGCAAGAAGTCGAGGATTGGTCCCCTAACTACGCTCCCTCATTGCTGACTGGTTCCTCCAGCTAAGCTTTTGTAAGTTGTGCAAGCTCTCACCCTGAAGATGCTGCTGTGAACTCGGTGGTGAGGAACTATCGTCCTTGTGGCGACGAGCCCATGATCCTCCAACAACTTAAAAATTTCTTCTTTTTTTTTTTTTTTGAGTTTGTAAACTAAAACTTTTACAATTAATGAAAGACATTTTTGAATATATTGGTCAAGCAATGTTTATTTCTATGGAAGTCGTCTCAAATTTGTTCCAAGTATGCTAAGTGCGTTCTTGAGGACCTTTTTGAATGCATATAAGAAAATCTTGTGTGACAAATCTGAGTTTGGATTGATTGATTGTCTCCAACAACTAAAAATATTTCTCTTTTTGTATCTTTTTTTTTTTTTTTTTAGTTTGTAACTAAACTTTTACAATTAATGAAAGACGTTTTTTGAATATATTTGTCAAGCAATGTTTAATTTCTATGAAGTTGTCTCAAATTTGTTCCAAGTTATGCATAGCTCGTTTCTTAAGAAACTTTTTTGAATGCATATAAGAAAATCTTGTGTGACAACTCTGAGTTTGGATTGATTGCTTGTCTCGAATTTTAGCTGCTTGCTTATGGTCAATTTTCCTTTGATGAGTTTTACTTGAATTTTTCCAAGTGTAACTTCATCAGTTCGGGATATTTCGCCCTTAATGAGTTGGATTTTGGCGTGGCTTGTCGAACTAAGTTGCCTTTTTCTGAACTCTTGACTTTGAGTTTTAGATGTGATCACATGGGTTGCGATTTTGAAACAATAGATGATAAATGGTAAACAAAAAATGAACAAAAAATGACAAACAAATAAGAGTTTATTAATAATACCTCTTTTTATTGATAACATTTTGGCTACAAACAACCTTACAATGAATATTTGAGAAAGAACAAAACATGATTGGAACTTGGCTGCTTATTATTAATACCTTCACAAATGCTTGGCGTTCCATGGTCACAGTACGGCTTCACCATTGAGGTGTTCCAAGTGGAAAGTTCCTGGTGCGAGCTTTTCGGAGATCCTGAGTGGACCTTCCTATTTGGGCCCAAGTGCTCCCAAGTTCAAGTTTTGTGTACCCTAATCTACCTTTCTAAGGATTAGGTCAGCCACTTCAAAGTCCTTGTTCTTGAATTTGGCATTGAAGTATCATCTGGTTTGCTGCTGATATGAGGTGAGTCTTAGTTGAGCTAGACTCGATGTTCTTCGATTAGGTCTTGCCTTAGGTGGAGTAGATCTTTGTTTGTTTCTTCGTTGAAGACTTCCCTCTAGAACTAACTAATCCCCACTTCAATTGGGGCATTGCTTCGCACTCGTATGATAGAGAAAATGGGGTTTCTCTTGTCGAGCTTTTGGCTGTCGTTCTGTAAGACCATAAGGCCTCAGGCAATTCCTCAGCCTATCTTCCCTTCAAGGCGCCGAGCTTCTTCTTAATGGTCTGCTTGACCACTTTGTTCACAACCTCTACTTGACTGTTAGCTTAAGGCCGATATACAGCGGTGAAGCTCTTCTTGATACGAAGCCACTCGTAGAAAGATATGAAATCCTCACTGTCAAACTATTTTCCATTGTCAATTATTATTGTGTGAGGGATTCCAAATCTACAAATGATGTTTTTGTAGACGAAATCTTTCAGCTTGTTCGATGTGATGGTAATTAAAGGCTCGGTTTTGCCCACTTAGTGAAGTAGTCCACAACAACCACTACGAACTTAACACCCCTTTTTCCTTGAGGCAAAAGGCCTATCAGGTTGATCCCCCAAATTGCAAACGGCCAGGGGCTTGTCAAAGTAGTTAACTCTTGGGGTGGAGCTCACAGAACATCTGCGAATCTCTGGCATTTGTTGCATCTGCGCACATAGTCTGTTGCACCGTCAAAGAATGTTGGCCAGTAATAGCCCTAATGAAGCACTTTGTATGTTAGAGATCTACCTCCTACATGGTTCCCATAGATGCCTTTATGGATCTTTCTCAGAACATAGTCCGTGTCTTCATGGTCAACACACTACAAGAGTGATGAATTGTACCCATGCTTTTACAGTTTGTCATTGATAGGCGTGTATGGAGTTGATTTTGCTCGGAGTGTTCTGACTACATTTCTTCCTTTAGGCACTATTCTATCTCTTAAATAGGTAATTATTGCATCCATCTAGCTGTATCTCTACCTTGTTACTAAGATTGGTTCTTGTGGAGCGAGGATGCTTGGACTTGGGAGAAACTTAACAGGTATTGAATCGGTCTTCTCTTGGCTCATTGTAGAGGCTAGGCAAGCTAGAGCGTTGGCCACTGAATTCTTCTCCCTTGGGATCTGAAGAATAGTGAAGGATTTGAACTGCTCAAGCTCCGATTTCACTTGCTAGAAATAGGATGCCATTTTGTCCTCCTTTTCCTGATATTCCCTGGTGATCTGATGGATTATGAGCTGGGAGTTGCTGTAAATCTTGATGGACTCTGCCCCCATTTCCTTGGCGAGGCGAAATCTCATGAGCAATGCCTCATACTCAACCTCATTATTGGAGGCAACGAACCCAAATCTTAATGTGGCCTTGATTGGGTTTCCTTCAGGACTTTCGAGTAAGAGCCCAGCTCTTGCCCCATTCTCATTTGAGGACCCATCTACATATAGAGTCCACTACCACAGATCGTCAAACTTTGGCTTTTGCTATTTGCTCTGCTTTGGGGCGCTTGCCCCTGGCAGGCTTACTTCTCCTTCTGCTGATAGGAGAATTCTGAAATGAAGTCCGCCAAAGCCTAACCTTTGATTGCTGTTCTTAGGATGTGCTTGATATCATGCTGACTCATTTCCATTGTCCATTGGATCAATCTACCTGATGCCTCAGGTTTCTACATTATCTTCCTTAATATAAAGTTTGTCAGTACGTGTATGGAATGCGCTTGAAAATAGGGCCGCAGCTTATGGGCGGCGATGACAAGGGCATAGGTGAGCTTCTCTATCTTAGGGAATCTTGTCTCTACGTCAAGCAACCTCTTGCTCACATAATATATCAGCCACTGCACTCCCCCTTCTTCACGTACCAAAGTTGCTCTTATTGCTAACTTAGATACTGATAAATATAGCAATAGCGGCTCACCCTAGATGGGCTTTGATAACAAAGAAGGTTGTCCCAAATGTTTCTTCAATTCCTGGAAGGATTTCTCGCACTCCTCTATCCACTTAAAACATTTTTTCCCCTTCAGAGTCTCAAAAAATGGTAAGCATTTATCTGTGGCTCAGGAAACAATCCTGCTAAGTGTGGCCACATGCTTTGCTAAGCTTTGTACCTGCCTTATGTTGGTCAGGATTTTCATGTGCAGGAGAGTTTGAATTTTCTTTGGGTTGGCTTTGACACCTCGTTGATTGACTAGAAAACCTAGAAACTTTCCCGAGCTTACTTCAAAAGCACACTTCAAAGGATTGAGTTTCATTCTGTATTTTCTTAGGATATCAAACATTTCCCCAAGTGTTCAATATGGCTTTTGGCAACCTTTGATTTGACGATCATGTCGTCGATGTACACCTCCATTGTCTCGCTGATTTGTTCGATGAATATCTTATTCACCAAACGCTAGTAGGTCGCTCCAGCGTTCTTCAGGCCAATTGGCATAACCCTGTAACAATAAATACCCCGGTCAGTAATAAATGAGGTATGTTCTTCATCAGGCTAATACATCGAGATTTGGTTATATCCCGAGTATGCATCCATGAAGCTGAGTAGTGCATTCCCAAATGTCGCATCTACTAACTGGTTGAGTCGGGGCAGCGAAAAGCTACCTTTAGGACAAGCTTTATTTAAATCTATGAAGTTAACGCAAGTCTGCCACTTGTCATTTGACTTCTTCACCAAAACTGGGTTGGTGAGCCAGTCTGGGTATATCACTTCCTTGATAAAGTTGATGTCTAGGAGTTTGTCAACTTCATCTTTGAGTGCTTTAGAGTGCTCTACATCCATAGATCTTCTCTTCTGTCTGATTGGTTGAGCTGTTGGGTCGATATTCAATTTGTGGCACATTACCTTAGGGCTGATCCCCACCATATCCGCATGCACCCATGCAAATACATCGAGGTTTTTCTTCAGAAACCCCACCAAAGTGTCAGCCATTTCTTTGCTCAAACTACTACTGATCTTTAATACACTAGTTGGGTTTTCCTCACTGATAGATATTTCTCATAGCTCTTCTATTGGCCCTACTGCGGGCTCTTCCCTATGGATACGAGGATCTATGGTATCCTCAAGAGGTTTGGGGTGTGGCTCGGACTCTATAATGACCATGGTTCTCAGAAGTGGCCAATTTAGTGTAGCATTAATGGCCCCGTTGTAACATTCTCGAGATTCTTTCTGTAGCTTCTAATCATTGCGACCTCGCCTGGAGTTGGGAACCTCATTGTTTGGCAGCGTACTAAAGTGATTGCACTTAAGATCATCCAGGATCAGTCTTTCAAGGATGACATTAAATGTGGTCAGGTAGTCCACCACTAAGAATTCTTCCATCACCATCCTGATTTTGGGTTTTGCCTCTAGAGTCACAAGTAGGTCTATCATTCCCTTGGGGACTAGACTGTCCTTGGTGAATCTATAAAGCGGCGATGGGCACGCCCCAAAGTCTCTTTTTGTGAACCTCATTTCTCGAAAAGCTCCCAAGAAGATGATGTTCGCTCCACTGCCATTATCGACCACCATCTTTAACACTCTAGCGTTGTTGATCCTGGCTGCGACTATAATCATCACATGATTATGGCAAGGAGATTCTTCACATTCTTCCACTGTGAATCCTACCAACTCGCTCTCTTGCTTCGACCGTTTTGGTGACTTCTGTTCACAGCTCATTACTCGAGGAACTGAGTCTATTCTGGCTTGTCGAGCATATTGCTCGCGAGAGTACCTTGAGCTCCCTGTAATGTCGAGTCCCCTGTAGATCATGCCTACCAAGACATCATTATTGGCGTTGGCCAGGTCTTGTTGGATCTAGTTATTCTGCTCGCCAGTATTTTCGCAAGCTAGTGCCTCCTTAACAAATTCTTTTAGGTGGCCCCTTCATATCAAATCTTCAATAGCATGCTTTAAAGCCAACACTCGTTGGTGTTGTGCCTGATGTCCTGATGGTATTGACAATATTTCTGCCAATTTCTTCTGCTCGGAGCCCTCCTCCTTCTTTTTTGGAGCGGGCAGTCTCTTAACCTCACGGGAAACTTCATATATATGAGCTATGTCTTGCATGAAGGGGGTGTATTCTACATATCATGGGAAAGGCTGTCTGTTCTCTGTCTCTTTTAGGACCTATTCTGGTCCCTGTCATTGCGATCTTGACCCCTCTACTTGTCAGATGGGAGATCTTGTCGCCTGTTTACTACTTTTCACGGTGAGATTCTGGCTAAGGTGGCTAGCAAGCTTTCTACTCGTTGGTGCTTTGTAGACATCTGGTAAAACTTTGCCAAGCTCACATGATCTTCACTTTGGAGCTCTTTCCACAGCTTCGTTTGCGGCCTGATGCCTACGATTAGTAATGTCGGGATTGACTCTTCGGGTGCATCCGCGACCTTTACTTGCTCATTCTGGAACCTCATCAGGTACGAGGTTAGTGTTTTGTCTCTCTCTTGACAAATATTGCTCAGGTAGTTAAGCGGCATTATGAACTGCCTTTTCACTTAGAATTGTTATAAGTATAACAAGGAGAATTATTGCCAAGAACTAATAGAGTACACCTTGAGCCTTTTGTACCACCTTTTGGCATCTCCTATGTAAAACCCCCCTCTAGTCAGGTATCCTTTGAATATCCCTCAATGAGAATCCCGAGGATACATGTCTGGAGAACGAGTTGTATTTAGAAAAAATATGTATAAGGATAATAATAATAATATCCAAATCATGCATATAAAATGTCACGCAGGATCCAAACTTATAATGTGCAAACTTTAAGAAATTACACAATCAAAACATATTTATAGGGTGGAAGCTTCCAATGGTATTTCACAAATATTTATCATTTACATTATTTATATCAAGATAAAAACATCGAGATGACAATAAATCATCTCCCCTCACGTGTAGTCCTGCTGTCTCTAGCATCCCTCGCTTCTAGTCTACCTGCAAAGCAATCAACAATGAAAGGGTGAGCGCTAATCGCTCAGTAAGGAATGATCTGTTTCATTCTGAATGTACTATTTGATCTTTATTTAAACATATTTATTAACACATCACTTATCTTTTACATCTAGGGATACTTCCCCTTTTATTACTAATTCATATGCTTTTCATCATTTTATCCCATGGCTATATAAACATCAATGTGTACACATACAAATGAGTATGTAAACATAGTACACACACATCACATATCATGACATAACATCTAAAATCATCTAACATGAGTATAAATCATCTCATGATGTAAATAACATCATAACTCATGTAATGCAACTAAATGCATATGAAACATTTAACGTCTAGCCGATCGGACCTTTCTTAGCATCTTAAGCACTTCATATCATCTAGCCTCAAATTTCATCTAGAGCTCATATCATCGGGAGGCGTGCTTACGCGTTATTTAGCATCTAAAGCATATATTCATCTTTCCTCAACCGGTATACGAGGATATGCTTACGCGTTTTCCATCGTGTCTATATGCATCTCTATCATGTCTATTTGCATCTCTAACATCTTATGGCATGTAAATACATATTTTGGTGAGCTTAATACTTTTAATTCATCTATGGATTATCAANTAAAATGGGAAACTATAAATAATAATATGTTATATCAAGAGTTGAAGAATGAAACCCTAGCCATTCTTCCTCCACTTTCACGCCACCTTCATCCCCAAATTCTCTCAATTCCTTCAATTCTTTTTCAAGGGAAATTCATAGATTTTGGGTTATTTTTAGTGGAATTTCAATCTCAAGCATCCTTAGGTAAGATCCTTGCACTAAGAAGTGAGTTTTAATTTTTTAAAGTGTTGAATTTGGATGATATGTGTTCATAGAGTTTAAGAGAAAGAGAGTTGGATCAAAGAAGATTATTGAAGTGTTGGATTGCTCACATCTAAGGTAAGTAAATCCTACCCTACTTATGATTGAAGCAATATTGTGTAGAGAATTTCTTTTATGCATATATGTGTTTTTATATGAAGAATTGTTGATGGATTTGATGTTGAATGATGGTTAGAACTTATCCATGAGAAGTAGTGTTTGTGTATTTGATGTTTGGTGAGAGTTTGGATGAATTATGGAAGAATTGAAGTAGAAATTATGGAGTGTACATCTTGGACAGGTTTGGCATTAATTGTAGAGGATTTTGTTCCAAATTTTGGTGGCTTAGAAAAGAAGTAGAAGAGTAGCCAATTTAGAGCTTGGATGTGCACATAAATTGTTTGATGAAATGTCAAAGAGAAGTGCATGTATGAGTATGATTATGTGTTATTTTGAGATGAGTTAGTAGATGGTAAAGAATGACATGTTTGCATTCCATATTGCATTATTGCATCTAAACATGTGAATTTAGAAGGAATTATAAGCATGAACCCATCTAAATGCATACATACTCATAAGAGCATGAAAAAGCATTAAAGAGCATTAAAGAGTAAATAGAATGAAATGAGAATATTAAAGAAATTCAAATCTGAATTTTTATTTAAAGAAGTGTAAAAAGATAAAAGAAGAGAAGGTTGTTGCGATGGGGAACCCATGAGTGACATAGCCCCGCATGCAACCTGCCTTTAGTGAGTGGCCTCAGAATTCAGAAAGAAGAATTGTACAGTCTGTTAGAAGTGCATGTGGATGAGGACTGTATCCAAAATTAGAGAATACAGTCACACGGCTAGGGTTCCAAATCCATGCCTCAATCGAGTCTGATCGGCAAGAAAGAAAGAATGAAAGAAAGAAAGAATAGAAAAGAAAGAAAGAATAGAAAAGAAAGAAAGAAATAAAGAATAGAAAGAAAGAAAGAAAGAATAGAAAAGAAAAGAAAGAAAGAATAGAAAAAAAAAATAGAAAGAAAGAAATACAGAAAAAGAAACAGAAAACAGAAACAGAAAAATAGAAAAGAAAATGCACATTCTATGCATTTGTGAATTTGCATCATACCTATGCATAATACCATGCCTATTATCATGAGTAGTGAGAAATTAGAAATTGAGAAAGAACAGAGAAAAACAGAGAAAGAATAGAGAAAGAATAGAGAAAGAATAGAGAAGAATAGAGAAGTGTGATGTAAGGAAAGAAATTCAGAATTTAAACAACGGAGAGAGAAGGGTAGCATAGCGGATTTACTTACTGAGCAATTAGTGCTCACCCCATTGTTTTTAATGCTTTTGCAGGTAGTAGATGAGATTGCGGTCACTTGGAACATCAAGAAGCAGAAGGGTTTCGCGACACTGTCGAGTTACTATTTTGTGACTTTATTATATTATGCAAAGATTTGTAAATAAAGAAAAAATTAGTTATGGGCCCATTATTTTATACTCATTTACATGTATAGTTTCTTATATATATTTAGTGAGTTTTACTGTTTATTTTCCGAGTATACTAGCCAGAGAGAAAGTATTACACAATCGTACTTGAAGACTCAAGATATTCATCACAAGACCCCTAGGTGACCTATCGATTCCTCTAGGCTCGAGGAAATCGGTTTTAGTTGGGCCATGTATCGGCACGTTTTAATATTTTGTTTAGAATCCATATTAAGGTTGAATGTTCAAGAACATGCCAAACAATGTCATTCTAACAAAGATAATAATTTGGTGAGACATTAAATAACAAACCCTTAATTAAAGTATATTAAGGCATGCAAGCCTTCCATCACTATGGTTTTAATCAAACCACTGTTCGTCAGAACCTTGTTCACCAAAGCGAAGGGTACACTTCTACCAGTGGGAGGTTAAAATTCATTGGAGTTTTCCTTAATGGTGATGGGTCGACTTAAAATGACGGTTTTGCTTGTTTTCCAAAGCAAAGGTTGATAAACGCGTCATAGGCATAGTAGAGAAGTACACATATTGTCTGTACGTGGTGGCATGTAGTGTCCACTCTACTGATACTGAGAATCACACTTAAGGACAATGGTTGGGGCCATTGGATTGTGTGATTAGCTTGTTGGGTTCTTCACATTTGAGGTTGATAGTAGAAGCTATTAACTGGTGTGGATTAAGTTTGTTGGCCTACCTAATCGACTCATTTTGGCTTGTTCACCAAAGCAAATGTTTGAAATGGGCCAGATGGGATCTCAGTCCACTAGGAAAGCCAACGGGCTTTCCCAAGTTAATAGTGAAGGCTATTAACTAGAGGAAGATAGTCGGAGCGTCGTTTAATAAAAGACCATATTAAATAATAATAAACTTTATAATGACTTTATCTTTTCTGCAATGTAGATTCACCAAAATGAGCATTATGAACCTACCAATGATAATCGAGAAAGAAAACAGGTTGGATGTGTTAGAGTAGATGCCCTAGAGCCAATCAATTATTGCAGAATTGACTATTTGTAATAATGCTCATTAATCAATAAAAGGCATTTTATTCTATATTGCGTAAATCATTATTATTGCAATATGTATTGATATATATCCTTAGAATGGTAGAACCGTGACGAAGGTATCAAGTGTTTCAAATCTTGATAGTGACAACCCTATGAGCACATATGATGGCCATTCTAGAAACGTCCGTAGCCTCAGTATTATTCTGAAGTAAGGGCACAGATAATACTATAAGGCTAGCATAGTGTTGAACGACCCTGTCGAAAGGTAGTGACTGATCTCACTTGTCAANACTTTTCTGAATTGTAGATTCACTTAAAAAAAAAGAGAATTATAAACCTGAGACCGATAATCTAGAAAGAAAACAGGTTGGATGGATCCAATTTCTCGGACTAGTGTCGTAATCTTCGAATTATACTTGAGTCCGAAAAGAGATTGTATATGCTTGATAAGCCATATATGGCTAAGCTTGATCCTAATGCCACTTTGGAAGTAAATGATACTTATCAAAAGTTCCTTGATGTGTTGATGGCGTTTAATGCTTGATGTTAGCATCGATGACACCAGTGCTACAAAAGCAGCATGAGAATATGGACGCTGTTGCCATTATTCTACACCTCAAGGAGTTTTACGAAGGGAATGCTAGACATAAGAGGTACAAGGTGTCAAAAGCACTATTTGGAAGTCGCCTGACCGAGGGAGCCCAAATTGGCCCCCATGTGCTCCAAATGATCGAGCACATGGAGAGGCTTGAGACTTTGGGGTTTGAGTTGGATACAGAATTACAAGTGGATTTAATTCTGCGATCCTTGCTTGACTCTTATGCACCTGTCATAATGAACTTTAATATGAACGCGATGGTGAAAACCCTATCGGAGCTTTTGAATATGCTAAGGACTGTTAGAGTAGGTGCCCTAGAGCCAATCAATTATTATAGAATTGACTCTTTGTAATAATGTTCATTGATCAATAAAAAAATATTTTATTCTATATCACGTAAATCATTATTGTATATATTGATATATGTCCTTAGAATGGTAGAACCGTGACAAGGGTATCAAGTGTTTCAAATCTTGATAGTGAGAGCCCTATGAGCTTATATGGTGGCCATTTTAGAAATGTCCGTAGCCCTAGTATTATTCTAAAGTAAGGGCACATATAATACGGTAAGGTTATCATAGTGTTGAACGACCCTGTCGAAAGGCAGTGATTGATCTCACTTGTCAAGGTTGTTTAGTGACAAACTAGTTTAACACATGGGTGCTTGCTGTAGGCAAGTTCACTGGACTAACCCACCAGAGGATTCCATATGGATGGTAACCCTAGTGTCTATGGAACAAATCCTCTAACGAATGGTGGTGCATGTGATCCTTAGACTTGAGATCACCGGAACTCCTTGTGCACCGATTGGTGCAGTTTGACACTAGCCCAACGCAGTTCTATTTAGAGCTGTCAATACGGTACTGATTGGCTGCATCAAGGAGTGTATCAAGACTATGGTGGATTGACAGATGATTCATCACTCCTGGGTACGGGAGAAGTTATCTCACGGCGCAATTCAGTAAATGGCAATACACTAAAACTGTGGCCACAGTGGGATTGAGTTGTTGCTCTATCCAGATTATTATTCAGGTCATTGATCCAGTAACTGAATACATACATATCGAGAGTAACTGAGGTTGACACTATTTCTGTGCCTCGGTCTCGTTGAGATAATAGATGATGAAAATATTGGATTGTATGGTAACCATAACGTTGACAGGTAGCTGCTTCGCTGAATCTGAATCTATCGGGTGGCCATGATGCCTTTCTAGGGGCCAATCTTGGTCTGTGTATAGTGAGACGATTAATTGGTGTTAATCACGATACTACACACTATCGGTATGATAAGGAGCCTACGGGTCACACAAATAGAAGATAATTTAAGAACCAGTTTATAAGAAGGGCGTTTTCATCTTTTTAGGCAAAAGGGTATTTTGGTAATCTCATAGTGCAATTAAATTTGCTGAGGTCATAGCCTTTATTTAAGTTGATATTAAAAATTAAATAAGTGAGATTATATTTAAATATGTATTCTCATATATTTAAATGAATTATTGTTATTGTTAAATGTATATATATATATATTAATTTAATTTAATTTAATTGACATAATGATAATTAAAATCAAATATCTTAAAGAGGTTGTTTGGATACGAGTTGTTTGGGTTGGTGCCCAAGCCCATTCCATGATGGAATATGGTATAGTGTTGCACTATATAAGTGCAACACTTTGTGAAATAATAAATAGGATTAATTCATTTTCATTCAAAAGAAAAAGTCCAGCCCTTTTTCTCCTCTTCCCACGCCAGATTTATTTTTGCTTGAAATCAAATAAAATTTGATTTCTTCTTGGTTCTTAAAGACTAAAGAGGATCTAGCAAATCCCTCTTTAGTTCGTTAGAGTTATCTTCGTGTGGACTACATTGGTTCGATCCTACACTTGGATCGGTAGCGAAATCCGTTCAGAGATGAACTTGGAGGAGCCTCCAAACGTACATATGATTTCTAAACTTCAAACTAATTTTTCTGTAGATTCTTTTATAATGTATAAACTGTAATTTTGTGCCCTGATCTTGGTTCTAAGGAACGATCTATCATGTAAATTATTATTTTTTCTGCTACCATAGATGATCGTTTCCTAACACAGTGCATTGTTGTCACAAGGTGGCAAAATCCGATAGTAATTGAGGTTCGATTTTGTGATTTATGAATGGAATGTTATTGTATCGGGTTTGGTCATTGTGGACATCAACTTCCATACTGTCAGAGTGTCATGGTTGGTATCGCAACATGATGGTGATGGTGATTCAGAGATTTGGTTATTCCGAGTCGGTGTTGCTGGATTGTGATAGTTGTTATTGTGCAAGTTATCTTGCCTGCATGACTATTTGGCGTTTATTGATGTAAATATTTGTTGGTTGTAGTCAATATGTAGTGATTTTGATGTATTCAATTGTATGTGTTCCAATCATCTATGTATTTATTAATACTGAGGCAATATAACAAAGGTGTGTCTTCTGGATCGTGATATCTTATGCAATGAATTACAACAAACAAATTGCCAAGCAAATCATGCTGCCCAATTGTGGATGATGATTTTTTACTCCTTTTGTCAGTATGTGTGCATTGCATTGGCATCCAGAAGGTCTAACCATCTTGATGTTCTTATACTGTTTTCTAAGTTGTAGGTTTAACAAAATATTTACTATCCTTTCCTTTGGACTTGCGCCGATGAAATATTCCTAAAGTGACCAATATAGGAATAGATGGGACTATATCAAGGTATCCAAATTCCTATCAAATCCATGGTTTGGCAATGTTCCTAGAAAAGTTATAACAATTTATAAACGCTACCAATCATATTCTAATAATGGTTCGGCAATGGAGTGTAGACCTGAATGATACCTTATGGATAAATTGTGGATTGGTATCTGCTCTATTATCATTCTATAGCCAAATTGATTGTTTGATGGTGAAGTTATCAATCGTAGCAGACTTTGAAGAATCATAATTAGGAACAATGGTTAGGTAGTGGATTCCACACTATTTGTTAGACAATTTTTTAAAGATGTCGAACTACAATATCAATAAAAAATTAAGTGGCTTAACATCTCTCTAAGTTGGTAGTAGGCAAGCTGCCTAATACTTGGTCTGGCTATAAAAAATAAGCTGGGACTGACTAATATAGGAACAGATGGAATTGTTTATCTTTCTGATATGTCAAGCTATCCAAATTTTGACATTCCTTAGATCATGGATAAGTATTCAAATTTATGGTTTAGCAGTGTTCATAGAAAAGTTATAACAAATTATAAACGCAATTAATTACATCCTCAGTATTTGCCCTATATATAAAAAGTTGAATACCCATGCGGGTTGTTCGCTATGTGGCACATTTTGGAAGCTCTAGAATTGTTGCATTTTGACATATTGGATTGACAAGCCAATCAAATTGCTCTATCTTGACACATTGGATTGGTATTTACTGCTCCATCTATAATTATTAATTAGTTAAAAAAATGGGATATGTATTAATAATTAATTAATTAATAATAATAATAATACAAGTTCATTGCATTGACATTCCACATATGTGCATTAATAAGCTGAATACCTATGCGGGTTGCTCGCCATGTGTCACATTTTGGAAGCTCTAGAATTGCTCCATTTTGACATATTGGTTTGACAAGCCAATCAAATTGCTTTATCTTGACACGTTGGATTGGTATTTATTACTCCATCTATAATTATTAATTAGTTAAAAAATTGGGATCTATATTAATAATTAATAATAATAATAATATTGGTGCATTGTATTGGCATTCCAAAGATGTGCATTAATAACAAGTATATAGGTGTATTGGATTGCTATTACTAATTGTGGTTTAATGACATTTGTCTAGGATTGCTATCTATATTTATATAGGTGCATTGTATTGACATTGGAAACCTTTCTTCGTATTGAATTCGTATTCGGAAGGTCTAAATAAGGGGGAATAAAAGGGGCACATGTTCAGTTGTGTATCATCGCAATTTGTTAGTATAATTTTTTAAAGATGTCGAACTATAATATTAATACAAAATGAAGTGGCTTAATTTCTCTTTGAGTTTATATAAGCAAATTTGTCGAACTATAATATTAATAAAAAAAGTGAAGCGGTCAATGTCTCTCTCGATCGAAAATTTTAGTATCAGTCTATAAATGATAAAGGTTATGATTTCCATTGTAATAAACCATTTGTTGTGCTGTAATTGTATTGTTATGTGATACTTTCAATGTGCTATTACTATTAATGGTCAGGATAATAGAATTTTGGTTTAATTATGGGTTATTGAAAATCCGAGAATTATACTATTTTTATTAGGCTTTTTGGTCGGATTGTAGATACTTTTTAGTTCATTTTTTGCCTGAATTGCTACTTAATTCTTTACATTTTGTGTTTCGGGCCAAAATGGACATTTTGAGCAAATAATGAGCGAATTGGAGTTTCTGGACCCAGAAGTAAGCGGATCTCAGAAGTTTGGAGAGTTCTGAAGCACAGTGAAACACTATGAAGCTTGTTCCCATGGGAGAGCATCGAAGATCGAAGATTCAAGCAAAGAAGCAAGCAGAGGGCAATTTTGTAATTTTAGAATTCTTCATGAAGGTTCGCCGCGGTTAAAACTGTTAAGCACGAGATTCCATTTTACCTCGTTGTTGCGGCGAAACTCTTTCTTCGCTACGGCGAAGTCTGCGAACTTTAGTTTCTCCAAAACGCACAGTTTTATTTTAGGAAAGTTTTAGGTCTTTGGGCTAGGTATAAAAGAGAAACTTTACCATTTTCGTAGGGATCGTCCAGTTTTCGTCTATTCTCATTGAGTTTGGAATTGATTTGATATTTAGAGAGAAGATTTGAGCTTGAATCTAGTGGATTCTTCAACTAGGGGAGATCTCTACTCTTTTCTTTGCATTTCAATATGTTGAACATTGTGTTTGCTGTTTTTCTTGCTGTGTATTTTGATTTAGTTATGAACTAACCCATTTTGGGTTAGGATTTTGATTAAGTTCAGATTTCTATGGGTTAATGAATTGATTACTGTTATTTCCATATTCTAGTACATAGATTGTGTGGTTATTCTATTTTTAATGGAATTTATTTGATGAATATGATGAGATTGAGAAATGAATCATGTTAAGCTTCTTGAATAATCACCATTGTAGTATTGAATGCTAGAGATAGATTTAAGAATCAATGAAATCAATCTAGGATTCCTTGTGCTTAATGAACTTGGACTTATTAATCTTCAATTTGTTGTGTGTTTAAGTTTAATAGGAAAAAGTAGGAAAACATAGCCTGAGAAGGTATGTTTTATAACTTAGAGAATTCGATTTACAATCAGTGCATGTGGATGTGGAAATAGCATAATCTATAGGCTTAATCCATAGAGTTTGAATGAAGTCAAAACCCTACCCATTTGTTTAAATTGATATTACCCTTGTTTTTAATTCTTGCTTTCATAATTTAGTTTTTAACACTTAGCATATTTTGTTTTAGTTTTAGTTTAATTCTCTCCTGTTAATCCAAACAAATTCGATTGCTCCAACTTGAAAAACACTTAGGAGAATTAGTGCTTAGCAACCAATCCTCGTGGGAACGATACTCATTCATCACTTTATTACTTTGTGCGACTAGTGCACTTGTTATTTTTGCATGTTGTAGTAACAACGCATCAAGTTTTTGGCACTATTGCCGGGGATTGAGTTTTGTGTTAACATAAAATTTTTCTTGTGTTAGCTAGATTGGAGCTTTATTTTCGCTTAATTGTTATTTGTTTAATTTTTGTTATTCTTTTCGGTTGGTTTGTGATCTTACTCTTTCTATTTTTCTGTGTAGTTTATGCGAAGAGCAAGACGTCAGCCAGTGGTTCCTGTTGATCCAGAGATTAAAAGAACCACTAGAAGACTTAACAGAGAAAGAAGAGAAAGAGAGGCTACAGTGGAACCAGAGGTTATAGTTGTTGAGATGGCAGAAAATAGAACACTAAGGGAGTTTTCAGTTCCCTCAGTTGATGGCAGTGGGTCAAGTATTACTAGACTAACAGTACAAGCCACCAACTTTGAGATAAAGCCAGCAATCATCCAGATGATCCAGTAGTCGGTACAATTCAGGGGAGATTTGAAGGAAGATACAAATCTACACATTGCTAATTTTTTGGAGATTTGTGATACTTTCAAGTCAAACGGAGTGTCAGATGGCGCCATCAGATTGAGACTATTCCTGTTTTCATTGAAGGATAAAGCTAAGGGATGGTTAACAGGACCACAGCCAACAATTCATTTTCAATGGTGGTGTAATTCAATTGTGCATCAGTGAGTGTTTTGCTAGCATACTGAATTACATGCAACACTTTGTTTTTCCTCTGTCCTAACACTACTCCTAGTGCAAAATCACTAGCATCACACATCAATTAAAATGGTAGTCCCCAATCGGAAATTGCAATAATAGGTACAGACACTAATAATTTTTTTAGAGTTTGAAAGGCATGCATGCATTCATCATTAAAATCAAAAGAACATATTTAATCAATAAATTGCAAAGGGGTTTAGAGATCTTAGAAAAATCCTTGATGAACCGTTTATAAAACCCCACATGCCCCAAGAAACTTCGAACTGCTTTAACATTTGAGGGTGGTGGCAGCTTCTCAATCACGTCTGTCTTTGCTCGATCTACTTTTATTCCGTCCTTTGAAATTCTATGACCAAGCACTATTCCTTCCTGGACCATGAAGTGGCAGTTCTCCCAGTTGAGCACCACTCCCAGTTGAGCACCAAGTTTGTCTCCTAACATCGCTACAAAAAAAAGAAAGATTAGATAAGCAATTATCAAAGGACGAACCAAAAATAGAGAAGTCATCCATGAAGACTTCTATAAACCGCTCCACCATATCTCTAAAGATCGACATCATGCATCTCTGAAATGTGGCTGGTGCATTACACAACCCAAAGGGCATCCTTCGGTAAGCAAAGGTGCCATAGGGACAAGTGAAGGTCGTCTTCTCTTGATCCTTAGGAGCGTTGGCAATCTGATTATATCCTGAATAACCATCCAGGAAACAGTAATAAGCATGCCTTGCCAATCTCTCCAACATCTGATCGATGAAAGGAAGTGGAAAATGATCCTTCCTTGTCGCTTCATTTAATTTTTGGTAGTCAATGCACACTCTCCAGCCCGTGACCGTCCTAGTTGGTATCAATTCATTGCTCTAATTCTTTATCACTGTGATACCTCCCTTCTTCAGAACCACTTGCATCGGACTCACCCATGGACTATCAGAAACGGGATAAATTATTCCTGCATCTAGAAGTTTCACCACCTCCTTTCTCACAACTTCCTTCATCGAAGGATTTAATCTTCATTGTGGTTGAACTCTAGGCTTGATATCATCCTCCATAAGTATCTTATGCATGCAAAAAGATGGAGAGATGCCTTTAATATCCGAAATAGTCCATCCAACTACTGATCTGTGTTCCCTCAACACCCGAATTAACCACTCTTCTTCCAATTTGCTCAACCTTGAACTGATTATTACTTGGAAGGTTTCTAATTCCCCAAGATACACATATTTGAGGTGGGAAGGTAAAGGTTTCAGCTCAAGCTTTGGAGGTTCTTCATTTCTTTCCTTTTCCTTCTCTTTTTCAAAATCAAATTCCTCAAATTCTAGATCTTGGCTCTCATCAATCGGCTGAAGTGCTTCCAACAATCTAGCACATTCGTTCCTTGCCAAATCATCTACCTCTATTGTTCTTGATTGGGCAATACACGTTTCTAGAGGTAGTTGTGGAGTGTTCTCTTCAATGACCTCCGCTACTAGTTTATCCACCACATCAACACTAAAGCACGAATCCGACTCGGATGGAAACTTCATAGCTTCAAACACGTTGAACGTTACTGTTTCATCTTGAACTCATAATAGTAACTTTCCTTCTTGCACATCAATGAGTGCTCTTCCCGTGGCAAAAAATGGTCGGCCCAAAATAAGAGGCATTTCCTTATCCTCCTCCATGTCCAATACAACAAAATCTGTCGGAAAGATAATCTTGTCCACATTCACCAACACATCTTCAACTATACCCCTTGGATGTTTGATGGATCTATCTGCGAGTTGCAACAACGTGGTTGTTGTCTTAACTTCACCAATTCCTAATCTCCTGAAAACAGAAAAAGGCATTAAATTGATGCTAGCACCTAAATCACATAACACTCAATCAAAGGTAATGTCTCCTATAATGCAAGGAATAGTAAAACTCCCTGGATCTTTAAGTTTCGAGGATAGCTTCTTCTAGAGAATGGCATTGCACTCCTCCGTGAGCATCATTGTTTCCTCATCCTCTAACTTCCTTTTGTTGGATAAAATCTCCCTGAGAAATTTCGTGTAGCTTGGCATCTGTTGCAATGCATCTGCAAAAGGAATGTTGATATGCAATTTTCTAAATATTTCAATGAATTTGGAAAACTGTTTATCCTGATTCTTTTTCTTCACTCTCTTGAGGAAATGGCACAGGAGGAGTGTGATGTGCCAATTCTGGTGGTATCTCGGGAAATGGCAATTTCTCTTTCCTTTGTCTTTGCCTCACTTCCCCCTTTTGTTATTCTTCCCTAGAACAAGATGGTTTCTCTTCAACAACTATCTCTTCATCAACTTTCTCATCAGAGTCTTCCTTTTTCTTTCCCTTTGATAGACTTTCTTCTTCCCTTGATTTTTCCACCTCTTCCAACACTATCCCACTTCTTAGAGTTATCGCATTTGCTTGGTCACGTGGGTTAGTCACTGTGTTGCTCGGTAGTGAGCCCTATGGTCTCTCATTTAATTTATCAGCCAATTGACCCACTTGTACCTCCAAGTTCCGAATGGATGCCCCTTGATTTGTGAAATTCGTTCTCGTCTCATTCATAAAACCTGTGGTCTCTTGCATAAACTTTTCAACCATGTCCTCCAATTTTGTCACTTTTTGCTCTCCTGATTGATTGTTCACCCCTGTTTGGTTGTTTGACAATGCTCTTTGGTTCCATTGATTGTTCAACTGATTCTGTTGATTCTGATTGCCCCAAGACATGTTCGGATGATTCCTCCAACCAGGATTATATGTGTTGGAGTACAGATTATTCGGTTGCCTTTGATTTCCTACCAAGTAGTTAACCTGCTCCGATGATGATGCTGAAGCAAACATGTTCCCCACTTGACAGTCGCTACTGACGTGATTACCTGCACAAAATTCACAAGTTAGTTGAGGTGCTTGAATGGAATCTATCTGCATACTTCCCAACTGTTTTTGAAGTGCTATCAGATGGGTTGAAATGGCTGTATATGCATCAACTTCATGAAGACCCATAGATTTCTTTGGTTGCACCCTCTTATTAGGTCTTTGATAATTGTTGCTTGCCAGAACTTCAAGCAACTCGTGAGCTTCTTCTGGAATCTTATTTTGCAGTGCTCTTCCCGATGCTGCATCCACCATAGTTTGCACATTCACCATCAATCCGTTATAAAATGATTGGACTTGCATCCAAACTGGCAACCCATGATGTGGACACCTCCTCAGTAATTGTTTATACCTCTCCCAAGCCTCATACAATGATTCTGACTCTTCTTGTAGAAACGATGTGATATCATTTCTCAGCTTTGCCGATTTTGCTGGAGGAAAGAATTTGGTCAGGAACTACTGTGCTAAATTGTTCCATGTTGTAATCGTTCCTGTTGGTAATGCCATTAACCATCTCTCAGCTTTATCCTTCAATGAAAACGGGAATAGTCTTAATCTGATGGCGTCATCTGACACTCCGTTTGACTTGAAAGTATCACAAATCTCCAAAAAATTAGCAATGTGTAGATTTGGATCTTCCTTCAAATCTCCCCTGAACTGTACCGACTGCTGGATCATCTGGATGATTGTTGGCTTTATCTCAAAGTTGGTGGCTTGTACTGCTAGTCTAATAATACTTGACCCACTGCCATCAACTGAGGGAACTGAAAACTCCCTTAGTGTTCTATTTTCTGCCATCTCAACAACTATAACCTCTGGTTCCACTGTAGCCTCTCTTTCTCTTCTTCTCTGTTAAGCCTTCTAGTGGTTCCTTTAATCTCTGGATCAACAGGAACCACTGACTGACGTCTTGCTCTTCGCATAAACTACACAGAAAAATAGAAAGAGTAAGATCACAAACCAACCGAAAAGAATAACAAAAATTAAACAAATAACAATTAAGCGAAAATAAAGCTCCAATCTAGCTAACACAAGAAAAATTTTATGTTAACACAAAACTCAATCCCCGGCAATAGCGCCAAAAACTTGATGCGTTGTTACTACAACATGCAAAAATAACAAGTGCACTAGTCGCACAAAGTAATAAAGTGATGAGTGAGTATCGTTCCCACGAGGATTGGTTGCTAAGCACTAATTCTCCTAAGTGTTTTTCAAGTTGGAGCAATCGAATTTGTTTGGATTAACGGGAGAGAATTAAACTAAAACTAAAACAAAATATGCTAAGTGTTAAAAACTAAATTATGAAAGCAAGAATTAAAAACAAGGGTAATATCAATTTAAACAAACGGGTAAGGTTTTGACTTCATTCGAACTCTATGGATTAAGCCTACAGATTATGCTATTTCCACATCCACATGCACTGATTGTAAATCGAATTCTCTAAGTTATAAAACATACCTTCTCAGGCTATGTTTTCCTACTTTTTCCTATTAAACTTCTACACCCAACAAATTGAAGATTAATAAGTCCAAGTTCATTAAGCACAAGGAATCCTAGATTGATTTCATTGATTCTTAAATCTATCTCTAGCATTCAATACTACAATGGTGATTATTCAAGAAGCTTAACATGATTCATTTCTCAATCTCATCATATTCATCAAATAAATTCCATTAAAAATATAATAACCACACAATCTATGTACTAGAATATGGAAATAACTGTAATCAATTCATTAACCCATAGAAATCTGAACTTAATCAAAATCCTAACCCAAAATGGGTTAGTTCATAACTAAATCAAAATACACAGCAAGAAAAACAGCAAACACAATGTTCAACATATTGAAATGCAAAGAAAAGAGTAGAGATCTCCCCTAGTTGAAGAATCCACTAGATTCAAGCTCAAATCTTCTCTCTAAATATCAAATCAATTCCAAACTCAATGAGAACAGACGAAAACTGGACGACCCCTACGAAAATGGTAAAGTTTCTCTTTTATACCTCACCCAAAGACCTAAAACTTTCCTAAAATAAAACTGTACGTTTTGGAGAAACTAAAATTCACAGACTTTGCCGCGGCGAAGAAAGAGTTTCGCCGCAGCGACGAGGTAAAATGGAATCTCGTGCTTAACAGTTTTCGCCGCGGCGAACCTTCATGAAGAATTCTAAAATTACAGAATTGCCCTCCGCTTGCTTCTTTGCTTGAATCTTTGATCTTCGATGCTCTCCCATGGGAACAAGCTTCATAGTGCTTCACTCTGCTTCAGAACTCTCCCAACTTCTGAGATCCGCTTACTTCTGGGTCCAGAAACTCCAATTCGCTCATTATTTGCTCAAAATGTTCATTTTGGCCTGAAACACAAAATGTAAAGAATTGAGTAGCAATTCAGGCAAAAAATGAACTAAGAAGTATCTACAATCCGGCCAAAAAGCCTAATAAAAACAATATAATTCTCGGATTATCAGTTATGCACTTCCTTTTTGATTGATGTGTTCAGTATTATGATGCGGTATTCTGATGTTTGATGTTGTTCTTAATGTAGTGTTTTTGTTAAAATGTTGATGAAATAAATGGAAATGTTTATGTCACATAATGATACAAGTTTGTATCAAATCCAATTTAAATAAGAATTACACCTGTCCACATAAAAAAATTATAAAAATACAAAAATTCCAGTAGTTATCTAAATGAAACCAATATAGGGACAGATGGAATTGTGTCAAGGTATTCAAATTCTGATCAAAGTCATGGTTTACCAGTGTTCGTATAAAAGTTATAACAAATTATAAACGCAACCAATCATACCATGATAATGGTTCGACAATGGAATGTAGACCTCAATGATACCTTTTGGATAAATTGTGGATCGTATATTGACTACAACCAACAAATCACCATATATTGACTACAACCAATTCTATCTGCTATATCAACCGTTTGATGATGTAAAGATTTGGATCGCTTGAACAATCATAGTTATGGACAATGGTTAGGCAACAGATTCCATACATTTTGTTAGACAATTTTTAAAATATGTCGAACTACAATGTTAATAAAAAATAAAGTGGCTTGATTTCTCTTTGAGTTTATATCAGCAAAACTATCGAACAATAATATTATTAAAAACATTGAAGCGATTCAATGTCTCTATCATATGCAAATTTCAATATCAATCTATAAACGATAAAGGTTATGATTTCCATTGTAATAAACCTTTTGCTATGTTGTAATTTATTTAGTATATCAGAGGTGTGGTTTCTGGATCTTGGTATTTTATACTGATAAATTGTAATAAACAAACTGTCAAACTAATCATGCAGCCCGATGGGTTAATACATTTACTTTGTGAAACAATCATAATTATAGACAATGGTTAGGCAACGGATTTCATATAATTTGTTAGACAATTTTTTGAAAATGTCAAACTATAATGCTAATAAAAAATAAAGTGGCTTGATTTCTCTTTGAGTTTATATCAGCAAAACTGTCGAATAATAATATTATTAAAAAAACTGAAGCGACTCAATGTCTCTATCAGTTGAAAATTTCAGTATCAATCTATAAACGATAAAGGTTATGATTTCCATTGTAATAAACCTTTTGTTGTACTGTAATTTATTCAGTATATCAAAGGTGTGGTTTCTGAATCATGGTATTTTATGATGATAAATAGTAATAAACAAAGTGCCAAACTAATCATGAAGCCCGATGGGTTAATACACTTACTTTTTATTGATATGTTTGGTATTTTGATGATGTTTGGTGTTCTCATATTTAATGTTGTTGTTAATGGTATTAGTCTCCTGATATCGTGTTTTGTAGCTTTACAATTGCTTCTTTTTTATGCGTTGGATTTGTACCATTAATAATTTTATCCAAAATCGATAGGTGCATTGTACTTTTATGTGATACTATCAATGTGATATTACTATTAATGGTCACGATATCAGAATTTTGGTTTAATTATGGGTTAATGTACTTCCTTTTTTATTGATGTGTTTGGTATTATGATGATGTTTGGTATTCTGATATTTAATGTCGTTCTTAATGTAGTGTTTTTGTTAAATTGTTGAAGAAATTTATGGTACCGTTTATGTCACATAATAGTGTAAGTTTGTATTGAATGCAACTTAAATAAGAAATACAGCTGTCCACATAAAAAAATTACAAAAATAAAAAAAATCCCAATCGTTATTTAGTTTTGTTATTATTATTATTATGCTGTTTATTAAGTGTTATTGAAGTTGATATAGTTTTCTGGATAGATGTTTATCTGAAAGAGATCAATACATTGTATTTGGTATGTATTATGTTTAATGCGAAATTAATGTGAAGTGAGAGGAGTATTTATGTGGATGTGAGAGGTTTTATACATAACTCTTGAAATTAATGTGTTTGTTATATATACGTAGTTGTTTATGTTGTCGTACACGATTAGAGAAATAAGTAAAGGTACTTGAAATTATATCATTAGATCATGTTCCCACACAAAAAAAAAAAAAAAAAAAAAAAAAAAAAAAAAAAAAAATTGCTGGCATAATTGAGATACAGTTCTTGTTACAAGTAATGTGATACGTTCAAGTTTTTCCTTTCTATTGTAATGTATAGTTGGATTAGAATTGTTTTATAAAAGCTATTACTTGTGTATATAATATTATAGAATTGTAACAAAGAAATTGACGAACAATATTGTTGTGACAATTGTAAATCAGTAAGTTCTTCTTGTAGTTTAAAATTTCAATACCAACAAAAAAATTTGGCATACTATTAAATTAAGATAAGAAATATTTATAGTGTGAATTAGATTATAAAATGAAACATTTTTTTATTTATTTATAAGTGATACAACGACATTTTCTTTAGTTGGAAATCTTTATTGCTTACTATATTGTATTAAGATGAATTTTTTTGCAGGCAAGTCATAACAATGTCTAATACTTTTCTTAAAGATATTGATGAATCAAGAGAGATGGATAGTCACTGTCAGAGTATCTAGAATGTAGGAATTCATAATGGGTGACGAACTTATGAGCCTTGACACGATTTTGATTGATGAACAGGTATAAAAATATGTTTGAAAATAATGTTAACACTTTTATTTTCGATTTTCATTGGTTTTTTAGAATCAAGTTATTCATGCCTCGAACCAAAGAATAGGATTGCAAAGTTTAAAAATCAGCTTCAGAAGGGTCAATATATTGATCAGAAATATAAAAGTCATACCATCTGCTCCCTCTTACATTCCTATTGACAATATATACTGTATACAATTTCTCATGATCAGACGTATAAGAAATAAAAGAACCGAGAGTTGTTATTCCAGATAAAATTTGAATTTGTGGTCTTCATGATCTTTAGAATAGAACAAATGATACAAGGTATTATCAGGTATAGTTAATTTGAATATTTGTGTTTTAAATGCGTGAGAAATATATGTGTACATCAAATATGATAAATTATATGTCGATGTCATTGGAGTTTTGAATGCAATAGGGGAAATTGAAGAGATCAAGTCGGCAAAGACTAAAAAAAGAGATAACAGATTGTAGATGGCAAAGTAAATTCCTTGTGTAATGTTTTTACGTTCTTCTTCCGCTTTAAAAATTACACTAATATTAATTTTAGAGAAGCATTGACATTACGTTATGGGGAAAATTTTTCGAAGAAATAGGTGAAGATTTGCAATCAGCAAGTACCAACCCAATTGTCATAACGGTTACTTCAACAAATGTTAAAGATTTTCAAGGTAATAAAAATATATTACATGAAGTTAATATATTTTCGATACTAACTTATGTTCTTTTCCATACAGGAAGATTATATCTCAATACAACTTCAACATCTAGAATTTATAAATTTAGATATTGGGGAGGTGTATTTTCTACAGAAAGGGATGGTTTGAGAAACGGTTTTTTTAAAGTAATTTCACGGATAGAATCATATTAAAATTTTGTCTACTCTTTGTTATTTCAGAATGAGAATTCTGCCAGTAATTCAATTACAGAAAAAGATTCTGAATCAAGTTCCGATTGAAAAGGAAAGTTTGAGAATAGAACATATTCAAACATGTTACCAATCTTGTGTGGCATGTGTCGATGAAGTACAGTATTCACTAAAACATTAAACTGATTAGTAAACATAGTCATGAACAAAAATTACAATTGTATAGGTGATGGAGTATACAATTAAGGCCAAGATAATTGAAGTTGAGATAGATATGGTGGTTGTGTACAATTCCTGCACCTAGCAAGAAAAATCCCTGATATTAATACCTATTTATATTGTGAGAAATGCAACAAGAATCAAAATCTCCTCAGATTAGGTAATCATTGTTTATTTTTTACGTTTTAAATTATGTATTGTCAAGCGTAGTAAGAAGTATATTCAATTTCAGACATTTATTTGTAACATGTTTTGTTAATGTATAACAGATACAAGGTGGAAATGAGAGTGTTAGATGGAACTGCCAAAGAACTTTTATATTGTTTGATACTGTAACCCACAGATTGGTTGGGTTATCATGTTCTCAACTGTTGAACAAAAAGATATGATCAGAAGAATATCCAAAAGTTTTAGTGACCTCGGACAGATGTTCGTTTTCAAAATCAAGTTGAGAATTATGGATCTGAAGGAAGGATATGAATCTTATACTGTCACAAAACTTTTTTCGATTGATGAGAATCTGAGGATGAATATAAGTTATGAATTGCAAAAGGTCAGTATAATCTTTATTCTTCAATAGTTAATTTTCATAATATTGAAGTGTAGCAATGTTTTGGTAAAAAACAACAGGCAAATAATGGAGAACATGGATCATAATCGTCGATGTCAAACGTGAGTGAATAAGAAATACTGACACCAAAAATCAAAGATGTGTCTAGAAAATGGTGGCAAGAGCTGAACTGATGATGTTGAAAACAGGATAGACAATTCTTGTACAGACATGTTAGACAGATGAAAGAGGGGAACGACGAAATGAGCAGAAAGAAGTGACGATGAGAATTTTAAAAGCAGCAGTAAGGGTTACAAAAGCAATGCAAGAAAAAGTTGAGGTCTTGATAAAGTGATCATGTCACATTTGATAGATTAAGTATATGTAATTGGGACTCTTTGTGAAAAGATTTATCTTATGAATGCCAACACAAAAAATATAACATTAAACCACAAATAGTATAAACAGTGAACAAACTATTCATGTAAAATATAATATATCGCACCATTCAACAGATAACAAAATTGAACCTTTAAGTCTAGAACAATCAAGTTGAATGGTTGGCATATGATATGATGAAATATAACGTGTAACATTAATAGCTCGATATACTTTTATATCTGAAAATCTTTATTTTTTTCAAAACAAAAAAAAAAAAAAAAAAAAAAACTAGAAATAACCATTTCTATTACACATTTAAACAACTTTTGTAGCATTATTGATCAAACAAGATCAAAGTCAAACTATATGCATGTTTCATAACCATATTACCGAACCGCAATAAAAATTAATAAATATATTAGACATCATCATATCATCTCGACTTTGATACTTGACAAAATATTTATTGTCATCCTTTAAAAATGTATCAATAAGATTTATTATTAGTAAATCAAATTGTTTATTTATCATAATAACTCAACATCTTGCCGAAACTTTATTAACACATAACTAATATGTGACACTTAAAAATATTTACCATTTTCTTTAATATGTAAGATAATCTACTAACGTTCGTATTACCTTATCCAAATAATTAACACTTTTTCGATCAACATGTTTATTATTACCAGTCTATTCATATTCCACATTTTCGTATCCTATTCTCCTATAAATATTGCTCTAACATCAATCACCATTTAACTTTCTTCAGATACTATACACTTAATTGTTCATTTTCTCCAAAACTTAATTCGAAAATGGTTGACAAACACACAATCAAAATAATCTGCAATGAATACCAGCAACGACCTCAACACAATTATTCTCCACAAGGCAACCAGAAGGCATAAATGTTCCACATCTTTTGTATCTAAATCAAAATCGCAAACAAAACGATGATACATATTTGCAGGAATATAAAAACCATTAAAAAAAAAAATTGATATGTCAAGAGTTCATTCTATATTATATTTACACATTCATATTACTGTTTCATATATTTATAAAATTTGATTGTATTGTTTCTACAATTGGTTTAGACATTTTTCAAGGAATGCCGGAATTGAGGGAGATTTGCAAAAAAGTTGAGAGCAAATGGATGATCTACATACTACAAGAGACAAACTCTATGAAGTCATTGACACAGATTTACAAATCATGGAATGCCATGGATTATTTATAACCTAAACAAAGAGAGTATGCATATGCACTAGAGGAACTGAACAACTATAAGAAAAATAGAAAATAAAGTCTATATCGTCCAAACCCACTTCACAGCATGAAAAAGCGATGTACGATTTCTTTGATAATAAAAGTGTTATTCTCATATTCAATTTTATCTTGATTTGGTGTTACATTAATTGATTGAAATGTTCTCCATCCTAACCCGTTAGTTTTGATTAATTCTTCCATCTTCACACTTGGATGAGTACTAATAATAATTAATAAGTACATTACAAAGCATTCCACAAAATCTACCATTTTCAACAAAAACGTATAAGATGGAAGTTAGTCTGTTCAAAAACTTGGCCAGAAAGAATCTATACTGTGAGAAAAAAATTTACCAGTCAATGTCAAACGTGAAAATGAACTCAATATAAATTTTAAGTTCAAATAATTGATCTTTATAATATTAATTGATATATAATTATAAAGGTACAATTATTAATTATGTTAACACAACTCTGTACATAATAGAAGTTATATTACTCTAAAACTTGTATATCTAACAATTATCATATCTTAATCTAATTATTATTCTGTTAGAAAAATTGTTGATAACCTATTTCAAAACTATTAAATAAACATACCGGCAACGCGTAGCCCCATGTCTAGTTGAAAGTGAAATTAGAGAAAAAGAACAAACTGAAGTAAGAAAGTAACTTCATATTGCATTCACTAACTAACACTTAGACATTATTATTTTCTTTTCTTTTTTTGGCCAGTCAAAGTGCTAGTAAGAGTTAGCAAAAGTTAGTCAAGTTAGTTACTGTTAAAGTTCAGTTAAAGTTCAATTAGCTACTATATTGAACCGAAGTGAGTTAGCTGCTGTAATGAGCACTATAAAAGTGCACTCACTGTACAAACAAAGATAGCAAATATACAAGAATTTTTCAGACTTTTTCTTCTCTTTCCTCTCTGTATTTTTCTTTGTTTCTTCTCGAAAACTCTCATGGTATTAAAGCCATCAACTAACGTCAAAGATGGTTTATCCCACTCAATTCTCCCTCAATCAAAATAATTCGGGTATCAAATCGACCACTGAGCTTGTTAATTCTACAAGCACTTCATCAATGTCTTCTTCATCTCTTCCTGTAATTTCCCCCAAATTAACTAGGGATAATTATAGGTTCTAGAAATCACAAGTTTTATTTGCTATGGGCTCCCATGACTTAGAGGAGCATCTTATTGGACTAATTTCATGTCCAGTGCCATTTGTTAAAGTTCCAATTGAAGGTACTAAGGGGTTGATAGAGAAGAAGTTTAATCCAACGTATAATCAATGGAAGAAGACAGACAAGCTACTAGTAAGTTGGATTCTTGGATCTATATGAGAATATATGCTCTCAGTATTGTCTAAGTGTCAATTCTCTACTAATATGTGGATTGCACTAGAAAAAGAATTTCTTATGGAATCTAGAACAAAAACTGTGCACATTAAGAGTTTGTTGCAAAACACTATGAAAGATAATCTTAGTATCCATGAATATTTCGTAAAGATGAAAGGATTTGCTGAAACATTGTCAGCTAGTGGAATTTTAATCTCTGATGAAGAACTAATGAACTACAATCTTGATGGTTTAAGTTCTGAATATGATGTCGCTATAGTAAATATTGCTACAAGATTGGAGTCTAGGATAGATCCTATTTCTGTTCAGGAAGCACAGATTATTTTGCAAAAATATGAGCTGAGGTTGGAAAGATCAAATCTAGTTGCAAATTCAGTTGTCAACACTAAGTTTCATGGAGGCTCAATTCATCTTGCTAATCTCACTACTGATATAACTCATAAAAAATATTAGAGTGAACAGTTCTTGCTTAATACTGGACAACATCAGTTTTCACCTATACAGAACCCTAATCTCTCATCCCAAAATTTTGCTCCTCATCAATCTAGTACTAGTCTCAATCAGGTTATGAACCCAACACCACATAACCACTTTTATTCCTCACAATTCATCGGTGTAAGAGGAGGAGGTAGACGAGCTGGAAGAGGTAGGATTATATGTCAAGTTTGTGGAAAGAGTGGATACCTTGCACTGAATTGTTTTCATAGGTTTGACACAAGCTGCACTAGAGGAAATAACTCATTAGTCAGACCACCAAATTTTGATCCAAATTATTCCAGAACTCAAGCTGGGTTTCAGAACTTCCCGTACTTCACTCAGATTTCACCTCAACCTCCTTATCACCCAACATAAATCACCAACCAATTGGATTTCCACCATTATCCTATCTAAGCTCAGAAGCACAAAACCTCATTTCAGCTAGTTTTCCATCAGGACCTAATCAAAGCTCAGGCCAATCACATGCAAATTCTAGCCCTCAATCAGCCACAACTACTACTCCTAATCAAGTGTTTCTGTCCCAGACTCAGCCATCACATTACTCTAATCCTACTGCTCATTACATTACTATGCCTTTTATTGTCCAGATGCAGCTTGGCACATGGATTCTGAAGCCACAGATCATGTGACTTCAGACCTTTCTCAACTTGTAGTAAACTCAAGCTACACTAGCAATGAGCAAACTCAGGTTGGAAATGGTGAGTTACTCTTTATATCACATATTGGTTTTACTTCATTACCATGTCAATCTAGGTCTCTTTACCTTAAGCATGTTTTCTGTGTTCCTCACATTAGAAAAAAATCTCTTAAGTATATGAAAATTTACTAAAGATAATGGAGTTATTGTTGAGTTCTCTGCTGATCACTATGTTATTAAGGACAAACAGTCCCAAGCTGTTCTTCTTCAAGAAAGGCTTAAAGATGGTCTTTACCAACTCCAAATTCCAGTCATTCCCTTTGTTTCCAAGTCCAATCTGTCTGCAGATCACTACAATTCCAATCTGCCTGCATATCACTCAACCTTTCCAATTTTAGTCCTTAACTCGTCAGTTGGAGCTCCTGCTCAGTCTCAGTCCTCACAACTTTGTTTTCTTCATTTCCTGTTGTTCATACTACTAGTTATGCTAATAAAGAATGTGAACTTACAAGTTCAAATAATATTGTTGTTAATGATTGTTCTCCTGCATTTTTACCTGTTTGTGACAATAATGCTAAGCCTGTACTTGTATCATCTTGTAATAGTGATACTGAAACCAATAAAGCTATGATTCAATAATTTTCTATTGCAAAAACTAATGGTTTGTTATGGCACAAATGCTTAGGTCATCCGAATGCCACAGTTCTTGCAAAAATTTTGTACTCTTTGAACTTCAAACATACAGTTGCAAGCACTTTTGATTTCTACACAGCTTGCCAATTTGGCAAACTTCACCAGTCTACTTTTCCTAGGTCCAATTCTAAAGCATCTAAACCTTTAGAACTAGTACACTCTGATTTGTGGGGACCATCACCTGTACCTTCACTTGAAGGTTTTAAATATTATATTCAATTTTTAGATGACTATAGCAGGTTCACTTGGATTTTCCCTTTAAAAGTTAAGTTTCAAACACAACTTCTGTTTAAACAATTTCACAAACTAGCTAAAAGATAGTTTAGTACAACTCTGAAATGTGTTCAAACTAACTGAGGAGGTGAATATAGAAGCTTAGTTTCTTATTTTCTTGATCATCGCACCTTTAGGCATCCGTGTACCTATACTCACCAAAAAAATGGCCGGGTGGAAAGAAAACATCGACAGATTGTAGAACAAGGCCTAACACTCCTTGCTCAAGCTACACTCCTTGCTCAAGCTAGTATGCCTCTAAAATATTGGTGGTTTACAATCCAAACTACTGTCTATCTTACAAATAGGCTGCCTACACCTGTTCTGTCTAATCTGTCACTTTTTCAAGTTTTATTTGATCAGCCTCCAGACTACTCAGGGATTAGAACCTTTGGTTATGCAGTTTATCCATTTATTAGACCTTATAACTCTCATAAGTTTGCATTTCATACCACTAAATGCACTTTTGTTGGGTATAACATGCATCACAAAGGGTACAAATGCATGGATTCCAATGGTAAAATTTACATCTATCAAAGTGTCATATTTGATGAATCTAATTTTCCTTTTGTCTCCTCTCCTATTCTCACATCCAAAGATAGTGTTTCTTTTTCTTCTCCACCCTGCAACAACCATTCCTTTCAACTGTTCTCATCTCCTTCACACTCTATACATACAAACAATGACACTTGTCTAGCTTTTTCATTACCTCATACAATTGGTTAGAACACTTCACCACCTGCTGGTTCTAACTCTCCTGTTTCCTCATCAAATGTTGAGCCTAAATTTCCTGCTTCATTACCAGTTCCTTTCACAGTGGATCAGCAAAACTCATCAGTAACTTTTTCTCCTTCATTAGACTTGGCAGACCAACCACTTGAGCCTTCTTCTTCCTCAAAATCTGATTCTAGCTCTAAGAAACCAGTAGGCTTAGTAGACCACTTAATTGAACCCTCTACTTCTTCGAAACCTGTCTCTAGTTCCCAGCCTCAAATTACACCCTACTGTTCAAAATCTCCTTAATCCATCCATCTCACTATCGATCTGCCCTCACTCCTCCAAAAATCAGGCTGATAGTCTGACCTTTTGTAACTCAGCCTCTAAACACTACCACTCAGCCTTTAACCACTGCCACTCAACCTTTAAACACTCACCCTATGATGCATGATATCTGAACCTTACAATTGAACTACCCTTTGCAACTCAACCTTTAAACACTGCCACTCAGCCTTTAACCACTACCACTCAGCCTTGAAACACTTACCCTATGATCACTAGATCAAAAGCTGAGCTTCATAGCTCTATATTAGTTTCTTCCACAGGTTCCCTTTCTCATCTTGACACAAGTGAACCAGTAAATGTAACTGAGGCACTCTCTCATCCAGGCTGGAAATCTGCTATACAAAGTGAGTTTACTACTATTCTTTCTAACAATACTTGGGAGTTGGTTCCAACTGAACCCATATGAATATTGATGGTTGCAAATGGGTGTTTAGAATTAAACACAATTCAGATGTTTCCATCCAAAGATTTAAAGTCGGTTGGTTGCTAAAGGATTTCAGCAAACCCTAGGTGTGGACTATCTTGAAACCTTTAGTCCTGTGATCAAATCATCTACTGTTAGAGTTATCCTTAGCATAGTTGTTACCTATGGGTGGGATATACAGCAAGTAGATGTTAATAATGCATTTTTTTAATGGAGAACTTAGTGAGCCGGTGTACATGACTCAGCCTCCAGATTTTATAGATGATAAGAACCCTCTTCATGTTTGTAAACTGATCAAGGCACTCTATGGTCTAAAACAAGCTCTAAGAGCCTTGTTTGAGAAGCTAAAAACTGCCTTTCTGAATTGGGGTTTTATCTCTTCGGTGGCTGATTCAAGTTTATTCATTTATAGACATCATGAGGCTCTTATGTATGTTATTGTATATGTAGATGATATCATATTGACAGGAAGTGGCACTAAGCTGGTCCACAACATAGTTCACAAGTTGAACATTGAATTTGCCTTGAAAACATTGGGTTCTCTCAAGTACTTTTTGGGCTTTGAGGTATGCAGAATTGATACAAGCATTCACATGAGCCAAGCAAAGTATGCAAGGGATCTACTAGTCAAAATAGGCATGATGGATGCAAAATCCTACCCTACTCCTATGGCTCTAGGTAATAAGCTAACTTTTGAAGATAGTGAGTTGTTTGATAAATCATCACTCTATAGAAGCACAATTGAGGCATTGCAATATCTAACCTTGTCAAGGCCTGACATTGCTTACTCTGTCAACAAACTTAGCCAATTTCTCAAGGCCCCTACTCAATTACACTGGCAGGCCTACAAAAGGCTTTTGAGATATCTCAAGGGCACTACAAATTTTGGAGTTCAATTTACTAAAGTGCACAGACTTCACCTTGAGTGATTCACCAATGCAGATTAGGCAGGCAGTCTACAGGACAGAAGGTCCACCAGTGGCTACTGTCTGTTTCTTAGCTCTAATCTACTACAATGGTGTTCTAAGAAACAAAAGGTAGTATCTCTCTCCTTCATAGAGGTAGAATATAGAGCACTTACACAAGGAGCCACTGAAATCGCATGGTTCAAGAGTTTGTTCTCTAAATTTGGTGTGCATCTTCCTGCAATCCTTATCATTTGGTGTGATAATCAGAGTGTTGGATCCCTTGCCTCAAATCCAGTATTTCACGCCCGAACCAAGCACATTGAATTGGATGCACATTATATAAGGGAACAAGTAGCAGCCAATAACCTGAAAGTACAATAAGTTCTTACTGAGCATCAAACTGCAAATATTTTTTCTAAATTTGTGTCAGCTGCACGCTTTGAGACCCTAAGAGCAAAGCTAACAATGGCTACTTCTCCCTTACAAGCTGATATTCGAAACATTTCTTCTATGACAGAATAACTCCTCATCGGATGACTGTTCAGACAATAACTTGGAAGCTGCTCCTGTAGACTTAAAGCAAAATTAAAACCTAGCCTGCTTGGTTGTTGTTCTTTACTTATGCTTGCTTACTTGGAAGCTGCTCCTGCAGCATCAAGTTCAGTTTTACTTGGAAGTTGATATTCTAGACATTTCTTCTATAACAGAATAACTCCTCTTCGGATGACTGTTCAGACAATAACTTGGAAGCTGCTCCTGCAGACTTAAAGCAGAATTAAAACCTAGCCTGCTTGGTTGCTGTTCTTTACTTATGCTTGTTTACTTGGAAGCTGCTCCTGCAACATCAAGTTCAGTTTTGCTTGGTTGGTTTTCTGCAAAATTAAAGTCTAGCCTGTTTGGTTGTTGTTCTTTACTTTTGAATGTCTTCTTAGAAGCTGCTCTTGCAGCATCAAGTTCAGTTTTGCTTGGTTGATTTCAGTTTTGCTTAGGTTTTCTGTGTTTTACTTGTGCTTACTAGGAAAGCTACTCCTGCAGCATCAAGTTCAGTTTGCTTGGTTGATTTCAGTTTTGCTCAGGTTATCTGTGCCTTACTTGAGCTTACTTGGAAGCTGCTCCTACAGAATTACTTGTGCTTACCTGGAAAGCTGCTCCTGCAGCATCAAGTTCAGTTTGCTTGGTTGATTTCAGTTTTGCTCAGGTTATCTGTGCCTTACTTGAGCTTACTTGGAAGCTGCTCCTACAGAATTACGTTCAGTTTTATTTGGTTGATTTAAAGAGCTGAGTTAAAAAGGTCAGTTGTTCTTGTTGATGAATATCTGCTGCACTATTTGGAGATTAGTTTGGACCTGCAGTTCAAAATTCAAGACTTCTTTTGGAGACCAGTCATTCTTGTGTTATGGTTACCAGTTGCTCTTGCACTATGGTTATCTGTTGAGCTATTCTTGTTTGAAGATCAGTTGGGACTCTCTAGCTTACTTGAGTTTGCTTTAGCTACGAATTGCTCAGTTCCATTTCAAGAGTGACAAGAGTCAGAAATCAGAGCTATCAAACTGAAGGATGTTGTTCATCATCCAAGTCTAGTTTACGGCAGGATATTAGCAAGAGTTGGTGTAGTCCAAAGTTGTCCTGTTTACAGAAGGGTGTTAGCAAACGTTAGTGTAGCTCAGAGTAGTCGCAGTTTAAGGGAGGATGTTAGTAAGAGTTAGCAAAAGTTAGTCAAGTTAGTTACTGTTAAAGTTCAGTTAGCTACCATACTGAACCGGAGTAAGTTAGCTGCAATAATGAGCACTATAAAAGTGCACTTACTGTACAAACAAAGATAGCAAATATACACGAATTTTTCAGACTTTTTCTCCTCTTTCCTCTCTATATTTTTCTCTGTTTCTTCTCGAAAACTTTCACAAAGAAATTGGCTGGTAAAACCCCTGGCAAGGTACTTGGGGATACTTTATATAGCTAGTAGTGATACAAAACAAACTCCTAAGAATCAACTGTAAATTCAAGCGAGAATTTAAGAGAAATAGAACTGACATGAAACATACAGACATCACACAAACGTGACTCTAAGATTGAATGAAGAACTATCAGTAGCTAACTAATCTTAATAGCAACTAAGAAAATGTAGCTGATACTAATCGAGTTAACAAACCACAAAATCCATCTAGTGAATTTGTACCACCTCTGAAATTTTTCACTCTTATCTATCTTTAAATTAATTGTGCTTAGTAGTTACTAAATGTAATAAATTTTCAAAGATACCATCTAGTATTATAAATTTTGTGAAACCACTTGGTTTATTCCACCATTAGTATTTATTATCATTATATAGCTTCAAAATGTAGCAAACTTAGCAAGAAATTAAGCAACTAATTAACCCCACCATTTATATCACACCTTAACTTTTCCTACAAGCATAAAAGCCTTGTAAGCAACGGTCCTAATCAAATGGCTCCCTCCCCAAACACCCTCAAACTCCTTCACAACACTTTCAGATAACAAATCAACACCTTGTTCCAAAGCACTATTAATTGCTGACCATGACCTCAGCATTCTCAAATACCTCTCCAATGAAAGCTCCTTAGGCATGTCCAATTCCAATGGCTGCCCCTCAAACCCAAGCCCTACACTTTCAAAAGGAAATGGAAGGTCCTTGTAACCATCAAACAATGATTGCGCATTTTGGTTCCAATATGGAATAGTTGTCTCGTAAAACTTCTTCATTAAGGCATTAAACGTTGGACTGACTTCGAACCCTTTGTAGCCCCAGACTGCTATAACACCTCCTGGCTTTCGAAGAACTCGGTTAATGATCGTGTAGAATTTCGGAAGATCAAACCAGTGCACAGCTTGGGCTACTGTCACAAGATCAACTGAATTTTCTCCTCCAATCAGGGTCACTAGCTCATCATCGGATAAAGACAATGGCGTGTGCAGATAACGAACTCGCGGATGTGGCAAAGCATTTTGTAACTGATCTTCGCTCACATCAGTTGCGACAACTTGCTCATAATGCTCAGCTACCTGGAAACAACATAATATAGAAACTGCTATAACAATTTAATAAATAATTATATAATTTTGGTAACATCTTCGAATGTGTAAAATTGTATTTTATACTTCACATTCCCCTTATTGCCGTATAACACGAGAAATATTAGGCGTGTTATCTGAAAATGTTGAAAACTATTGATTTAATGATGAGTATTTAAAAAATAAAAAAAGTTATATATATTCGTTTGAAAATAATATATTTTTAAATAAATTAAAAAAAAATAACAAAGTAAAAATAGAGTTTAATTTGATCAGTTTGAAGAGTCAGAACAAAATATGATATTAATAAATGAATAAATTATATTTGAAAGAAAAAATAGAATTAAAGTCATGAGAACAGAGAGAAAATGATTTTTTCTTTTTTTTGGTTTTGTCTTATTATACCAACCATCAATTAAGAGACAAAGTAGATCAAAAATGTTTTTCTTTCAAAATTTTATCTCTCTTGTTGCATGTTTTATTAGTTCTTTTGGTTTGAAAACTTGAAAATTGTAAAGGTACACTTACCACACAAACTTCAATGCAACAGAAAACTAAAATGATAAAACAAATACATTACCGAACACAACCATTATATTAAAAAAGTTCAATTGTATTCAATGGTTTTAGAGATACAAGTGATGATTTTGTAGAGGCAGTATCTAGTGTTGACTTTCATAATTTTTTACTCAATATTAAGTTGTTCTTGTCAAACAATGGTAAGGATTCAGAGAACACGAAACAAAAACAAGAGAGAATGAGTTTTGCATCTATTCAATTCATTTAGAAGTGATTACATGAAAGGGAAAAACTTTCCCTTTTATACAGTTTTCGGACTACACGAAAAACTTCACTTTTGTGAAGATGAAATAAAGGTATCTGAACTTTGACAAAACGACATCACTTTTGTCAAAGTTCAGTTTGCTCCTGCTACTCAGCTTCTTTGCATTCTCATCCCTTTTTATCAACACTTCCCCTCAAACCAAACTGGCTTCTTTGCATTCTCATCCCTTTTTATCAACAGTTCTATTGTTATTTTATTTGTATTTTTTAAATCAAAATATATACTAAACTAAAAGTTGGTTTTGCCCTACTCAATCTACACTGCAGTCAATAGGTTCTCTCGTCTTCCTATTTAATTTACTTAAAGCCTAAGAAAATCAGTTAAAAATAATTCATATCTCCCAAAGTTTTTTGCCAAAATTGGTCATATATGATAGCCATATATGGAGAGAGTTGATCACAGACAGAAAGAAAGAGAATCGAGAGAGAGTACTAACACCGAAAGCAGCTTGACCATTTCCACTGCCAACGTCCCAAGCAAGAGAGTGAAGAGTAGTATGACTTGCAAGCATTGAATACCATTCACTTGGATAAGTTGGCCTTGCATCCGCGTAAAGTTTGGCTTGCTTGTCAAACAGTCCTGCCATTTTTGCCACTTTTGATTGTCTTCCCCTTGCCGATCCAGTTTGCTTTTATAGAGAATTGTCAACTATTTTTTATATATGTTTGAAAGCTATGTTGCATGACTAGCTCCAATCAAAGTTGAACTTGAGGACTTAATAAATTGATTGTGTTGAACAATGCCACCGACTCTTTTTAATAATAGATATAATATTCATATTGTTAATTTTCCTTGATCTTTCAGTAGTATAATATTTTATGTTTTGACTTAATTGGAGATAACCCTATGGACTTTCATAATCCCTAAATTTTGTATTGTCCAATTCAGTAATGATTGATTGCTATCTTTTCATCTATACTGATATTATTTTGGGACTTTCGTTCATTGTTTGATTGGTTTGTTATTATTATTTTTTTTAATCTTTGTTGATCTGTCAGTAGTCAGTACTATATAATTATATGTTTTGCCTTAATTGGAGATAACGACTAGGACTTTCAAAATCCAAAAATTTTGTATTTTCCAATTCGATGATAGTTGATTGCTGTGAAGATATTTTTAGAATCAACTAGAAGAAAAAAAAAAAAAAAGAACAAGAACGAAATTGAAAAGAAGAGAAATCTGCTAACTGCAATGACGAGTATGGTTGTTGGAATATTGTGACTCGTTTTCCTATTTGTTTTTATATAAAATTGTCTATCTTTAAGAAAACTCTTTAATAAATAATACAATTCTAAATAAGAATAGAATTATGAGAATCCAATTAGAAACTGAAAATCTCATATACTACCTATAAATATAAGGGTGGGAACCAATTCAAGGTTATGAAAGAATAAGAGAATGTGAGAACACATGGTATTTGATGTAAGGGTTTTTAAACACCATGGGGAGAGCGTCTAAGAAACTGGGATCATTTCCACTCTAGATAATGGGTTGAGCGTGGTTAGAAATTAGGATGTCTCTGCTCTATTTTATGTACCGAGTTTATGGTGTTATGTACTCTTGTATATCGTGTTCATAAAACTATAATGGATTTCTCTCATCCGTAGATGTAGGCAGGCTATGCCAAACCACATAAATATCGTGTCTCTTTGTGTGGTGTGATTTTATTCCTATGTTATTTATCTCGAATGCATGTTTCCTACTTTGTGATCTCCTAACAACGGTTTTTTTATAAAGTCGTTGACACAAAATGTTGCGTTTCTTACAAATTTGATTTCTGACACTTTAACCCAGACAAATTACAAGTTAGTCCTAACTACTTTTCAATATTACATTTTAACCAGATTGCTCCTAAGCTTATATCTTGATAGACCCCCTCAAGCTAAGTTGTTCAACAATGCAGCTTGTTGACTTCTTAATTATAAAGAAAGGCACCCCTTCTCTTTGGGAACGAGTATTCTTATTGTCCAAAATGTGCACTAAGTTTCCAAAAGACAAAATGGGCACAAGAACAAGGTTATTCTTCTTCGAGATGAGTTGAGGATATAGGAACGGGCGTTCCTTGATGTGGAACATTTGTTCCTCTTTGAATCTCCACTTTTGCAAAAATTGGATAGAATAGTGAACGACCAAATGAATGATGTCATTCCTACCTAGAACAGCTTGAAGGATATAGGGAATGGGAGTTCTTGATGTGGAACGGTCGTTCCTTTTTAAATCTCCACTTTTGCAAAAAAATTGGGCAGAACTATGAATGACCGAAGGAATGATGTCGTTCCTATCGGGAACGGCTTAGAAGATAGGGAAATGGGAGTTCCTTGGTGTTGAATGGGTGTCCCTTGCTGACTTCACTTAAATTCCAAACTGGACAATATAAGGGACAACCATGATAACAAGCTCATTCTTCATGAGGACGACTTCCTTTGGATTTGGAACGAGTGTCTTTCCTTTAGGAACCAGCGTTCCTTGCTGATTTTACCCAAATTCTATTGCTTCAGTTTCACAACTTCGAACAATTGAATCTTCTACTAACTTTAGTTCACACTTCAGCTACTCGACTAACTTCAATTTTCACAATACTTCCAAGACTATAACACCAAATTAAGAACTTCAGAAGATACTTTTCAACTAGAAAATACTTTCAAAACTATAACATCAAATCAAGAACTTCATAATACTAAAGTCAAACCCCCTCAAGCTAAGCTACTTTTCAACTACAGCTTGAAATGAACTAGATTATGCTGAAGAGGAGGCTTGTTTTGGAGAGTTACTAAGGGTACGTTTATGAATTAATGAAACAAATGAAGTAGCTAGTAAAGCTTATTTTGTGAAGATATCAACAATTTGTAAAGTAGAAGACATATACTAGACGTGCAGTGCGCTTCCTTGGAGGACTTATTCTCAAAGATAGTGTGTATCTATCTCAATATGTATGTTTTGTTTGAGCATGATAAACAGGATTGGATGCAAGAGAGCCTGCACGGATATTATCACACCAAACAATAGGAGAAATAGAAAAAGATATACCAAGTTCATGAAACAAACTCTGCAACCAAGCAACTTCAGTTGTTGTATTTGCTAGGGCCCTGTATTCAGCTTCAATTGAAGAAAAAGCAACTACCTTTGCTTTCTAGAACTCTAGTGAATAAGGTTGGGACCAAGAAACACACAATAGCCACTTGTGGACTTCTTGCCTTGAATGTAACTTGCCAATCAATATCTGCATAACATTCTAAGTTAATTAACTATGTTATTGCTCAAAACTGTAAACCATAATGTAGAGTACCAATGCAATTCAATGGGGGATTTCAAGAATTGACTGAGCTTATGCACTATAAATGAGATATCTAGCCTAGTTAGTGTAAGATATTAAAGAGCATCCATTGTGCTTCTATAAACTATAGGTTGCTAGAAAGCTAGGTTGTGTTTAGAATATAACTTTGTACCCAAGGCCATAGGTATGTTGCAACTGTGAACTTCTAACATATTTGTTTTTGTCAAGAGATCAATTGCATATTTTGTTTGACTGAGATGAATACTATTGTTGTCTCTATAGCCTTCCAATCCCAAAAAATAATGAAAAAACCATAAATCTTTCAAAGAGAACTAAGCATTGAGATGTTTAATCAGATTCTGGACTAACTTGCTATCAAGATTAGTCAACAGAACATCATCTACCTAGATCAACACATAAAGAACTTTGTCACTTGTGTTAAGAATAAACAAGCTGGAGTCTGATTTTGAGTTGATAAAACCCCATTAAACCAAACAAGCCTTCAGTTTGTCATACCAAGCTCAATGAGCTTGTTTAAGATCATACAAAGCTTTGTATAGTTTGCAAATATAGCTAGAATTTGTGGGATAAATAAAGCCTTTAAGCTGAGACATATATACTTCCTCTTGCAATTCACCATTTAGAAAAGCATTATTCACATCTATTTGGCTAATCACCCAATTATATGTAATAGCCAACGTGAGAATAACTTTGATGGTAGCAGTTTTAACTATAGGACTAAATGTTTTAAAGTAATCAAATTATGTATTTTGCTAAAACCTTTTGGCTACAAGTCTAGCTTTATACTTCTGCAATGTGCCATCAACACTATATTTCAGCTTAAAACCCCATTTATTATCTACTACAATCATGCCTAAAGTGTAAGGAACCAAGGTCTATGTATCATACTTAATCAAGGCATTTTATTCAGCCTACATAGCTTTTAACTATTCTGAATGATTTAAAGCTTCAGTGGTAGTAGCAGGTTCTGAAGTGCTTTGAAGGTTAGAGATATAGGCTTAGCTAGAGCAAGGAAAATAGGTAGTTTTGGATCTAGTAAGCATTAGATGGTAGTTTTTGTTTGGTTAATTATGGGTGAGAAGTTGTTTGAGAGAATGGAGTAGGAATAGGTAATCTGATGTCAAGTGGAATTGAGGGATAGGTTGAAATACATGACAAATTAGGAGAGGAGATTGAAGCAATTGGTGATACTAAATTGGTAGATTTTTGTGAATTTGGAGCTATAGGAGAGGCAATTCTTGAATCAACCAAAGATGGATTTTCTACAATCAAGTCAAGACTCCAAATTGAATGTAAATAAGACCAGATGAGTTAGAAGTAACAGCAAAGTGAAAAAAATGTTTATTCTTGGTTCTGAATTCAACATTCTTAAAGAATTGAAAAGATGATTCATCAAACTTAACATTGGCTGCAATATATAGTTTTCCATCTACACTCAAACACTTACATCATTTATGATAAAGGTTGTACCCCATGAACATACATTTATCAGTATGGTAATGAAACTTATGTTGATTATAAGGTCTCAACTATGGATAACAGGCACAAGCAAATACTTTCAATGAACTGTAATCAGGTTTGGAGTTCAAAAATACCTGATATGGACAGTGAAAGTTAAGAACATAAGATGGTAACCTGTTTATCAAGACTCTTGTTGTTTGAAAGGTTGAGCTCCAATGTTGTAATGGCATGGAGACTTAAGCTAACAAAGTCGATCCTATTTCCACAACATGTCTATGCTTCCTCTCAACTCTTCCATTTTGCTAATGAGTATAAGGAAAATGGTGCCTGAAATGAATTCCTTGAGATGTTAAGGAAAAAGACTTATGTATTCACCTCCCCAATCTGCTTGTAGAGTTTTAATAGTTGTATTAAACTAGGTTTTTGCTAACTTATGAAACAGCTAAAACATTAATTGGGTTTTAGATTTGTTCTTGAGAGGAAAGAGCCACACAAATCTACTATAATCATCTAGAAAATGAACATAATATCTAAAGAGCAATGCTACAGTTACCCAAAAAAATGCACCGAATTCACGCACCAACATATATGGCACCATCTTCTTTTCTTAAAAAAAAAAAAAAAAATTCATAATTAATGGATGATTAAGATGGTGCCACATCTGTCGATGCATGAATTCGGTGTATTTTTTTTGGTAACTGTATCATTTTTCATATCTAAAACCTTTAACAGATGTAATAGGAGTTAGTCTCTAAAAATCTGAATGTATAAGGTCAAGAGGAGAGTTTGGAACTAGAAGGAAACCAAGAAGGCTAATGCATTTTGTCATACTGACAAGCTGGGCAAATAAAATCTTTATTGACTTTGGACAACTTCACATTCATACACTACAAAACAATTTGCAAAGCAAGAGAGTTTGGATGCCCTAGTCTCATATGGCATAACTCGCTATCCAAGGACACAATTTTATTACAAGAATTTGACACTATAGAACAAGCAGTAGAAAACACTGGAGTTCTATTTGCTTCTTTACTTTGACACTTAGAATAACATTCTAAAGAAAATTCTTTATTCTATGAAACTTCAGTTGTTGTTGCACCTCTAACTAGTTGTGATGGAGAAGAAATGATGGAACAATCAGTAATTGTGGTCAAGGCTATAACATTGTTTGAAATAGTAGAATGTCTTGTAGCTGGAGTTGAATTAGAAAACTGATAGAGCCCCTGGTTAAGTGTTCCTTGTAGTCGAGTAATCTTGGATACTTTGTCCTTATCAACACAACAATCAAAAGAAAATTTAACAATGACATTGTTATCTATAGTAATCTTAGAAATATTCAGCAAATTTTGAGTTACTTGAGGTACACAATAAAAAAAAAAAAAAAATTAAGTGAACATATCTATTCATCAAACTGCTTGAAAAACTGGTGTTGTCAGTATGAGAAATAGAAAGATTCTCACCATTTCCTACCCACAGTTTGGCTAAACCACGACAATTGTTGGAGGACTACAGCTAACTTATGTTAGGTGTACATGCTCCAGAGTCTATATACCATATCAAATCTTAAGCTAAAGATTATTCTAGATTGGTATGTTGAGTTGCATATAGTGCTAGTGAAGTGTTGTTATTTCCTGACTGATACTGAGAAGAAGATTGAGAACCTATAACTTGTAAATTTTGAACTATTTGTGGTGAAATCTGATGATTATAAGTAAGATAACCATATGGAAAATTTCAAGCAGATCCATGATGATTTTCTTAAGTGAGACCAATAGTAGAGATGGCAATAGGCCCAGTATTTTTGGGTACCTGACCTAGCCCGCCCTGAAAAGGTCAAACTTTACCCAGTGTTGTAGGCTTGGGCTTAGGCTTGGGCATGAGACTGATTTTAGGGCTCACCCTCGGGTACGAGCCGAGCATGGGACAATTATCAGTCCCAACCGGGCCTAGCCCACCCTGACAATTTTACTATTAATTTTACTAAATTCTCCTTATAATATATATTTAATTACAGAATTATCCTACACATATATACCTTCTAAATGGAAATTATATAAAAAAAATGAGGGTGGATTGTTATTTATATATTTGGTGAGTATACAAAAATAAATTAATATTTAAAAATTGTTTCTAAAATTAAAAATATAAAAAAGAACTTAAATTTATTTTATTTCACAATAATTATTAAGATTACTATTTAAAAATTATTTCTAAAATTAAAATTATAAAATGGGTCGGGACTAGGATTACAAAAAGCCCATCGAGCCAGACTTGGGTTTTACTCGTCATGCCCGTAACGAGCCCGGGCCAGGCCTGAGACTATGCCATAAGGGTTAGGTCGGGCCTAGGGAAAGGACCCCCGCCCCGATCCCTGCCATTTCTAACCAATAGAATGTCCAAAAACATTTGAACTTTGAGAGTTCATAGGAAATTTGTGAGAAGTAGCTTATGGATGAGGTAAAGTTTGGAACAACTCTCTATGAATAGTTTTCTTGAAAATTAAAGTCAAATTGATGGGAACCCTACAATACTACATGATCAACCTTATTACATACTCGCGAAATGGGTTTCCCTCTTCCAAAATTTCTACCTCTTCCTCTTCCAGTAGACATAAAACTAGGAGCTGACATATTTTGAGGTGAGGGAAGGTAATTGCCAAGATATTGGTAAGGGAGATAATTGTGTGGTGTAAAGGAAACAGGTGGAAAGTGTTGTTGTGGGTTGAAATTTTTTAAGTTTTGTGAGGGTAAAAAGGATGGTAAGGCTAAAACTCTAGAGGAATTGCCAAAGTGTGTTGCTATTGTTTGGAATAGCAGTGGTTACAATATGAACAGAACTAACATGGGAGTCCATAGGTAACAATGAATGAAGGTTATTATTCTTCTCAAGTCACAACTCATACTTTTGTAGCAAGAATTGAGCTTCTTGAATGGATATAGAATCAATTCTAGACAATAAGTTGAACACAACTACATCAAATTCATATCCTAATCCATCTAAGATATATGATAACAAATCTTCACCAAAAACTACTTAACCATTGTCCAACAATTGATTAGCAATTTCTTCCATTTTTAGGATGTATTCACTCACACTTAAATTCTCTTTAGTCGTGGACTATAATAGACTTCGCAAATGCATCATTTTAGCATTAGATTCAGACTTAAATTCACATTCTAGAGTACTCCAAATTTCAGATATGACCAAACATTGATCCAAAATTGAAGCAAGCAAGCAACTAACTAGCGCTTTATCAACTCGCTTTCACATAGTATATTTAGGGTTTGTAACTTTCTTGAACAGAATCAAACCATTAGAATTATCATCAGAACTTTCAATTTTTTTATTAATGAAAAGAGAAGGACATGGATCTAACCCAATGAGATGATCCTCAAGTTCGTGAGCTCCAACAATGAACAACATCTGAGATCTCCAGAATCGACAGTTTCCTTTGATTAGTTTTGGTGAAATTGCTCGAAGATTGGTGGATAACATGATGCGAGTTGATGAGGAGGATGAATTTAGCAATTTTTTAGGATTGTCTAGTTGTTGGGAAATGAGGGAAAATCAGGCTTGACGCTAGTCATTGGCTTTAATACCATGTGAAGATTTTGCTAGAATTAATTAGAAGAAAATAGAGAATAAGAATGGAATTGAAGAGAAGAGAAATCTGGGATTTTCATAACTAACTAGAATAACACACATGAATTTTTTATAAAGACGTTGATATAAAACGCTGTGTTTCTTACAAATTTTGATTTCTAATACTTCAACCCAAACAATTTTAACCTAGACTGCTCCTAAGCTTATATCGTGACAGTTGCTATTTCTACATCTCATACTGTTATTGGTTATTATTGTTTTATCTATATTGATCATACAATGAATGATTAAGATAACATGATGATTAAACATGAATGTTGGTTAGGATCTAAATGTTCTAACATCAATAACCATGAAAAAGTCTCATTGTAATCAATTCCAAATTGTTATAAGCACCTTTTGGCAACTATTACAGATTGGCAACCTTCCAAGACAATATCATCTTAATTTGTCAAGTAACTTTCTTGTTGAACCCTCATATGTTTTGATGTGCCAAAACTAATCAAAAGAATGTTTAAGGACTAACAAATGTGCAAAGGTATGACATAAGTCATAACCAAAAATGAAAATGCAATTACTCTAGGTGGAACAACCATTCTTGTTAATGGGTTCCCATGCAATTCAAAATAAAATAACTCCCAGTCAAGCCATTCCAAGTTTGAATGACATCGTTCCATGATGTCATTCATCATTTTTCCCAAAATGAAGCAAACTTTCAGTCAAGTCATTCCAAACAAAATGGCCATTCAGTCAAGCCGTTCCAAACATATTTGAGGACTTAGACGAAAAGGCTAAAACATAAATCTGACGAGGAACAATCGGAATGAACAGCCGTTCTTCAAGACTGTTCCGCATGAACGATGTTGTTCCATCACATTGTTCATTTTTTTGGAATCTTGACACTATTTGTGATCTAAAGAGGAAAGCCCGTTCCATCTCAAGTCAAGATTTTTGGACGTAGAAGATTCGAGCTCAAGTCAAGGTTTCGGAAAACTCAAGTCAGATAAGAACGACCATGACGAACGCTTGTTCCCAGAAATATCAAGCCATTCCAAGAAGGAACGACACCATTCCAAGAAGTCATTCATGATTCTAGAATTTCTTGACTTTAAGAGATCCAAGAAGAAACGCTCATTCTCGATGGGGGAACGCCCGTTCGCAATAGGGAACAATTGTTGCAAGGAGGAGAACGACCATTCTAAATCCTAATTTTCAAAGAAAAGTGATCGTTGGTGTCAAGAATGTCGTTCTCAATAAGGGAACACCCGTTCCTCTGAGTTCTCCAAATTTGCAAAAAGCTACAGTAGTGCATTAAATGAAGCAATAGCTCTAATTTGTTTCAAGGGTTAGTGAAGACATAAACAGAGAGAGTTATTGCAAAAGAAGAGAGAGATTGAATATCGTTGTGCAACATTTTATTGCAAACCCTAGAGCATGATCATTCTCATCATTCACTCTCATTTGTACTCATATTTGTAATCTTTAAAGAGTAGTTTTAAAGCACTTATTGTGTATCAGCCTAGTTTAGAGGCAATCATTTACCAAAAAAAAAAAAAAAATGTATACATCTTGTAGGCGAAATCCTATAAAACTAAAGGCGAAATCTCGTCAAACTATTGTAAAGGTGGAATCCGAGTCTTATGGAACTTCAAGGATATTGCCTTGAAGAGGTGGATGTAAGAGGCTCTTGATCAAAAGCTTCGAGCCATTGTAAATTACTGAGCATCTCTCTTCCCTTAACTCATTTATTACTTGTTGCTTATTTATTGCTTTTTACGATTGTCATTTATTGCTCATAGCTTTTAAGTAGTTGGGGTTTTAATTATTTCAAATTAAATTTTTTAATTTCAATTTCAACACCGCCACCCCAACCCCCCTTCTCTAAGAGCATTTACCATAGTAGGGTTTTACATTTCTTAATGGAGAAATACCTTCTCAACTTGGAGAAATTACAGCCATAGTATACTTTGATCATTCACATAATAACCTTACTGGAAACATCCCTATATCACTCCATATGGTACCATACATACACTTTCATATAATAATTTGGATGGAGAAATTCCAAGAAATTTGGAAGTTAGCCACTTGATAGGCAACAAAGGTTTATGCGACCAATATTATTATAATGACGCTTTTCCTCCCTGTCCTGCTTCTCCTGATCAAAGGTCTCTCATGTTCTTATAACTTTATTTCCTATCACCACATATCTCACCTTTTCAATTTTTGGATTCTTTTTCTACTTAAACGTAAGGATAAAAATCCTAAACTCAAGATAGGGTCAACCAAAAGTGGAGATGTGCTTTCAATTTGGAATTATGATGGTAGAATTGCATTTGAAGACATGATGCAGCAACAGAGGAGTTTGATATCAAATATTACATTGGAACCAGAGCTTATGGCAGTGTTTACAAGGCACAACTACTTGGTGGTAAAGTATTTTCTTTGAAGAAACTTCATACTTCAGAAATAGAAGAATTAGTAGTCCTTAAGAGTTTTTAGAATGAGGCTTGTGTATTGTCCAAAATACAGCATAGAAACATTGTAAAGCTTTCTAGATTTTGTTTACACCAAAAATGTATGTTTTTCTTTTCTTATTATTATTTATGAGTACATGGAGAGAGGAAGCTTGTTTTGTGTTCTACACAATGATGATGAAGCTATTGAGTTTGATTGGAATAAAAGGGTGAACTTGTTAAGAGTATGGTGCATGCTTTGACTTACTTTTATCACGATTATACACCATCAATTGTTCATTGTAACATATCAAGCAACAAGCCAACAACATTTTACTAAACCTAGAATTTGAGACTTTTGTTATTGACATTGGCTTAGCTAGACTTCTTTACGTTGATTCGTCCAATCGAACCATAGTAGCAGGAACTTATGGATATATAGCTCTAGGTGAAGTACTTGGTTATCTCTGCTTCTATTTTCTTGTTTTTATATTTTACTAATGGATATATTTCTCTAGGTGAAGTATTGGTCAAATACTATTTTAATGCTTTTTTTTAGGGCTGAGCAGTTTTGAGTACCCGTCAGAATTACCAAGAACCGAAATCGACCGGTTCCTAGCGAAAGAAACCAGAGTCGGAATCGACCAATTTTGGTTCTTCGGTTTCTGGAACCAAAACCTGAGATGGAGGTTCCGGTTCCTTTCCCGGGTACCTTGTAAAATTGTAATTACCCCTTATTAATTTTAAAAAAAAAATGACAAATACACCATAAAATTATAAGTACACCCTTGGAAGTTCACAAAATTCACATATTCACCATCGGTTCCTAAACTGATTCCCACCAGGGTACCTGAATGTAGGTTTCAATTCCAGTTCCCGATTTCTGCAGTGCAAGAACTAAAAACAAACTAGGAATTCCCAGTTCCAAATTTCCAGAACTAAAACCTACCCTATGGGGGTCGGTTTTGGTTCCTACCCGAAATTGGCGATCTGGGTACCTGCTCGTTCCAAGTCTACCCTTTAACCATGCTCACACCTACTTTTTATTGCACTCCTTAGATCATTTTAAGTAAACATGTAGAGTCAACTAGTTACTCTTAAATAGTTACCTGTATAAGCTTGATAATTGAATTTAAGCATAATGAAGTAGTAAAAGTACTAAATAAAATTGGATTACTTCTTGACAAAGTAATTATAAAGAGTTATGTTATTCCAAAAGAAAATATATTTTTTGCTTTGTTTAATGGTCTCTATTTCTTTTGTAGAACTTGCTTATATTGTGGTTATGACAGAGAAATGTGATGTTTATATCTTTGGAGGGGTCGTACCTGAAATATTAATCGGATGACATCTTGGAGAATTTCTATGTTTTTCATTGTCTTTATCTAACCAAAATGAAATGCTAATTGATATATTAGACCCATGCCTCTCACCTCGAGTTAATCGATCTATTATGCAAGATATTTTTCTTGTTTCAATAATAGCATTTGCATGTTTGAGTTCCCAGCCAAAGTGTTGACCCATAATGAAACTCATGTCTGAAGAACTCCTTACACGCAAAACATCATTGGCTAAATCTTTTCATGAAATTTCCATTTCAAAATTGAGAAACCAAGACATGTATTTTTTGTGAATATGATGGATAAGCATGAATGTAATTCATTAATGTTTTTGTATTCTATAACAATTTCTTATATGTGGTCTTGGATTTCCTCATTCTTTTTCTTTTGTATAATAAAAAAATAGAATCTCTTTTTATCTGCTTCTCTATAATCTATATTTTATGCTTTACGAGGATCATGGATTTTTTCTTGCCAATGTCCAAAATACACTTCCAGAATTTGTAAGTATTGACCAAACTTTAACTTACATTTCTAGCCTTAACACTTTTTATTGTCAGAATTTTTATAACTTAGGATGAAAGAATACGATAAATTAAGTAGAAAGATATTCTTTTTTTTTTTTTTTTTCTAATAGCCAAATCAAATGAACTCGTTGCTTCTCCAAATCTTATGTGTCTCTGGCAGAATCCATCTCATGCTCTCTTGCGAAGAGGCTTAACATTCTCAAAGATAACTAGCTCTTAGAATTTTTAATTAAAAGAAGAGATTTAATTAAGATATCAAGCGTTAATGTGAAAACTTACTATGATAATATGTGGTTATGGTTGTCGCAAGCAAAATCAATTTAGCACCAACTTTTGCACCTTTTTCACATTACTAAGGATGAGATGATGAACAATCTAAAAACTGAAGAGACTTTGTAGAAATCAAAGGGTTCACATTCACAGCTTCGTTTCACATGAATATTTTGTTAAAAGTTGAACCTATGGCTCAAGTTGAAGAAAGAAAGGTTGAAGTGTTGAAGAAGAAGAAGAAGAAGAAGGCAGATTTGTGGCCAGAGAAGAGTGTGTTGTTGCAGCATGCCGCAACACAGATGGACACCAAAATCTAGAAAAATTCCAGAATCAGGCATGCCGCAGCACAAAGAAGAAACGAGGAAGAAGTAATGCATGTCGTAACACAGGTTAACACATGTCGAGGCACAAACACGACTTTGAATTCAAGAAGTTGAATGTTAAAGAAAGTCTCATTTTAGGAGTTTTAGATTGGGAATATGTGTTTTCCAATTATTATGAGATGAATTAGGAAGTTTAGATTTTCTCAAAAATCCTTTTTTAGAGTAATTATTTTAGGTTATTTAGGAAGAATTTCTCTTTAAGTTAATTTAGGAATAGAATTTGTTTTAGGTTTGGTCTTTCATTATAAAAAGGGTGGAAGTTTATGTTTGAAATAGAGTCATTCAGATTAATAAAAGTAGATTTCAGTTTTCTCTCTGTTGTTCATCATGTTTTGGGCTATGTAAATTAAATTTTGTCACTCTCAATTCCAACAATTGGTATCAGAGTGGAGTTTTCTTAAAGGATTTGTGGAAAGTTTCTTAAGAGGGAGAGAAGATACACTCAAGAGACAAGAAAATCTAAAGGAAGATGGCCCATCAAGCTCAATGTCGCCGATTTCTATATTTATAAGAGATCTCTACCATATTTGAAAGGTGAAATACAGAGGTTTCTACAGGCTATTGATTTGTAGGAAGTCACCAAGACAGGAGGAGACTTTCAAGAATTACCAAAGGATCCAACAATCGGTCAATTGGAGTTACAAAACGCAACAAATACAAAGAGAGCAAGGGCTCTGTCATATTTGCAATTGGCTGTGACCGATGCAATTTTTGTGAAGATCATTGCCTACACTACTGCTAAGGAGATTTTGGAGAAGTTGCAGGCATAGTATCAAGGTTCTAAGAAGACAATGAACATGAAGATCATCACATTGAAGTGACAACTTTAGAATATGAGAATGACTGAAACAGAGAGTGTTTCATAGTATTTTGATTTATTAATAAAGGTAGTGAATGATGTTGGAGTAGCTGCCTTAGAGCCAATCAATTATTGTAGAATTGACTCTTTGTAATAATGTTTATTAATCAATAAAAAGGCACTTTCTACTATATCATGTAAATCATATCTATATGTATTGATATATGTTCTTAGGATGGTAGAACCGTGACAAGGGTATCAAGTGTTTCAAATCTTGATAGTGAGAACCCTATGATCACATATGATAGCCCTTCTAGAAATGTCTGTAGCCCTAGTATTATTCTAACCAAGGACACAGATAAAACTGTAAGGCTATCATCATATTGAACGACCCTGTCGAAAGGCAGTGACTGATCTCACTTGTCAAGGTTTTTTACCGACAACTTAGTGCAACACATAAGTGCTTGTTGTAGGCAAGTTCACTAGACTGACCCATTAGAGGATTCCATATAGATGGTAACCCTGTGTCTATGGAATAAATCCTCCAACAAATGATGGTGCATGTAATCCTTAGACTTGAGATCACCAGAGCGCCTTGTGTACCGATTGCCGTAGTTTGACACTAGCCCAACGTAATTCTATTCAGAGCTATCAATACAATAGTGATTGGCTATATTGAGGAGTGTATCAAGACTATGGTGGATTGACAAAGGATTCATCACTCTTGGGTATGGGAGAAGTTATCTCACTGTGCAATTCAGTGAATGGCAATGACACTAAATCTGTGGCCATAGTGGGATTGAGTTGTTGCTCAATCCAATTTATTTATCCAGTCATTGGTCCAGTAACTAAATACAAAGATATTGAGAGTAACTGAGGTTGACACTATTTCTATACCTCAATCTCGATGAGATAACAAATGATGAAAAGATTTGATTGCACGGTAACCATATCATTGATAGGTAGCTTTTTCACTAAATCCAAATCTATCGAGTAGCCATGATGCCTTGTTAGGTGCCAATCTTGGTCTGTGTGTAGTGAGACGATTAATTGGTGTTAATCGCGACAACTACTTACTGCCAATATGATGAGGATCCTAGGATAATTTAAGAATCAGTTTGTACAAGGGGTATTTTCATCTTTTAGGATGAAAGGATGTTTTGGTAATCTCACAGTGCAATTAAATATGCTAAGGCTATTACCTGTATTTAATTTAATATTAAAATTAAATCAGTGAGATTATATTTAAATATATGTATGCATATATTTAAATGAATTATTATTATTAATTAAATGCTAATATATTTTATAAATATATTAATTGATTTTAATTATAATAATAATTAATTAAATATAAAATACCATAACAAGGGTCTTTAGATACAAGGGTGGATTAGGGTTGGAGCCCATGCCTATTCTATATAGGAATAGGGTTTTAGCACATGCACTATATAAGTGCAAGTTGTGTTAAAGAATTCATTCAATCATTATTGAAAGAAAAAGTGGCTGCCCGTTTACACTCTCTCCCTCACATCCTATGCAAAGATTGAAGAGAAAATTTTCTCTTCTTGATTCTTTAAACAACTTAATTCTTGAAGCCACCCCTTTGTTCTAGCAAAACAAGGGCTAGTTCTTTGGATTGTTTTCGTACAGTTCTACGTTGAATTGGTAGTGAAGAAAGTTCAGAGACACTTGAAGGAGCCTCCAAACATGGGTAAGATCTCTGATCCTTGAATGGATTGATATTATTTTGTGCAGAATCTTGATTTAACATGTAAACTATATAATCTATACCCGAATCTTGGCATAAAAGGAATTGATTCATCCTTTTGATTTTTGTTTTTCTGTTGTGTACGGTAGATCAATTCTTAACAAATGAGATAAGAATTTTGGGTGAAGACCTTCCAAAGGATAGGGTAGTAGAAAAAGCTCTGGTAAGTTTGCTAGAAAAGCTCAAGTCCAAGATTTCGTCTCTTGAAGATTCAAGGGATATTAGGTCAATGTCATTGGCTTACTTGATGAGTGTTCTTGAAGCACAAGAACAAAGAAGGTTGATGAGAAGTGAATATGGGTTAGAGGTTGCTCTACGAACAAAGGTTGTGATTTCTGAAAAAGGTTAAGGAGATGGCAAGTGAAGAAGTCAAGTTTGTTGCAACCATTGCAAGAAGAAAAATCATTCAGAGGATGACTGTTGGTTCAAGAATAAGTCATCAAATGCATGTTGGCTCTATAATAAACCATGTCACTATCGGAGAGATTGTGATCAAAAGAAGAACCAACAACAAGAGCAAATTAGTCAACCCCAACAACAAGTAAACGTTGAGAAAGAAGAAGATGAAGGAGAAGAATAACTACTATTTACCGCACTGAGGGTGGATGCTCAAGAACAAAAAAATTATTGGTTTATTGATAGTGGATGTACTCAACACATAACTAGAAAGGAGGAGATGTTCACCCATATCGAAGACATGAAAGGGATGGTGAGATTGGGAATGGAGATAAAGTTCCAATCAAAGCAAGAGGAACCATTGCAGTTCCAACAATAAAAGGTATGAAATTAATTTTGGATGTTCTTTTTGTGCCTAGTTTAGATCAGAATTTGCTGAGTATTGGACAGTTGATGCAAAAAGGCTTTGTGTTTGAATTTTCAAAAAATGTGTGCAAAGTAAAAGACTTGAATGATGAAGAGTTTTCTAGTGTACCCATGACAAATAGAAGTTTTGTAGTAGATTGGAGCATTGTGGATGCAAAAGCCTTTAGTCGTAAGAGTAAGCGTTGTCAATTAGGAAGGCAACATAGATTGTTTTCTCCTAGTTTCGCAAAATGGATCAAAGCAAAAGACCTTCAAGACGATGAAGAGGTGGACGATGTGGGAGCAAGAGGCATGAGGTCTCTTGAGGAGATTAATAAAAGATGTAGGAGCATCATGTTAGAACCAATTAAGGAGGAGTTTGAGGAAGAAAAATGGCGACCTCTCGACTTGTCAAGTAGTAAAAGGATTGTTTGAGTGCCTCCAAATTCCAAGGATGTGGGTCAAAAGAGAACCAAGGATCAAGGCCTGTGATCAAAAGAATTAAGGAGGAGTATCATGCTATTCGAGAAGCAAAAATGTCAAGTAAAAGAGGGGTGTTTAGATTTGAACCTATGTTGGTGCATACAAACATGGCTCAAGTAAAAGAAACAAAGGCTGAAGTGTTGAAGAAGAAGAAGAAGGCAGATTTGTGGCCAAAGAAGAGCTATCGCAGCACAAAGGACGCCAAAATCTGGAAAAATTCCAGAATTGGGCATGTCGCAGCATTTGTGTTGCGACACAAAGAAGAAAGAAGGAAGAAGTAACGCATGCTACAGCACAGGTTAACGCATGCCATGGCACAAACACGACTTTGACTTCAAGAAGTTGAGTTTTAAGGAAAGTCTCATTTTAGGAGTTTTAGGTTGAGAATATGTGTTTTCCTGTTATTATGAGATGAATTAGGAAGTTTAGATTTTCTTAAATTCCTGTTTTAGAGTAACTGTTTTAGGAGATTTGTTATTTAGGAAGAATTTCTCTTTGAGTTAATTTAGGAATGGAATTTGTTTTAGATTTGGTCTTTTACTATAAAAAGGGTGGAAGTTTATGTTTGTAAAAAAGCCATTCAGATTAATAAAAGTAGATTTTAGTTTTCTCTATGTCGTTCATCACGTTTTGGGCTGGTGTAAATTGAATTTTGTTACTCCCAATTCCAACATATTCAGTTACAGTGTATTTAATCCCCTGTAAAATCAGTTGTCAACGCTTTGTTTTTTAATGTTCACAAGAATTGATGTATCGTAAAGCTTAAACCGGATGATTGTCTAGTTGTCCATAAACTCAGCTCAAATTCCACCATATAAAATAAGGCCTAAGGACGTTGAGTCCAAAGCCAGTAGGTTGACTGATCTCACTCATTTATGAAGATTCAATTTTAAAGTCAATGTAAGCATCTGTGTAAAAATGAGACTCGCTAGCTTACATCTGAAGAATCAACCAAAAGATGTCAAAAATGGTGTCTCCATCCTTAATTTCCAAATTATTTGTAATATAAACCAAGGTTGTCAAATCGCATATCATATTGTGTATCAAAAACTTAATTTTTTTAATCGTGTATCACGTATTGTATTGTATTGTAGGATACGCATTTTTCAAAAAAAAATAATAAAGTAATAAAAATTTTCTAAAAATTAATAACATCCCCAAAATTAATTAACAAATTTTGTGATATTATTAACTTTAAATTATGGTATTAAATAATCAAAATTAATCACAAAATTAAGAATATATATCATTTCCTATCAACCATTCATATCATTTCCAAGATCAATGTCAATATCTATATCTCCTCATGTGTTATTATTATCATGCAAAATGGGCAACACATCTTTTTCTTTACTTTCTCCATGCAAAATGGGTAAATTTGGGCTAATTTTAGTGAACCGGGTTGGGTGACCCAAATCCAACCCGATCTATTTTTTGGGCCTTCGACCCAAATTAATAAAGTCGTATTGATTTATATCGATATTTTAAGGATACTAACCGATATGTATTATATTGGAGGATATATATCAATGTAACAAAAGGTTTATGATACACTCTCTAATACGTATCATTGGCGAGCCATATCGAATCTTAGCGTATGATACGTATCGCGTATCGTAGGCTACTAATAACCATGATATGGACTAGGGATTGGCACGGGCCGGGCCGGGGACCCCTGTCTCCAGCCCCGATCCGAAAGCCCAAGGGGATTCCCCAATCCCAGCCCGTAGCCCATTCGGGGAATCCCCGAATAAAGCCCGTTCCCCAAACAAGGAATTCGGGGATTCCCCGTTTGGGGGTTTTGTGTCCTTATTACCATTTTCTCTAAATTATAATATACCATCTGAAAAGAAATTAAACCTATAATGATTTATTGATTTATTATAATCAATCAAAACACCAAATCATATATTACACATATATAATATATATATTATGTATAATGTATAACATATATATATGTTATATACATTATACTTATATACCATATATAATGTATAATGTGGAATGTATAACTTTTATTTCATAGCATTAACATATTATGTTAATGCATATATATGACAAATATTTATAATGATTTATTATATTTAATCTAGTTTTGTTTATTATCTATTTGTATATGATTTCATAAAATACTTATACAATTATAATTTGTTATTGTATAATATATGATTGATTTTCAAATATTAAAATTAATATAGGTATATATAATATATATGATTGATTTTTTAATATATATACAGGCCGGGCCGAGGCAAGACTTATCTTGGACCTGGCCCATCCCCGAATTTTGGGATTAATTTTGAGCCCGATCGCGGCCCAAATCCCAAATGATTCGAGAAAATTCGGCCCCGTTCGGACAGGTCCCCGCGGGACCAGGTTTTATGCCCATCCCTAATATGAACTACCCTTTTTACATGCCATGTAACAGTACCTGAATTTTCATTTATACAAATCGAGAAGGAAGCTCTACTTCATAGCGGTTGGTGGAGTAACAGCTTGGCCAACAATTATTCGGATGGTTGTAATTAGGACGGCATCACTTGTAATTCTGCTGGAAGCATCACCCAGATAAGCTAATTTCAATAAGAAAATGAAAGGGGAGCTCGGCCAATTGAATTTCTCTTGCTTTCCAAACTTGGAAAGTCTCAGTCTTCGGTTAATTAATTTTCATCGAAGCATTCCGCCGCAAATCGATTCTCTTTCAAAACTCAAATCTCTCTCTCTGAACCATAATTTATCTTATACGTGAATGCTTTTGTGAGATATCCTTTCATACATGGACTTAGCCAGGAATTTAGTATCAGAGTGGCAAATTTATACTAAAAAATATTTCGTAAAATCCAACAAGGAAAAGTTAATTAGTTATATTTTATCTATATATTATTCTATTAAAAACTCCATTGTTATTTTAGATGTGCTCGATATTTTGAAAACATTTTTTTATTTTAGTAATATTTCATATCTCAAATAAATGTTTAAAATTTTCAATCTCAAGTAGTGTTTTCATATATGAAATTGGTATGTAAAATATGTTGATTTGACATATGATATGGATTACTCAAATAGGATGACACATCTTGGATGAAAAAATTATAATATTAGTAAGAGTGTATACTGTATAGCATGACTATTTTTCCTTAACAATCCAAAATAACTTTTTGTCCACAGAAAAGAAAGGGTGAAAAGTTTTAAGAGAAATTAAACCATCTGTCCATGTTTTCATATAAATAATTGGATATTTATGTTCTTTTCTTTACTCATTTATAGGAGTCATTCCTTCAAAAATTGGGAGTTTGAGAAATCTGGAGGACCTTGATCTCAGTAACAACAATCTAACAGGACCTATCTTTTCAACCATAAGTAATTTAATCAACTTAAAGTGCTAATACCTATTGGAGAACCCACATCGACTACATACACTCAAGCCTATTGGTTCATAAAAGGGGGTAATCCTCTCATTCAACAAAGCCTTATTGGGTGAGGAGTAAGGTCCACCTCAAATTCTGTCATAGTATCAAAGCCAAGTTCAGTTGAGTTGAATGCTTGACCAATGCGTAAGGAGTTAGAGCCAACAACTACCTCCATCAACAGGCATGACCCAACATATGAGCTTGACCGTGAAGGGGAGTGTTAAAGTCCCACACCGGGTGAGGAGTTAGAGCCAACAACTACCTCCATCAACAGGCATGAACCAACATATGAGTTTGACCGTGAGGGAGAGTGTTGGAGATCCCACATCAACTAGGCACACTCTGATACCACTTGTTGGTTTTTGGGCCTAACTCATCACCCAAAGGGCATTATTGAATGGAATGATTGCCCCTTCTTATAAACTAGATGGCTTGAGCATGCCTATTCCATGTGGGATCTCAAACAGTACCTTCCATTCAACGAACTCGATGGTTTGATACCTCAAGAAGTTGGGAATCTAAAGAAATTGATTTTGCTAAATCTGCAAGGTAACAACCTAATTGGAGTTATTCCTTCAAATCTTTATTCTAACTAACTCAACAGCTCAATTCCTCCATAATTAGGGAGTATAAATGGTATAACTTATATAATTCTTTCAAATAACAAAATATATGGTGTCATTTCACAAGAGCGAAAGAGCTTACCCAATTGACCTAATTTCAACATCTCAATTTTTCATCAAACCAACATTCTAGTCAAATACCATCCAAAATTGGAGAAGTTTTCAGCCTTGGATACCTTGAGCTCTCTAATAACAAGCTTAACAGTCGTGTTCTAGATAGTATTGGTAATTGCTCAAGGCTGTAAGATTTGACATTGAACCACAACAATTTTAGTGGAAGCATTCTTATGGGAGTTTGATAACTCACTTTGGTGTTAGATTACCCTTTTTAAGTGCAACGGAATATTTTTACCAAGTAGATTAGGAGATTTCATATTTGAACATTTCATCCACAAGTGCATAAAGGTTCAGCTAAAATCCACTTTTAGCCTACATCTATGGACCTTGTCCAAATTGAAGCAATCCACTAAGTTAAAAAATACATTACAAGACAATGTTCAAAGCTGATCTACGATACAGTAAAAGAACTCCCTGTTCAACTTTACACTTAGCACCACACTCTGAATCCTTAACGTGTTGAAACTCTTTAAACCTTCTTCACATCGGGAACACACTTGAGAACAGCTTGTGAACCACCAAGCTTCATGCACTGACACCAAGCACTAGCATCAACAAAGGAACCACATTCCAATAGCCATCAAGACAATGAATGATATGGTGAGGTTTTGGCACAAAATGAAATGAACCTATGAACCTTTGAAATGAAAAATACTCAAAGGAATTTTCAGAGTACTAAGAAGAATAAAAGATCAAAAGTTTAAATTCAAATATGCAAGAAGAGATATTATATAATGTAGGGTTTCTTACTCAACACATTTGTGCCACGTCAGCCAACAAGGGGCTGACCCATGTTTGTCCAAATAAGGAAAGTATTCCTTCTTTTGGTTTGGACCACAAAACAAATCGGGAAAAGCATATTTATTCCCTATTACCACTTAAGGATAATATGACACATGTAAAAGGTCCTAAAAAGGTAGCAACAAAGATAAACAAATATCTTTGCTACTTTATCAAACATGCAACTCGTGTTAGGTTGCAAAAATCTGAAGCGAGTGTGCAAGCACATACTGTTGTGCACACACACTCGATACGAAACAAGCCAAGACACAAGTCTAGCAGCTAATGTGCACATAGAACTATTGTGCACACAAAAGACAAAAGAAACAAGTCAAATCATAAGATTGGCAACCAGTGCACACGCATAATTGTCGTGCACACACAAGTCATAAGTTTGACAAACAAGAATATTCTACACATTCCACTAGAAATTGGAAATTTGTTGTTGTTAAGAAATTTGGATGTTTTCTACAACAACTTTTTTGTCGACATCCCTAAATTCATGAATACAATACATTCTTTCAACTTGTCATACAATAATTTAGAGGACGAAATTCCAATGACTTTACAACGATTAAACGCATGGTATTAACTCAGTTGCAACAAAGGTTTACGTGGTCAAGTTAGAGGTTTCACTCCTTGTTATAAGCCTCCAATATCAACGACAACAGCTTCACCTTCGCCTTTGCCTTTGCCTTCGCCTTCAGCTTCACTTTCACTTTGGCGTTCAAGTTCAATTTCAACATCCCCTTCCACATTAAGTGTTGGCATAGTGCCTTGAATCCCATATTGCTTGGAAATGGGAGTTGCAAGGGGACTCTCGCCTTTAAATAGACTACTAGTTTGGGCTTTTAAAGTATCTTAAAAAGTGTAAGAAAGACACCAAAAGAATAGTCTTAGTGGGCTATTATTAAGGGTGTAATTGGGCTTTTTGGGATCGTATTAGGAGTTTGCAATTTTTTCTTTTCTAAAAATTGCATAGTTGTCAACTTTTGTTTAGTGGATTATTTGAGTGGATAGTAGATGTAGGCTAAATTAATTGGGCCAAACAACTTTAAAATTCTTGTGTTTTGGTTTTCTTTATTTTTAGTTGTTTGCTTTAATTTTGCCTTTGAGTTGTGGGAATCTTTTTTCAACAAGTGGTATTAGAGCCCACAGTTAGTGATCTGAGAGAAGCCAAGCTCTAGAGGAGGTCGGATTTAATAGTAGATCAGCAACTGTCAAGCATCTCAAATTTTTTGGAGATATGTCTAAGTTTGAGGTTCCTTTATTTTATGGTAAAATTAACTTATGTTATGGCAAAGTACGATACAAGACCTTTTGGTACAACAAGGTCTTGATCAGGCATTAGAAGAGAGTAAGCCAAAGAAGATGTCTGATAGAGAATGGAATAGAATTCAGAGGAAAGTTGTCAGTACAATCAGATTGGCTTTAGCTCTAGAGATAAAGTATAGCATGCTCATTGAGTCTACACCAAAGGGTTTGTGAGAAAAATTTGAGGTATTTATGCATCAAAATCATTGACTAACAGACTATGTTTAAAGATGGATCTATATTCTCTGAAGATGGATGAAGGTACGAGTCTCCATGATCATTTAAATGAATTTAATAGGCTAGTATCTCAATTATTGGCTATTTTTTATGAGTTAAAGAATGAAAAAAAGGCATTGATATTGTTGTCATCTTTGCCTAAATATTATAGACATTTAGTTCAAACTTTGTTAGTAAGCATATCTACTTTAAAATTAGATGATGTGACTACCTTGTTGCGTGAGAATGAAAAGTTTATGGGATAAAAGAACTCATTACTTAGAGGAGATCTACTAGTTGCAAAAAGTTCTAATCGAGGGAGGACTCTAGAGAGAGGTGATAAATCAAAAGTCAGAGAATACAGTAATAAGGAGTGTTATTATTGTAGAGAAAATGGACATATCCAACCGCACTGCAAGAAATTAAGGGAGGATATATGCTTGCTTTCAAGAAGGCTCAAAAGAGGAAGGATTCAAATGATGATGCTTGGGTTGCTAATAAAGAATGTGAATTTTTATTAACATGTCAAGATGAAACTCAAACTTCAAAGAGTGAAAAAGGTTGGGTTTTAGATTTTGTTGCATCTATGCATGTTTGAAATGATAAAGATTGTTTGTTGAATTGAAAGAAGATGGAAATTATGAAAATATTGTTGTTGGTAATAATGAGAAAGTAAAGATTAAAGGCATTGGTAGAGTTCTTCTCAAGCTTTACAATGGTGTTGTCAAGAATCTTCATCATGTAAGGTATGTATCAAGCTATAGTCACAATTTGATTTCTTTGGGTGAGTTGGCTTCTAGTAGATATACCTACATTGGTCAAAGAGATAGATGCGAAGTGTATGAAGATGATGTTTTGATTTTGCAAGGCAAAATGAATGAAAAACAACTATAGTTGCTTGGCGAAGGTGTGTGTCTTAAGAAATCAAGAGATAAAGTTGTTCCAGTTCCTATTGTAAAAGAAAAGAAGACTATTAACCAAGTAAGATTTTCAGATGCTACAGTGATGTTTGGGGATTCAAGTCAAGGGAGGAATTGTTGGACAGTGCCTTGAATCCCATATCGCTTGGGAATGAGAGTTATAAAGGGACGCTTCCCTTTAAATAGACTACTAGTTTGGGCTTTTATAGTATCTCACCAAAAGAATAATCTTAGTGGGCTGTTATTAAGGGTGTAATTGGGCTTTTGGGATTCATGTTAGGAGTTTGCAATTTTTTCTTCTAAAAATTGCATAACTGTAAGCTTTTGCTTAGTGGATTATTTGAGTGGACAGCGGACGTTGTTGGGATTCATGCATTTTGGACATGGAAATGGTGTAAAATGGATAAACAAGATGATGGATGCAAGGTAGAAAACAAACATAACATCAATGGCAATTTTTTTTTTTTTCAAAAAAAAAAGAATAGTATATTACCTATTCCTTTGTTATTAAATGTTTGATGTTGAAACTTGGAGTCTAGATTCTTCAAAAGAGAATGAAGAAACCCAAAATGTAATCCACCCAAGCCAAAGATGAGAGAGTGTCGAGAGAGTGAGAGAGTGCCTTTTGTTGCAAATTGTTGCAAATTGAATGAAAATGGTATAACACTTGGTTTATATACCATAGGCACAAAGCGTAATTTTAAATTGTCTTGGGAGGTCCTCAAACAATTTAAAATTAATCTTGGGAAAGAGCATTTATGTCAAGTCCTTGGTTTTATGGCTAATTCATAATTAACCCAATTTTAATCCTATTAATTATTCTAACTCTTTAAAATGAAACCAATGCACTTTTGTCCCCATTATTGAATCCAATTCAATAATAATATTTAATAAATTCTTATTACCCATGGTTAGTGTTGGCTATCCATGGATAATCATTTCTCACCAATACACTATTTCAGATGTAACTATTTACGACCGAACATCATTAATTCGATCAATGATATGTATTACTCTCTCTTCTTGAGCTTGGTTTTATGTGTGACCATTTTGGTTCACTGTGATCTAGCCATGGGCCCAATATCAAATTTTGATATGTTTCATTATAACTCTTTATAATCAAAACTCCCACTGATTATGGTAGACGTCTAGCAATGGTCCATAACCCCTAAACCACAATGAAGTGTAAACTCCAATGAACTTATTTTGATTGTACGTACCGTGTAGTAAAATCCCTTCGTTATCTAATCCCGATTAAGAATGGTTCATGGTATGTCAAAACCCTTAACTTAATCTTTAATCGAATTTTCAATTGATACAATGGAACACGTCAACATGAAACTACTTTTCATCTAACATTCATTATACTCTGGCCAGAGATTTCCTTTTTCCAATGTTTATTGACATTCGTCTGGGAACTCGAGATTGGACTATTTTGAGTTAATGAATCCCATCTTGACCATCACTTGTCCTCACACATGAATAACATATGACCAAACCAGCTTATTACACAAGACATGACTAGTCTCGTGCTTATACACCATATGAACCATATACATCCTATGTTGAATTCAACTATGATGTCTCAGGTCTAAGGATCAGTGGTACACTAGCATGATACTACGATGCATCATTGACCACGTCCATGTGATTCATCGTTTTCGATCGTTTTCGATAAATAGTTCACTAACCGTTTATCCATGCTAATGTCTTAGTGACATACCTCTTATAATCACCTACACTAATACCATCACATGATATTCAATGGAGACATTCAGCATGCCTACTATGTAATGTTATTGCCCAATTAACATTATTGCGTAGGGAATTCTTCAATGATCTGATCTTCTGAAGATCCGTGTCATTCGGACATTTCACATGCAATATTAATTATAATATAAATGAAGCAGTAAATCAAAATGTGAAATAAGAACACTTTCTTTTATTCATAATACATTTACAAGATATAATGTCCTTAAACCGACAACACGATTAGTTCCTAGGGCATACACTAACAAAACTCCCAGTTACACTAAAGCCAATCGCTATAGTATCTAATACCCATCTTCTCAAGATGATAGTCCAACTACTTCTGCGTCATCGCTTTAGTGAGTCAGCTACATTCTCTACTAAAGGTGTTTTCTACACTAGAATTTCTCCTACTCCAACAAATTCTCTCAAAATGTGATATTTACGCTGAATATGTTTTGACTACTGGTGCGCCCTTGGCTCCTTTGCCTATGCAATAGCACCAGTATTGTCAAAGTAACAAGGTTATCAAATAAACCATGTTTGGAACCACACCAAGTTAAATCATGAACTTGCGCATCCAGACAGCTTCCATTGCTGCTTCTGAAGCGGCAATGTATTCAGCTTTTGTATTGGAATCGGCAGTAGTCGACTGTTTTGAACTCTTCCAACTGACTGCACCTCCATTACATGTGAAAATGAACCTAGATGTAGACTTTCTATCATCCACATCTGATTGAAAATCAGAATCAGAATATCCATCAATTTTCAACTCTAAACAGCCATAACTTAGTATTAGGTCCCTAGTTCTTCTTAGGTACTTAAGGATCGTCTTAACAGTTGACCAGTATTTTTCCATCGGGTTGGAATGATATCTGCTTGTAACACTCACAACAAATGCAATATCAGGCCTAGTACATAGCATAGCATACATGAGACTACTTATGGCTAAAGCATAGGGTATCCCACGCATCTGCTCATGCTCCTAATCAGTCTTTGGACTCATATCTTTTGAAAGATGAATTTTGTGACTGTAAGGCTAAATTCCCCTTTTGGAGTCTTGCATGTCGAATCGTTTCAGCATCTTTTCTATGTACATCTTCTAGGATAAGCCTATTAATCCTTTCATTCTATCTCTATAGATATGAATTCCTAGGATGTAGGTCGCTTCTCCTAAGTCTTTTGATGCATGATTTCACAAACATGCAAATGTAGCAAGTGCACTAGTCGCAAAAATTAATAAAATGATGAATAGAGTATTGTTCCCACGAGGATTACGTGTTAAGTACTAATTTTCCTAGTTTTGTAACTAGTTGAAGAAAATAAAGATTTTTGGATTTGCGGGAGACAAAAACAGAAATTAACAAAAAATCAATAACGTAAATTAAAATTCTAACAAATTAAGAAAATATCAACTGATTACGAAAATATCAATTCAAGACAAAGAGGTTAGGGTTTGACTTCACTAAGTTACTCTTATTCAATCTGTGGTTGATGTTGCTATTAAACTCACATGCGAGGATTATAAATCGAATTCCCTAAGTTGTAAAACATACCTTCTCAGGCTATATTTTCCTACTTATCCCTATTAAGCTTCCGCACCCAACAAAATGAAGATTAATAGTTCAAAGTCTTTTAAGCTAAATGGAACCCTAAAGTGATTTCATAGATCTCCGAACCTATCTCTAGCATTCATTAAACTATGGTATTTACTCTAAGAGGCTAACACATGAATCACTTCTCAGTCTCATCATGCTCTACATTTAATTCAATTTTATTAAGAACAAGAATAAATACAAAATCCAATGCAATAGAACATAAAAACAACATCTAAAATAGATTAAAGCATTGTAATCAAAGTTAGGTCAAAACCCTAACCCAAAAGTGGATTAGTTCATATTTAAATTTAAGAAATTTGGACAATAAACTGTAAGTAAAAAATTCAACGTACTAAAACAGTAGGAAGAGAATGAAATCTTCTCTAAATGAAGACCCAAAATTGCTCCAACCTCCAATTTCTTCCTTTTCTTCTCTCAAAATCTAAACTCTCTCTAAAATGAGCTAAGCTCTCTTAAATAGTTGGCCAAAACCCTAGGATTCTAATGCAATACATTTAAAACGCAATGTTTTAATAAACAGAAGAATTGCAGTTTTCGCTGCGACGAAGAATAAACTTCGCCGCAACATCGAATTGAAATCTCGCTAAACCATCTGCCCCGAGGCTAGCTTGCCGCAGCAGAGAATTATCTTCGCCGCAGCGAACTTTGCTCATCTTTTCTGAAATTACAAAACTGCCCTTTGCTTGCTTCTTCACTTGAATCTTTGATCTTCGTGATCCCCGATAGGAACAAGCTTCATAGTGCTTCCACTCCACATCAGAATTTCCCCGATTCCTAAATTTCTCTTGATTCCAGGTCCAGAAACTCAATTTCCCTCGGTTTTACTCCAATTGCATATTTTGGCCTGAAACGTAAAATATATGAGTTTAAGTTGCAATTCAGGCACAAAACAACTTAAGAAGTATCCAAAATCCTACCAAAAAGTACCGAAAAACAGTATAATCCTAGGATTATTATCTTTCATGGAGAAAATTTCGGATAACCACAACTTAACTTCAATCATCATCCCAATGTCATTTCCCATCAATAGTATGTAATCTACGTACAATATGAGTAATATGATTGTATGATCCTTTGTCCATTTATAAACACAGGGTTCATCCGGATTCTTTATAAAACCAAACGTTTTGATTATTTCATCAAACTGAATGTTCTAGCTTCTTGAAGCTTGTTTTAACCTGTAAATGGATTTATGCAGCTTGCACACTTTATTTCTTTCAGAACTGGATACAAAACCTACAGGTTGTTGCATGTAGATATTTTCCTCAATAAATCCATCAAGGAATGTTTTTTTGACATCCATCTGCCATATCTCATAATCATAATGTGCAGCTATGGCTAGCATAATTCTGATTGATTTAAGCATAGTGACTGGTGAGAAAGTTTCCTCATAATCCAACCCTTGTTTTTTAGTATAACCTTTCACAACCAGTCTTGCTTTGTAGGTCTCTACCTTTCCATCTTTGCCAATCTTTCTCTTGAAGATCCATTTACATCCAATAGGAACTATTCCTTTTGGAGGATCAACGAGAGTCCATACTTGATTAGCATACATGGATTCTATCTCATAATTCATAGCTTCTAGCCATTTTCCAGAATCGATATCTAATATCGCTTCTCCATAACTTCTAGGATCATCCCCATGACTGACTTCTCCAATCATGATAGATTCAAAAATCTCTTCATGAAGTAACCCATATCTTTCCAGAGGTTGAAATACTCTAGATGATTTACGAACCGAAACCATTTCAGGTATTAAGGTTTTCAGAGAGGGACCACCCATCTAAGTATTTTCGGTCTGAGGCTCCCTGGACTCTTCTTGGAGCACAATTTTTCTTCCCGCACCACTCTCTTCTAAGAACTCTTTCTCAAGAAAGTGTGCATTCCTACTGATCGAAATTCGTTGATTAGTGTGGAAGTAAAAATAATATCCCAAACTATTTTTGGGATACCCTATAAACCGACCTTTCTCAGATCTAACATCCAACTTATCTGTCTTAATAATCTTGACATAAGCTGGACAACCCAAAATTCTCATATTTGAGACTAGGAGGTTTATCATACCACATCTCATATGGTGTCATCTCAATAGATTTAGATGGTACCCTATTCAGAATATGCACAGTGGATTCAAGGGCAAATCCCTATAGTGACGTTGGTAAGTTCGTAAAACTTACCATCGACCGTACCATATCCAATAAAGTATGGTTCCTCCTTTCAGACACACCATTATGTTACAGTGTATACAGAGGAGTCAACTGGGATATTATACCATTCTCCTTTACAAAATCTCAAAATTTTGTACTTAAGTATTCACTGCCATGATCTAATCTCAAAGACTTAATACTCTTTTCTGTTTGTTTCTCTACTTCATTCTTAAACTCTTTAAACTTTTCAAAGGATTCATATATGTATTTCATTAAATACAAATACCCGTACCTAGAATAATCATCGGTAAAGGTAATGAATTAATGAAAACCTCCTCGAGCCATTTCATTAAATGGTCCACATATATCTGAATGTATAACCTCTAATAATTCTTTGGATCTTGCCCCTTTACCCTTAAAGGGCGATTTGGTCATTTTTCCTTGAAGACAAGATTCACAAGTTGGATAGGGTTCTGAACCCAATAGGCTTAAAAGCCCATTTGCTTCTAACCTGATTATCCTTTTATCTCCTATAGGACCTAATCGATGATGCCAAAGTAATTTTGGATTAATTTCATTTCGAGATCTCTTATTTGTAATGGTATTAGTTATGTCATAATCATTCATTACCAAAACATACAAACCATTTGTATTAATTGCTTTGCCAACTAATTCATTTCCAAAATAAATTAGACATTCATTTCCATTAAACTGTATTTTGTAACCAGATTTACATAAAACAGAGATAGAAATGAGGTTTCTAGTTGCTTTGGCAAAATACAAAGTTCTATACAAATACAAAATGTGTCATGATGGCAATGTCAAATGGCAAGTCCCTACTGCCTCAGTCGCAACTTTTGCTCCATTTGCCATCTTCAAAATGACTTCACCTTTTAACAGTGCAGAACTATTCTGCAGTGCCTGCAATGAAACACAAATGTGAGATGTAGCAGCTGAATCTAATATCCAAGAATGATCATTTGAACTAACATTTAATTCAAATTCTATAACATAAGAATGGAACATACCTACTCGAGTTTTCTTAAAGCTTTCCAGATAAAGAGGACAATTCCTCTTCCAATGTCCATCTTTCTTACAGTGGAAACACTTTCCTTTATCATCGACCTTTACTTTGCCTTTCTCGGTCTTAGAAGCTTCCTTCTTAAAAGGTTTTTTATGTGGTCCAACTTTTGGACCTTTGTTTTGCTTCCATTGCTTCTTCTTAGCCTTACCAGAAGAAGCTGCAAAAACATCATCTTGCCCCTTCTCGAAAACTTCCTTTTCTTGCAGTCTGGCATTAGGAGACAAAGAAAGTGGAAAGGGTGCTTCCAAGACATACCCGACGTTTTCGGAATTTAGAACAATTCTCAAATTCCTTAACCAATTATTAAAAGTTGGTTCGATCAACTTGTTCTCATCGAGAATCATCAAAAGCAGGTTATTGCTCATTTTCATTAACTAAATATCACAAAAATACCGAAAGATTGCAAGGAAAAATATAAGTTTTATTAGCGTCTTGTAAATTTAAACCCTTTAATCCTAATCTTATTAGCTTCCACTATTTTATTTAAATCCCATACTCCCCTAAATGAAGATTTGGAAATTTTGTTGGAATAAATTTCTAGTGGGGAATCAAATTTTTATTAAATGTAATTAAACCTCACATAATAGAAATCTTGGTCAATTAAATTTAACAAGTAGAAAACTATTTCCTTTTATATCACTATATAAGATATGATTCATTCTTTGCCTCTAATTTTGGATACCTCACATAATAGAAATCTTGGTACCCTAGACTAATTAAATCCAACCCATTATGCTTTCTTAAAATAGAATTCCCATTATACCCTCACATAATAGAAATCTTGGGTATTATAAAAATTTCTATCCAATAACTAAGACAATTAATTCCATGTCATAAAATTAGCATCCCTCACATAATAGAAATCTTGGGATCTCTAATTTTATGCTAAAGAATTAATTGGCCCATAATGAAAGGCTTAGATCTAATATTGTTCGTTATGGAGACTATTAGGTTTAACCTTTAATTTAAAAAAAAAAAAATGTTTTACATTTATCACATACATCAATTCAAATGGATCCATATAAATATAAGACATGGTGGGATGATCATGGGGGTTTTTGAAAATACATCCTAATTGGGTAAACTATTCACCTAATTCTATCACTCCTTGCAGATCTTCATCCAGTGATTGTTCGGATCTCCATCCTCTGTCCAGTCGTACGATTACATAAACCAATTTAGGGCACGCAGGCCCAGATAAAAAAACTAATAATAAATTTAATTATTATTACAAGCCATTGAAAGAATATTACATGCCCAAATATCAAATATTTTTGGGAAAAATAAATATAAATCCATGATCATCCCCTAATTAATATTCATCCAACACATTAATAAATGTTAATTCAATCAAGGGCATATAAATAAATATTTATGCAAGTTGCAATATTTATAAATTAAGGACTTCATGTAATAAATACATAAAAACATGCCATGATTGAACAAAGGGTACATGCATAATTTTACTACCCTTAAAAATATAATATCATTATATTATCCATCACCTGAATATAAAGAAATATATATTATGCTAAGGATTTCGTGCAATAAATGTATAAAATATGTCATGATTAAACCAAGGGTACATGCATAATTTCATCACCATAATATTTATAAAAAATATTATATTGCCCATCACATTAAAAAACCTCTCACATTACATTCAATCAAATAAAATTAAAAAATGCAAACCCATGCATCATGATGCACCAATTTTTACTTGAATCACCATCCAAAAAGAAAACATGCGATGAGCAAAGAATTAATCAAACATGCATATCACCTTAATCCATACACCATTTGATCATTATCAAAACATGAACAATTCAAGCACCATTCAATCTATGATATGGCCAAATGTGATACCAATTTGCATCAATAATGCATTCAATTCTCACATGATTTTTCAAGCAAAATTCATAAGAAAACACATATTAATTACCATTAAAACATGCCTCTTTCACATATACAGTTTATGCATTGAATAATCTTAAACACTAACCTTAATCAACATGCAAACATTTGCATTCACAATACAATCCAACCCAAATGCATTTATACTCCATTATATCACATATAACTTCTCAAACATGCATTCAAAGTACATTATGCATCCAAATAATGTTTGGCCGAATTCATCCTTTTCAAAGTCATCAAATTTGTATGAAAACATGCTCACATTACACATGCATGTATCATATGAATGAGATATATTCATATTTTAACAAAAATGCATCAAGATGCAATAAATCATACATGCATGTTACATATGATTTCAAGAACAAGAAACTATGTATTCTAATATCAAAAATTCATAGAAGCATGAATACCACATATCCATCATCATGTTTATTCAAAATACACAATAACTTCAACCTGCATCTAAAGCCAAAACATATTCATGTCCAAACCAAGCCATTTTTCACCAAAAATGCTACATGCATGCATGAATTTAAACATGCTCTGATACCATTATTGGGATTCATGCATTTGGACATGGAAATTGTGTAAAATGGATGAACAATATGATGGATGCAAGGTAGAAAACAAACATAACATCAATGGCAATTTAAAAAAAAAAAAAAAGAATAGTATATTACCTACTCTTTTGTTATTGAATGCTTGATGTTGAAACTTGGAGTCTAGATTCTTCAAAAGAGAATGAAGAAACTCAAAATGTAATTCACCCAAGCCAAAGATGAGAGAGAGCCGAGAGAGTGAGAGAGTGCCTTTTGTTTTCAATTGTTGCAAAATGAATGAAAATGGTATAACACTTGGTTTATATACCATGGGCACAAAGCGTAATTTTAAATTGTCTTGGGAGATCCTCAAACAATTTAAAATTAATCTTGGGAAAGAGCATTCATGTCAAGTCCTTGGTTTTATGGTTAATTCATAATTAGCCCAATTTTAATCCTATTAATTATTCTAACTCTTTAAAATAAAACCAATGTACTTTTGTCCCCATTATTGAATCCAATTCAATAATAACATTTAATAAATCCTTGTTACCCTTGGTTAGTGCTGGCTATTCACAGATAATCATTTCTCACCAATATACTATTTCGGATGCAACTATTTACATCCAAACATCATTAATCCGATCAATGATATGTATTACTCTCTTTTCTTGAACTTGATATTATGTGTGACCATTTTGGTTCACTGTGATCTAGTCGTGGGCCAAATATCAGATTCTAATATGTTTCATTATAACTCTTTATAATCGAAACTCCCACTGATTATGATAGACGTCTAGCAATGTTCCATAACCCCTAAACCACAATAAAGTGTAAACTCCAATGAACGTATTCTGATTGTATGTACCGTGTAGTAAAATCCCTTCGTTATCTAATCCCGATTAAGAATGGTTCATGGTATGTCAAAACCCTTAACTTAATCTTTAATCGAATTGTCAATTGATACAATGGAACACGTCAACATGAAACTACTTTTCATCTGACATTCATTATACTCTGGCCAGAGATTTCCTTTTTCCAATGTTATTGACATTCGTTTGGGAACTCGAGATTGGACTATTTTGAGTTAACGAATCTCATCTTGACCATCACTTGTCCTCGCACGTGAATAACATATAACTAAACCGGCTTATTACACAAGACATGACTAGTCTCATGCTCATACACCATATGAACCATATGCATCCTATGTTGAATTCAACCGTGATGTCTCAGGTCTAAGGATCAGTGGTACACTAGCACGATCTTATGATGCATCATTGAACACATCCATGTGATTCATCGTAATCGGTCATTTCGATAAATAGTTCACTAACCGTTTATCCATGCTAATGTCTTAGTGATTTACCTCTTATAATCACCCATACTAATACCATCACATGATATTCAATGGAGACATTCAGCATACCTACTATGCAATGTTATTGCCCAATTAACATTACTTGTGTAGGGAATTCTTCGATGATCTGATCTTCTGAAGATCCATGTCATCCGGACATTTCACATGCAATATTAATTATAATATAAATGAAGCAGTAAATCAACATATGAAATAAGAACACTTTCTTTTATTCATAATACATTTACAAGATATAATGTCCTTAAACCGACAATACGATTAGTTCCTAGGGAATACACTAACAGACGTAGGCTAAATTGATTGGGCCGAACCACTTTAAAATTCTTGTGTTTTTGTTTTCTTTATTTTTAGTTGTTTACTTTAATTTTGCGTTTGAGTTATGGGAATCTTTTTTCAACAATAAGTAGCATGGCAAAGAAACCCCAAAACAGTGCCATTCACTTGATTATAACAATTATTTTTCCATTCATCTCATTTCTCATCCTGATTTCTAGGTTTTAGTTTTTCTGCAAGAATATGTATAAAAGATCTCAACCTCCAACCAAATCACCCTAGAGTGTAGATGTGTTCTCAATATGAAATTTTGATGGTAGAGTTGCATTTGAAGACATAATAAGAACATCAAAGGATTTTGACGTCAAATATTGCATTGGAGCTGGAGGTTATGGTAGTGTATATAAAGCACAACTACCGATTGGTAGAGTAGTTACTTTGAAGAAACTTCATAGTTCAGAAATTGAGGAGCTGGCTTCCATGAAGAGCTTTCAAAATGAGGCTAACATGTTGTCCGAAATAAGACACTGAAACATTTTGAAACTTTATGGATTTTGTTTGCATAAAAAATGCATGTTTTTAATATATGAATACATAGAGAGTGTGGAAGTGTATTCAATGTTCGACGTGACGCAAATCAAGCTGTTGAGTTGGATTGGAGTAAGAGTGAATATTGTTAAAGGTGTAGCATATGCTTTGTCTTACTTATATCATGATTGTACACCATCAATTGTTCATCTCGACATATCAAGCTGTTCTATTAAACTCAAAATTTGAGGTATTTGTTGGTGATTTTGGCACGGCTAGACTATTAAATGTTGACTCATACATTAAAACTCTATTAGCAGGCACTTACGGATATATCGCTCTAGGTAAAATCACTTATTCTTCTTCTACTTTGTTATCAAATTCAATTTCTAAATAACTTGTAATGACTGATAACTTTTTTTTTTTTTTTTTTTTTTTTTAAGCCTAATATTTGGATCATACTAACTGTTTGATGTATATTAAATTATATGAAATTCCTCACATAAGACATATTTGCTTCACTAAGGCTTAAGCTTTTCTTGTAGAACCTGCACACACCATAATTGTAAGTAAGAAATGCAATTGATGTTTATAGCTTTGGACTGGTGGCATTAGAAGCATCAACAGAAAGCGTCCAACAGATCTTCTCTCATCATTATCATCATCCATTGATCAGAATATAAGGCTAGTTGATATTTTAGACCCACACCTCTCCCTTCCAACTGTTTAATTGAAGAATTGTATGTTTTCAATTCATTGATTTATCACTAAGGAGTTACATCCTTTATATAGGAAGTATACGATCTCTTAAATCCCCTAATTTTGTCTGACATAATTAGGATATTACATAATCTTTAGAATATTCTAAGATTTTATACCTGACATAACTAAAAGATTACATAATATTTACCTGATTACAAAATATTTACACAATATTATGAAAATCTTAACACCAACAACGAAAGGTTGTGCAGGACATTGTTATAGTATCTACATTCCAAGCCTAAGTCTTGACCTATAATGAAACGTGTGTCTCAAGAGTTTCTTGCCATCTATAAGACACCCTTGCAAAAACCATTTCAAGAAATTTCTATTTCACAGCTTAGAATGCAAGGCATATGTATTTGGTTGATAAAAGTGATGTTTAAGTATGGATATATATCATTGATAAGTATGATTCTCTTTACTCTTGCAAATCACTAGATCTAATAAGGTTAGCCATTCTTTTATGTATTTTTTCCCCCTTTTCATCATTGACTATCTATGTGCTTTTATGATTCCCTTTTTCATCATGTTACCAAATATTTCCATTTTTTTAACACAAGTTTGACACAATTTATAAACGTTTAGATTATTGTATTTGAATGGTTAATATTGCATTTTAATTATAGTATTTCCAAAGTGCATTTATTATGCAAATTGTATTGAATTTCAACCATAAAAGTATTTTGATCCAATATTTCATAAATTATGTTATATTTTGAGTCGAAAATGTGGTGCTCCCGAACCTTCCTATAGTAATTATTGATGAATGATTGAGTCTAATTACTAACCAATCATTTTGACAAAGAGATGAAAGAGAAAAATGTTGTATATGTGTTGCAACATTAGAGGGGTGATGAGATTGTGTCATTTAATTATTTCTCATATTAAATGGATTTTGTTTAGGCTAACCAAAATTTAATATCTTTATTAATACTAGGGTTTATTTTATTTCCTTCTGATAAGATCGATTAGTATAACTCATCTACTTTGTTCATAAGGTACTTAAAAAAAAAAAAAAAAAACACCTATTAGAGGGTTTTTCATAATTTGGGAGGTTTTCATAATTGTATTAAAAGGGAATATTTTTAATATTTTTCAAGTGAAAAAACAGTTTTTTTTGGGGGGGGGTAATTGAAATAGATGAGTCAATACTAATCGATCTCAATAAATGGTAAATGACAATAAACCCATTGACACTATGATCCGTGAACCCGTTTGCGACCCATTTGTCCTCCGGATATTAAAAAAAGCCCATCTTTGAAATTCCTGTTACACATCATGGTAGTAACGGATAGAAACTATAAAATTGTAGCCACATGTCACGCACTTAACTTCTTTGCTAAGTTCGTGCGGCCTTAACCCTTCGGAAATGAGTTAAGCAGCCTAACGCTCACACAACTAACAAGCTCAAAGTATAAAGTTTAGAGAGAGAAGCTTAGAGAAAATATAAACTCTGTATTGAAAGGATTCAAGTTATGAAATGTACAAGGGAGGGGTGGCCTATTTATAGGCTAAACCTCCTCAAATAAATGTCTAGATACATTGAACACTTAGTCCTTAAGTTACTTAACTCATAAGTAAACACTAGGTGGCACCCCTAGGTGGCAAACTTAGGTGGATGGATAAGCATTATCCTTTAAGTTTCTTTGCCACTAAGTTTACTTAACTCCGAAGTATACTTAGCCACTAAGCAACGTGCAACCCACTTGAGTCACCAAGCAAGCGGGTCGTGACACACAGCTCCAAACTCACTGCCCACGCCCTTCACCGGCAATTTCAGTCTTCACTCCATGAATTATATTCATATTTCAACTCTAAATTAAAACCCTTTACACTTTCAAATGGCAACAAAACTCAATCTCAATTTCAACCTCAATCTCTCCAGCCTTCGCCTTTCTCGCCACTTGTTCGCTCCACTCTTCTCTCACTCCTCCCCAAGAACCCATGTCCTTTCCTTCCGCCGCAATCTCCGCCGTACCCCCAACTTCTACCGCCGTTTCTCCCTTGTCTCTGCCGCAGTTAATTCGACCTCTTCAGGTAGTTTTGTTTCTCGGGGTAATTTCATCGAACACGTCCTGGACGTTTTGAAATTGTTGGTTTAGTGCCCATTTGATGTGAAATTCGAATACAATTCTAAAGTAGAGTGTAAAATCATAATAAAAGTGTGAAAAAGAGTGTAAAATGCAGCTATAATTAGATTTTTGGATTATTACAGTTTTTAAAGATTATTTTCTGATCATAAACTAGGCAAGCCCTTATTATCTTGTGTTTTGCAGAGTGGAATAGTGATGAGAGATATGATGTAATAGTGTTAGGGGGAGGGCATGCTGGATGTGAAGCAGCCCTTGCGTCAGCTCGTTTGGGTGCAAAAACTCTACTTCTTACGTTAAACATTGATCGAATTGCGTGGCAGGTGACACAGCATCTATGGTGATAAGAGTACTCGTAAGTTTTAGAAGTTTTTTATTTATTGAGACGGGTTATGTGCAGCCTTGCAATCCAGCAGTAGGTGGACCTGCAAAGTCACAACTTGTACATGAAGTGGATGCGCTTGGTGGTGAAATTGGGAAGGTTGCTGATAGGTAATATCAAAAACTTTCTATGTATGTTTGATGATACTAAAAGTGTTAACATGGCCAATACCCCAGGTGCATAAGATTGAATGAGATATAGGATCTGTGACTGCAATTGCACATTTGAGAAGTTGCTTCATTTGCATCTAATAGATTTTTGTTCCCTTAGCGTGAAAGCTATGATTTCTTTGCTATTGTTTCATTGTGTATTCATGATCTAGCTTATAGAATTGATTAATGTAACCTGTTTTTGTGTTCTTGGCTTGTTAGCTAATTTGCAACTTTATGTCTTTATTTCCATTCTTAATTTAGTTTAATATTTGTTAAAACTGCTAGTACTATCTGATAATCTTCACTAGCTTGAATTGTCATCCCTTTTATTTCTTGGAGGTCATTGAGTTACTTTATTTCAAGGAAACCCCATCCCTTCTTACCGTGTTTTTGATGTTGCTCTGTATCTTTTAGCACAACCAATCACCATCTTCATGTTTCAGGTGCTATTTGCAAAAACGTGTTCTCAACATCTCAAGAGGACCTGCTGTTAGGGCATTGCGTGCTCAAACTGACAAAAGAGATTATGCTGTGCAAATGAAAAATATAGTGGAGAAGTAACTAATTACTGTTTACTTGATCAACTTTTATTTTTGGCCCAGGTTCTGGAAAGTATCAATGCTCATCATCTAAAAGTCTTTGTGTTATGATGTAGGTCAAAATGTTGCTTTGCATGTATACATCTATCAAATTTATGAGATACTTGAGTCTCGATAACTGCAGAACTGAACTTTGACTTTAAGATTACATAATATTCAAATCAGTGGATTGATTGATGAGCACATATCATAGTATACATTTAGAGGAAACAGGTTTAAATTTGAGCATGTCATGCAAAGTTAAGTTCTCGGAAAGTTATCGACTGAAAAGACATTGGAACTTGATGTTGCTAAACATTAGATGATATACATAACATGGAAAAGGAAAATTTAAAATACTTAGATACTATGAAAGTTGTATTAATAAAAAGGAGCTGTACAAAAGTCTAACTATGTCCCATAATCCACTGTCTCATCTCCATCACCGTATGAATAATGTTTTATTGATTTAAAATGTCAACCTTATAATAACCTTATATTGAAACAAATACAGGTATATAAAGTTTTCTATTCTGCCATGAACTATAAAATGTTGAATGGGTTGACATCTTTCAGAACACTAGCTTCTCGACTATTCTATATATCTATGGTTAGGTATTGTTCAAGAAAATTTGTAGTACTACTTGGTATTGCTTCTCTTGATGAAACTTACTAAAGAATTAGATACTTTTCAACTTTTGTATGTTAATGGACAGACTATTTTTGTAATCAATACCTATACGATTCACACTATTTTTCTATTGTGCACATGTCTTAAGTGGGTCTTTTTTATTTTCTTTTTGCTGACTCGTTCTATTTACTCCATCATCAGCACTACAAACCTTTCTATTAGAGAGGCTATGGTGACAGATCTCTTACTAGGAAAGAATGACAATGTTGAAGGTGTTAGCACATTTTTTGGGATGAATTTCTATGCTTCTTCAGTTGTTCTCACCACTGGCACATTTATGAGTGGTAAAATTTGGGTTGGTAGAACTTCTATGCCTGCTGGTAGGGCCGGTGAGTCAGCTTCACATGGACTGACTGAAAACTTGCAACAACTTGGATTTGAAACTGATAGATTGAAAACTGGAACCCCGGCACGTGTGGATTGTCGTACTGTTGATTTTTCAGGACTTGAACCGCAGCATGGAGATGAAGAGGTCCTTCTATTTTATCCCATGTGTAGGTTCAGTGTATTAAATTTGCATGATTCAAGATTTTAAATCATGTTTCAGAATTTGCTTCGAATATGAGCTGATTTTAAACATGTATTTCATTTAAACATCCATTCCGGAACATGTTACATTTATTATATTAACCTATTAACATTTTGAAGGGGTTAGTTTGTTCACTTTCAATTACAGATAGCTCTACATGCTGGCCTTAGACTGTGGGGGCATTTCTATTTAGAGAAAAACCCTAGTACTAGACCTCCTGCCCTTTATTAGATGAGCATGTTGTAGGGATGTTTGTAAGTTGATTTATCGGTTTAATTGGACAAACTACCGATCACCGAAGTAAAGTTCATAATGTGATCATACGGTAATATTATTTCTAGGAATTTGAAGCCTATAATTTGACACAACAAATTGTTTAGCTTTTTATTTTATTTTACCGGTAAACTGTGAAGATTGATGAATCTGTTGCGATGGAAGTTTGTAATGTATATGTGTTGATAATTTACAGGTCAGCTGGTTTAGTTTTGATCCTGATTATCATATTGAAAGGGAACAAATGTGCTGCTATCTAACACGTACCACAAAAAGAACCCACCAGCTTATTAAAGACAACTTGCATGAGACTCCCACTTATGGTGGATGGGTTGAAGCAAAGGGACCTAGGTACTGCCCTTCCATTGAAGATAAGGTAGATTTCAGTCTATGTTTTGATGAACTCTACTCTTTTTCTAGGTTCACCTTATTTCTTATCTAACTATTAATTTATCACAGCTTAAGCTGATACGTATGAAGGCAGCAATTACATCACAGCTATAACACATCCCCTTATGTCCACTTGAGTGTGGACTGAATACATACTCAACTAATGTCAAACTATTATAGTTTATTCTATGTAGGAATGCTCTTAGAATTGTTTATTTAATCTTGCTGCATTACAATTTCCAATGTTTTGGAAATTATGTCAAAATGTTTCTTATTCAGATGTTACTAGAAATTTCAATATAACCTTTTCTCTAATTTTTTTTTTCTTCGGTTTCAGATTGTTAGGTTTCAAGATAAAGAGTCTCATCAGATTTTTCTCGAACCTGAAGGGCGTAATGTGCCTGACCTCTATGTGCAGGTGTGCTACAATATTATCTTTTCTCTTCTTTGCCACTTTTTCACAGAAGAAAGAAAGAGGGAAAATTATAAATACAAATAAAAATTAAAGATAACAGAATGAAGAAAGACCAACTGCTTCTTGTCAAATTAATGATGAAATTTGAGTTGGTGCAAATTACATCCTCACCCTATTCTATCACGTTTTGAAATTTGTGCTCTGCTGTTTCTGGAACAGATGAGTGCTGTTGTCTCACATCAGTCTGCCTATCAGACAATTCAAGATTATGCAATTTCTCCCTGTATAAAAATTTTTAGGCCTCCCTGTATAATCCTAATGAAAGTGCACATCTACTTTTGTACTTGTAAGTTTATAATCCAACTAAAGGATACATCTAAGATTTCCAAATAAGAAAGTTCTGTGAGTCAGCATTGCATGTTGCAACTTGAAAATTTGATGTATCTGCTGAGGTTTGTCGTACAATTTCACTTTTGGCAACTTAAGTGTTTTTATATCGCTAGATATACATAACATTCAATTAAGACTAGGCCTTATGATTGATAGGTTGTGTTACAAGTAGTGTAGGAACTAAAATTTTCTCCTGATGTGGATGGATGGTTGAAATATGAAGTGTGGAAAAGAAATTTGATCAGAATTTTAGGTTATTTACTATATTTTTGTCTGAGCCTGTTGCACAGGTTTGAAGTAAATTTTTCTGTCTCTGCTAGGCTTCTTTAATTTAAAAGTAATTAAGCTTCTAATCATAGTCAAATTGAGACAATTTTATAACCTGTATACTTGTGCTGTTCAAATTTGAGTAGACTTGATAGAATTTTAAGCGCTTTGTCTTATGGAATGAGGGCTGCCTAGATAGTTTTCTTCTGTTCTTATAATTATGACTTTTATTATTAGTTTATTATCACATACGTTGCTATGATCATTCTCCTTCATCATTTTGCTCTGCTCCATAATTATTTATCTACTTTGTCACAGGGGTTCTCAACTGGTCTACCTGAGAGACTACAGTTGCCACTCTTGAGATCTTTGCCAGGACTTGAAAACTGCTTAATGTTAAGGCCTGCGTATGCCGTAGAATACGATTTCCTACCTGCTCATCAATGCTCAAGGTCTCTTATGACAAAGAAAATTGAGGGACTTTTCTTTTCTGGTCAGATAAATGGTACAACCGGCTATGAAGAGGCTGCTGCGCAGGTACTTGGTTTTATATAGTCATTCCCTCTGCTGAGATGTCCCAAATTGTTTGTGGTCATTGATTAGTTGATAATCTAGGGACATGGTAAAGAACAGTTACTTTTCCAGGTGGTAAAGAACAGTTACTTTTCCAGGTGGAAAAGAAATTATGGTTACTGATATTCCCACATTTACTCTGTAATGTTCTGGCTTATTTTGTGTATACTTTTTATCTTAGGGCATTATTTCTGGTATAAATGCTGCTAGACATTCAGATGGAAAGTCTCTAGTTGTTCTAGAGAGGGAGAGCAGTTATATTGGGACTTTAATTGACGATCTGGTCACAAAGGACCTTCGAGAGCCTTACCGCATGTTGACTAGGTAATTAATTTAAGTCTTTAATTCCTGTATTGATGCTTATTTTTTCCTTATGATTTGAGCTTCAACTGTTTTGATGTTAGTGCTCATGTTTTAGAACACAAGTTGATTAAATATGGCTAAATTCTTGGGGGGAAACTTGTTGCCGTTATTACCAATAACATTTTTCTGTGGCACTAGAATAACAAGAGGTTTGAAAGAGCTATTAAATCCTAATAACTATAATGCTGTGTTTATAAAAGCATCATTAAGTTAAAATTATGCTCCTTTTCAAATTTTGATGCAAACTGATGTGGCATTTCTCTTTTTTGTCAATACTAATCCCCATTAAGCTTTTATTGTGTTGACCTTTCATATTTATTTTCCATTCATTTTGTGTCATGTCAGTTTGTATACAAATTTTGTTCATGTATTATTTTAGTTAAGCTATGCCTTATATGATTTATTTCTAGGACAATGAGGTATACATTCTTTTTTATTATCTCTATATTCAATTTGCATCATATTGGGTTTAGATGAATATGAGACTTCATGGGGAGACTTATCCTCAATGGGGTGAACCCAGAATGAACATACATGGATTTGGAATTTCTTGAGGATCAAACCATACATCAGGATTGTATCTATCGTTTTGTATATTTATATGGTTAAGAGTTCCTTCCCTGATGTGGGACTGGTGGAATAGGAATGAGAGGAAAAATGGAAGAAAACTCAGAATAAGAAATAGGAGAAGATGCTGTTAAGAATAGAGAGAAAACCAATATTCAGTATTCCACAATCATCAATTTTGGTCTTAAAACAAGAGAGACCAATATATATGGAGGCCAAAACCCTAACATAACAAAATTCCTAATATAACAAGGTAAAAGTTCGAAATACCCTTAACAAGTAAACCTCATGAAAGTAGAACAAAAGCCCTAAAACAGATCACTTCGTATGTAGCTACTAAAATTAAATTGTAGACGCTCCATCAGTACTTTGCAATTTATTTTTATAAGTCTATAAATGGAGTTCTAGATGTTATGGTTCTAATGGTAGTTTATTTTTTCCCTTGCATAGCATATTTTCTTATCCTTGAACTCAAGAGTGGTGCAAGAATTTTATGTGCATCATTTGTTTCTAATCTGAACTCTATTATAAGTCTATTTCTTTTCTCTTAGCCGCTCCGAACACCGATTACTTCTTCGATCTGATAATGCCGATAGCCGTCTAACACCTTTGGGGCGTGACATTGGGTTGATAGATGATAGACGCTGGAATATTTACGAGGAGAAGCAAGCTCGAATTGTGGAGGAGAAAAAGCGATTGAAAACTGTCAGGATATCAGGTTTGTATTCTTCATTCTATTTGTCTGTGGCCAATAGTTGTATATACCAGTGAGGATTGTTTATGAGATCAATTTATAGAATTCTTTCTGACATTTGTTTCTTTCCTTGTACCAGTAGCTGATATATGTTCCAAAAGAACTTGGCAAGTGAGGATTTAAAAACAAAACATCCTATTTTGTTCTTTTTACTGCAACCTGAAAATTTTGTTTTGTTCCGGCTTGATTTTTACTATACATACAATCAACATAGAGCTGCTGCAGATGGATAAAAATTTTAATTTCAAAGGTTTAGTTAGTTTGTGTAATCTATCCTTGAATAATCTCTAATTAGGGATAGTTAGAGGACATTCTGTCCTTGAAAGCCTATGGATTTTATTCCAGAACAATAATGGACAGGAACACTTCAAATGAACCCCATTTAATTATGGATGCCCAACCATTTGAATGTTGTTCTTGGAAACAAATTTGGATACAGACAGTTAGTACCTTATATCTGAATCACAACTTTTAACCTGCCTCGTTATATTTACTTAGGTGGAGATTTGGCTGCTGATGTTGCTCAATTGTCTAGTCAGCCTGTTAAGGACTTGTCAACATTGGAGGGCCTTTTGAAGAAACCACATATACAATATAAGGTTCTTGATAAGCATGGTTTCGGAAATGAAAAGTTAACTAGAGAGGATAAAGAATGTGTAGAGATAGATATAAAGTATGAGGGCTTCATTCTGCGACAGCAGCAACAACTCCAGCAGGTGGGTATTAAATTTTTTCATGTGGCTCCAAGAAGGGATTCACCATTATTTTTCATGATACTCCTGTCATGGTTTGAAATGAATTTGTATTAAACAATTTTTGGGTGTAGATTTACTTGTTTGTTGCTGTTCTGCTTATCTTTTATGTATAATTCAAACCTGTATGCTTGCTCTGTTTGTAGATGGTCCATCAACAACACAGACCACTTCCACAGGACTTGGATTACTATTCAATGACAACTTTGTCTCTGGAAGCACGCGAGAAGCTTTCCAAGGTTTGTAGCATATATAATTTTGATATTGGACTTCATGAGAATATAGTAATATATATATATATATAACCTACAATTGACAGATTAGGCCGACAGTTTTTTCTTTTCAGTTTCTACATTTGGGATTTTTCAAGAGGTCTTGAGATCTAAATTCATTTTTTTTTTTTTTATAATACAAATGAGAATCAGAGCCTTCTGTTGATGTTGCCTTGACCTGTTTTGCTGGGACATGGTTTAATGCAGAACCTATGAGCCTAAGCCACCTGAAAAGCTGCTAGATTCCTATTAATCTATAGCTCGATTCTGTATAGATAAATGTTGCAAACACCTCTATGTTCTATATAGATGATTGCAGAACCTATCAAAACTTAGTAAGTTAATTCTTGGGACACCTCTAAACAGATTCTGGAGGGACAAAACCTTGATTCAGCAAGGAATTCTCATTGATACTGCTTAGAAATGTGTCATGGGATTTATTTGCAGAAGTAGCAGTGGATGTAATGATGGAACGAACCCTATCTCACTTCACAATAATGTTATGCTCCTTTCTATTTTCAACTTCTAGCTGTATTATCTGAATCCAAAGAGCTGGAGAGTTTGGATCCAATGAAATGTGAAAACAATTGGTTAAATAATTGTGTATGTACTCTTGTGAAAGCAAAATCTACTTTGTTGTTGTTTCTATACTTTTGGGTAGATGCGTTTGTTTTCGTGAATTTGTTCTCTACATCATTTTCAGTGTGCATAATGCTTCAGGATTCTGCAAAACAATTGGTTTTGGTCTACTTTAATTTGGATTTGCATGCTTTCAGGTCAGGCCACAAACCATTGGTCAAGCAAGTAGAGTGGGAGGAGTAAGCCCTGCTGACATTACTGCTCTCCTTATAATCCTTGAATCCAACCGGAGGAAAGCTCATGAGCAAAGGAGGCAACAAATACTAGCTTCTGTTATGGCAGATACAAATCAGCCCTCTGAAGCCCCTTTGACAGAGACCATCAGCTCATGAGATGTTCTCATCTCCGATGGCCAATATCTCACACTGTTATTTTTTATCCAGGCAGTCGAAAAAATCCTCTTATCTATTTTTCGTATTCAGGAACACTGTTATCTTTGATGCAGGCAGTCGAAAAAAATCCTCTTATCTATTTTTCGTATTCAGGAACAGATGAATGACTTTAGGATCTGATCTCTAACAGTCCTAGAACCTTCTGGAAAGTGAATTTTTAAAGGCCAAGTTTTGGTGATTGAACTCTGAGAGATTTGATACATCAACGCTGCCATTTACTCAGCGAAGATCAATTGATCCTTGATTTTGTTGCCCAACAAGGCAACAGTTTACCACACTACAAGTCCTCTTGAAGTTGAAGTGAAGCTGTTGAGAATGAATTCAGATTGTCAATAGCACAAGTGAAGTTGAGTGCAGTACAAGTCCTCTCTATCAGATCGAATTGTGATTATTTAAGAATAATTTTTTAGGCTTTTTTCCAGCATGAAAAGTTTTCATTAAGTGTTCATCATCCATGTAGCCAATATAAATTTATATTATTTGTACCCACTGTAATTCATATATGTATTCATGCCTTCCCAAATTTAGAGTAAAAAATTGATACCAGCTTCATTGATATTTCTTAAGATTTCATTAAAATAGTAAATTTTGTGAACTGCATTCAAATAATTGGGGATAGTTATTAATAATTTTTAATAGAAGTGTGAGATAATACATTAAAAAAGATTCTGTATGCCCCACTTATTATTGCAAGTGCTTTTCTTTACATATATTTATACTTCAGTCTGAAACGTTGATGGCGAAGATAGGTAAGAGTTGATTTTTGTGGTGGCGGCTTGATTGAGTCAATCCAAGTGAATAGATTCTTATGATTTTTGTAGTCGCTTTGATGATCCAGTTCTTATATTTGGTGCGTGCAAAATGTTAGAAAACTCGCTGGAAGATTACCTAATCGTCTTCCTTCATTAGAGATGTGTTTGATTGTGTGTTTTATTTTCTTATGTATTTCTGCTACACAATCTCGTAACACTGAGGAACCCTCTAATATCAGTATTCGATCTAGGAATGGAGAAGCCAATATTGTATTTGGCCCTTCTGTCCTACTATCGAGTGTAGACAAGACGGCTATGATTGGCAGTAACCGGAGTAGACGAACTACAACACTCGGGCTTCCACTATTTTAGGGAAGTGGTGAACCCCGAATGGAACGCTGTAAGATGACGATGGCTCGATGCTGGTAGCATATATTATTTAGTGCTATACAGTGAGTGTATAGATTAAGTTAGTGTTGAATGAAGTATGAAAATGCATGGTTCCATAACTAGTAAAGAATCGAATTTTACAGTGTTTAGAAGATGGTCAAGGGAGGGATTTCAGAAACATGAAAGTCTAAAATGGTTGGTTGTGAAGAGCTCATACATTTCTGGCCAAATTGAAATACCTATCACCCAAGGGTTTCCAAGATCTCACCTCTCTCTTGATTGCCCAAATCTCGCTTTTGCAGCTATATATTTTTTAATGTCCTTTACTGGAGCAACTGTGCAAAAGGTATGAAGGACGACAGTGGTCTAAGATAGCCCAAATCCCCTACGTTATGATTAATTCCAAGTTCATCTATGATCCAGAGGAGGAAGACTGAAGCCCGCTTGATCTTCGAAACAATGAAAAAGGCTGATATAGGTCTGTCAATTTTTAAAATCCAGAACATTATTTTTTATCAAGAAAATTTAGATTTTTAAATAGCAGAGTATTGATTTATTACTATGTTGCTTGTGCAGGAACCAACTGAACTCCTGGCCGCAAATTTTCAACATAGCAATGTCAGTGGTAAGTTTTATTTATTATGGTAGCTCATATGCAAAGTTATAAAGTCAGGTAAGTAGTAAACATTTGATGGGTATATTGCAGGTTTTACAATTATTTGACCATGCTGAAACACACCATTTTATTGGTGTCCTCTATTAGACGGTTTTTTTTTTTTTTTTTTTTTCAACTCTTGAAAATAGAGCTCACCACATTGCACATAAAAATGTAACTTTTCATTCATCTTGCAGGCAGCGTAGTTGATAGAAAGTCGTAATTTAAAGTAGCATAATGTGAGTGATGTCTTAGCCCACTGTATTGATTATCAGAAATATATTGTAGCTTGGTATGTGGTTGCTTTCTTATCATTTAGAAATTATTTTTTACATTCTGTGTGTACACACAAGGTGTGATGTAGAAGGAAACAATACACTTGGCTTGATAGGTCGTGTTTCAGATGATTTTAGTCGAATGTGAGTAGTTAATACTAAGACTGTGCTTAAAGGATGAATTTCTGGAATTGTTTACAATTTCAATTGTTGTTGAAGATTGTATTCAGATTCTACTCGTAAGAGTTTTATGATTCTGAGTCCTACTGCAGTTGCGTTTATAAAAGTTTCTGCCGCTGGCTTCAATAATTGCTAGTTCCTGTCGTTCTTCCTGAGGAGTGAGTGCATAATTGTTGGGATCTTGGTTGCAGAAGGGTTTTGGCAATGTTGATTTTTCTGTATTCTACCTCTAATTTGTCAATTTCTTCATTAAGAACAATACTGTCCTTTCATTTCGTAACCTTCTGCATATATTGTCATTTGTCCATGTATTGATGACATTAAACTATCAAATCATTAAGTTGAATCAACACTAATTATTGAGCCAAAAATCATCTCTTTTGTGAAATCAATTTCATGGTGCGTGCCTAGTGGACTATACATACGCCATTACAATGACTGGGCAGTGCTTGAAAATTTACTAATGAAACAACACTGGACCACTAGCCTTAGGAAGGAAAAGCAAGGCAATAAAAGTAGTTATATTTCTTTTCATTTGAAAAAGTAATGCAATGGTGGAGCCATGACATTAGACTTTTTTTTCCTTCCTCCCATTGTTCATTTCAATCTCATTCTTTGATTTACAAAAATAATAATAATAATAATAATAAAGATGATAGTTGTACATTAATATTAATATTCATATATGTATACAAATTATATAAATTTTGGGTATAAATATGGCTAGACTCTTCATCTCCCTTAACTTTAGCTCTCCACAGTCTCCGAATTTCTCCTTTTAATTCATGATCACAAATGAAGCTGAGTTGAAGTGTTTGCTTGCAAAAGTGACTGTTGAGAAGTTTAGAGGACCCTGAAATTACAAATTAAAGATATGACAAAATAACATTCGACTACTTTAATGTCGGAAGCATCTTGGTTATTTGTTTATGAAAAATATGTATTTTTTTCGTAATTAGGATAAGAATATTAATTCTGAACTTTTCTGAAGCGCCTCTAACCATGAAGTTGGTTTCATGACATCAGCATCATAGAAATTATGTAGTTTTGTACATATTACTGGGAGAGTCAGTGATTCAGTTCCCTTCGATAATTATTTATCTTCTCATTTCTTTCTTTGGATAGACAAAACCAATTACCATGCCTGTGGGAGAGCTCCTCCTTTCTGCGTCTCTTCAGGTGCTGTTCGACAAATTGGCATCCCGTGAGTTGCTGAATTTTGTGCGTCAGGAGGGCGTAGATTCAAAGCTAAGAAACTGGGGGAAAAAATCGAAGATGACTAAGGCAGTGCTCAAATATGCAGAGGAGAAGCAACTTACGGACGATGCTGTGAAAACGTGGCTGGATGATCCGCAAGACTTGGCTTATGATTCGGAGGACATTCTAGATGAGTTTGCAACTGAAGCTTTTACGGCGTCAGGTGAAGGAAGAAGATCGTGCTAGCAGGCTCTAGCACTAGCAAGGTAAGTAGCTTTATCCCTGCTTGTTGCACTAGTTTGACTCCAGGTGCTGTGAAGTTCAATATCAGCATGAGGTCTACAAGATTTAAATGCAGTTCATGTTAAATTGAAAGAGGTAATATTTGGAAAAAAAACTTTTGCTTGTTTCAGATGATGTTTGGAGTTAGGATTATGATTTGTGGGAAACATTAAAGTCTCCCTTCATGGCTGCAGCTTCGGGAAGTAAGATAATTACAATAACACGTAGCGTGGAAGTAGCACTGACAGTGGGACAAAATGAGTTATTTAACTTGAAACTTTTATCAGATGATGATTGTTGGGCCATATTCAAGAAGCATGTATCTGGGAGTGGAGTTATTAATAATAGTCGAAACTTGGAATTAATTCATGAGAAAGTTGTAGAGAAATGCAGAGGCCTACCCCTCTAGCCGCAAAAACTATAGGTGGCCTTCTTCGCCCTAAACAGAGTGAAAACGAGTGGAAGGAAACATTGAGCAACAAAATTTGGGTCTTGTCAGATGAAACTAATATTCTTGTTCTAAAATTAAGTTATTATCATCTTCTTTCATGCCTGAAGAGATTTTTTCTATTGTAATATTTCCTAAAAATTATGAATTTGACGAGAACGAATTTGTCCTTTTATGGATAGCTGAAGGTTTAACGCTCAAAAACCAAGCAGTAAGAAGACTTAGGAATTGAATTATCTTCGTGATTTACTATCAAGTTCAATGTTTCAACAATCAAGTAATACTAATTCTAAATATGTAATACATGACCTTGTCAGTGATTTGCCCAATGGATTTATGGAGAAACAAGTCTCGTGTTGGAGGAATGAAGGAATCTTGATTTGCAATTTAAAATATTTGGAAGGATCCGACACTCTTCTTACTATCATAAACGCTATGAAATCAAAAATAAATTTGAAGTCTTCCATAGAGTTGAGCAGCTGAGGACATTTCTTCCACTAGGATCAAGGTTAATAGACTATGAAAAAACTTGTATAACTAATATTGTTTTGTCTGAGTTGTTTGCTAAGCTCAAAAAATAGAGAGTTTATGTTTAGCAAATTGCTATATCACAGAACTACTTATTATGATTGGAGGTTTGAAGCATCTTAAGTACCTAGATGCGTCTGACACTAAGATAAAAAGTTTACCTGAATCAACAAGTTCATTATTCAATTTACATGTTTTGATATTAAGAAAATGTTATTGTCTCATGCAATTGCCTTTTGGTATGGGCAACTTGACCAATCTGCATCATCTTGATATTTTAGGTGCAAATTTAATTAAGAATATGCCAATGGGAATGAGAAAATTGAATCGTCTTTCGAAATTGAACCTTATACAAAACATGGATTTTATTGTTGGTAAAGGCATCGGATCTAGTTTAAAAGATTTGAAAGATTTAAAATTTCTACGTGGAAAACTAAGAATTTCAGGTTTAGATAATGCAACTGCTTTTCAAGACACAAGAGAAACCATATTGTGTGACAAAAAGGACCTAGAAATCGTGGTGCTAGAATGGGGTTGTGATTTTAATCCTTCGTGAGATGAGACAGCTGAAGAAAATGTTCTTGACATGCTACAACCTCGTAGAAATCTTAAAGAGCTTACAGTCACTAATTACGGTGGCAAAAAGTTTTCTATCTTGGATAGGAAATCCATGCTTCTCCAACATGGTGGTTTTGGAATTGGGTGGATGTGAAAATTGCATAACATTGCCTTCGCTTGGGCTATTGGACTCACTTAAGAACCTCACCATCAAAACGATGAAGATGCTTAAAAAAATAGACTTTGAGATTTATGGGGAGGGTTGCTCCAAGTCTTTTCAATCATTGGAGACTCTTTGTTTTGAGGATTTGCCAAAATTGGAGCATTGGGATCCTTTAGAAGAACATGTTATAAGGTTCCCTAATCTGAAAAAGCTTTCCTCATTAAAATGTCCTAAACTCACTGGAAAATTATCTAACCGTCTTCCTTCATAAGAGAAACTTGAGATTAATGAATGCCAGCAATTGATGGTTTCATTTACAGGCTTTCCAGTATTCTGCTCTTTGGAAATAAATAGATGTTGAGGCATGGTGTTCAGCAGCTGAGCTGACTTCATGACAAGTGGAGAATCAAGTTTCAAAAATTAGAAAGTCTAAAAATAGTTGGTTGTGAAAAGCTCATACATTTGTGGGAAAGTGAGATGTTTCCTGAGAAGTCACCACATAGCTTCACCTCCATTAAGGAGCTATCTATGAGAGAGCTTCCACAACTTGTTTCATTTCTGGATGGTTTTATTGGTAGCCTGAACAGAGTTGAAATCACGAAATGTAATGCTCTAAGATCCTTACGTGAGGGGTTTAAGCATAACAATGAAAGTGTTGAGCATTTGACAATCAAAGATTGTCCATCTCTACCATTCGTTGTGCGAGGTCAACTACCTTCATCTCTAAAAACTATGAAAATTTGGTGTGTATTTGGGAGGATCTCGATGAAACCAACCCTTCTTTTCTCTACCAATTTATTGCTGTGTGATTTTGACACCAACTAAACGCACGTAGGAAATGTTGAGCTGACTCAGAAGACACATGTGTATGGGGGTATTGAACTGAATAAAGATGGAGGACAATGTTTAAAGTGGTTCAGATGCTTAAGTAAGTGAATCTTACATCCACTGGTATTGTATTAATATATGAGATCAGGTCGCATTCAGCGAGTTGACTTATAAGAGAGAGAGAGAGAGAGAGAGAGAGAGAGAGAGAGAGTACATATGCTATTCCAGAGAGAAATTAACTAATCCCACAAACGGGAGAGGAACCCTCTATTTATAGTGGAATGAGTTAAGGTAATGATTACTAAATCTGGGAGTGGGTCAAATTGTTGTGCAAATCCTTCCTTGCGTCCCATTGCTCACTTGCTCGAGTGATTTACGCGACGTGTGCAAGAATTGGACACGTGGATCGTCTCCGGACTTTCACTAGTCTAGCGCGCACCCACTGCACTAGCAGGAGCATGCCGCTCACGTCAGCGTGCGACGTGGCTACGTCTGAATGGCTACAGGACTTACCTAAGCTCTGACCGCTTACACTGACAGGGCTCTATGTCAACCCTCCTTTTTCAAGCCTAACAGAAGTCCCCTAGTTTTTAAAGTTTGAGAATCGAACCTTGGAAACTACATATTATGCCTTGATTTGATGTGTTTGAAGAGATACCAGTCAATCCAACCTGGCTGCAAAGAGGTCGAGGAAACATTTCCATGCAGGCGACCTGAAATGACTTACTCTAAGGGTCAGTGACCTATTCTTAGACCATATTCAGTGCCATAACGATGACTATGGTCTTTATCCGAGGTTCACGACCTTATTGCACTTAGCGGAATTTTTGTCAAAGACAAGGGATCACGTCGCTTCGGAACTGATATACGTCGGGGTTGAAGGGTCACGTCGCCTCACGACTGACATAAGACGAAGAGTGTTCTATATAACGACCTTTTCAGATGTTATCCGTTGCACTTTTGTAGTTGATACATTTAATGAAATATTTTTTGTTCTGACAGACGTGTCATGTGCGCAATAAGTGTCAGCCATGCACATTAAATACGAGTCATGCTGAAACGACATTCCCTATTAGGGCATTAAATGCGGATGTGGGCGCATTTAATGTGGAGGAGGGAAACGTGCCGTCGCTTGAGTGTTTCAACGGAAGAGAATGATGATTTGGTTTCTCGAAGCATAACGGTCACTCTTCTTCGTTGATTTGCGACACGTGGTCGCGATCAACGAACAGATGCGTTTTCCGCCCAAACGTCGTTGGACTTTGAGAAACCAAAGCGTCACTTCCTTCACTATAAAACCCCAAGCTCAGTTCAGGTAATGTCACAATACTCACCTTCTCAAAGAGAACAAAAAATTTTGTGAGCCTTGGTTCTTTGTCTTTCTGATTGGTGCGCGCTTGATATTCAAAGCAGGAGGATTAATCTTCTCATTCCAAGAGGTAAGGATGGTTTCTCTGCCACTTTTATTATTATTTCTTGTTTTCAATACTTGCCATGCGATAATAGTCTGCCGGTAGTTGATCGGAGATGAAATATTCTCCTTGGGTTTGAGCCATTTGATGGTGGCTCTAAAAGTATTCTGTTGGGGTTTTTCTAGGGTGTAGGGGAGGAAGCTTTTTACTTTCTCCTCCACGTCATTGTACAGAATAGTGTATTAAAACTGAATGATTTCCTACATGTCACTTTTTTCAGACTGCAGTAGAATGGACTCCCCAACGACCATAACTGAGGGGGGGACCAGCTCGCCTGTGCAGGATGCTCCTGCTGGTCCCCCTCAAGAGATTTGTCAATGATTACTACCAAGGAGATTCAGAAGGTGGTAGACCAATACGCTCTCAGCATGGAGGTCTTCCAAGATAAGATACACACAGCTCGGAGTCCGCCACAAGGGATGGTTGCTATCTCCGAGAACATTTTCAAGAGTGGAGGGTTGATCCCTTTCCACCCTTTTGTCAGGTAGGTCCTCAATCATTTCGGGATCGCACCGCTACAGCTAATGCCGAACGCGTATATGATAGCAGTGGCTATGTATATCGCCTGCGGCGAAAACGGATTAGGCAAGCTACCTGTACTGGAGCTCGGTTGCTCGTACATCCTAAAAAAAAGTAAGGACAAGGACTCCTTCTACCTCTCCAAGCGCTCTACGATAAAAGCGGGAATACATAGTTACCCTAGCAATGTAGGGGCGTACGAGACAAAGTTCTTTTTCTTTCGATATGGTGGCATTTGCCACTTTCAAGAGCCGAGTAGGTTCTCCTTTCTTTTGAGTTCGCGAACTTACTTTTGTTCTTCGCTAACAAGCTCTTTGTTTCTTCATAGTTAACAAAACGACCAGATTATCGCTCCTTGAGGATCCAGACAGAATCACTACCTTTGGTTTTCTACCAAAAGAGACTCGCGATGCAAGGCTGCTCTTGACAACCGCAAATTTGCAAAAGTATGGTTTCTTCAATCCCGAAGCGACTTTAGAGACTCCATCGAGTAAGCTTCTTAACTTTAGCCTTTTTTTTTATTTTTCATGCAGCGAACTGTTTTGCTAACGATGTTCGCATGCAGCAACCATGCCTCCCAAGGTGCCCAGATCGTCAGGACCAAGGCAATTTTCCTTCCCCCAGATAGGTGTCACCGGACCAACTAGAACGGCTCCCAACGGTCCCCCCATCAGAGGGACATCGTTGAGCACTCCCTAGCCTTCGGCTGGTCGCCCGAAGCAAAAGACAATGGCTCAGAAGTCTAAGAAGCGGAAGCAACTTCGGGCCGAAGAGTCGGAGTCCGAGACTGAGGGTTTGGGCATCCAGCCTGAGAGGTCATAGTTTTACCAAGCGTTCCATTCGGGAGGGCCATATAAGGGAACAACCAGCATCTTTATTACCCTAAAGGGTCCGTGGATGAGGCAAAAGGAGGTCGCAGGTCCCGGGAAGAGGTCGAGCAAGGAGCCTGGGGAGGAGATTGTACATTCTACGGGCATAGGCAAGCCTGTGCGAGACTCGATGGGCCAACTTCCGGACCATCTACAGTCGGTGGTTTTCACTCTACTGGAATGCAAGCTTGAAGAGGCATTCGAACGGTTCGTGGCCTCCAACCCCATGGACCTGATGTCCGCGTCCTTCTAGCACCTAAGCCAGGTAAACGAGCTGTCCTTGGCAAGGACTTATATATGCTTTTTGCCCCCCCCCCCCCCCCCCCCCCATTTAGAAAGGAAACTGGCTCTTTAGTCTCTTTGTTACACAAGCCCTGCTCTCTATACAGTTGTCCCTACAGAAAATTCAGCTGGGGCCTGCTGAGGGACTGGTCGAGCTAAGGGAAGAGAATGTGCGGCTTACGCGAGAATTAGAGGACGCACGAGCAGAGAGAGATTCATCCTCTGCTTAGGCGAACCAGTACTTGTCCGAAAGGAATGCTGCTCTTCGCACTGTGGACTTTTAGAAGGCCGGGCTAAAGAAGCACAGAGATGAGGTAAAGGAGCTCCAGAGGACGGTGGCCAAACTCACCAAGGAGGCTAGCGAGAAAGAGCAAAAGCTGCAAACGACCTCCCAGTGGGCCTTACGAGCCAAACGGGAAAAGACTGAGTTGTGGGAGGCCACTGAAAAGCAGCGGTGGGCACTTGAAGCTGAGCTCCAATGTACTCAAGGTCGCGTCACCTCGCTAACTGCGGAGATGCAACAACAAGAGTTGAAGCTCGAGAATAGGGCTGCAGAATGGACGATTCAGTCCATCTTTACCCTTTGGGCAAAGAACCCAAGGATTGATCTGTTTGACCTCCTCGATGAGTACTAGGATGCCCTTGCCTCCATGGTGCGGGCCAAAGATGAGGAAGCAGCTTGGGGATCTGACTCGGAAGAGGAGCATCCAGAGTATGTCCCCAAGTAACCGCACCCGAGTAGGCGATCGACGACCAGCCTGAGGATGTTGAGGTCGCCCCTCTGGGACCTGAGGATGAGGACCAGTGATCCACTTTTGTAGTATTTTTCTTGCTTATATACTTTCCCTTTTTTTATTAATAAATAAAGATATGGCTTTCTTAATCTATTATGAATACTTACAATTTTCATACTTTATATCTGTTACACATGAGATTGCATTTTAACTGTTTACAATAACATTGTTACAAGTCTATGCGAATAGCATCATACATGGAAAAATGGTTACAAAAGAACACAATCATACACTTGTTATTTACAAGGATTAAGAAAAGTAAAATCTTTACAAGGAAAAAATGAGTTCGAAATTACTGATAATATGGTCGGAGATGTTCAACATTCCAAGCTCCGGTACTTTGGAACCATTCAGCCTTTTGAGGTGATAAGTCCTCGGTCTTATCACTTTAGCGATGCGGTATAGGCTCTCCTAGTTCAGTCCCAAAACTCCCACACTTGGTTCTCTAGTACCAAGAATGACTTCCTTCAAAATGAGGTCGCCGACCTGGAAGTCTTTTCTTCTAACCTTAGAGTCAAAGAACCTTTTCGCGCGTTGTAGATAGGCTGCTATTCTTAGCTGAGCCTTGCTGCAATGTTCTTCAACTAGATCCAGACTTGCGCCCATAAACGCCTCATTGTCTGTCTCGTTGTACAGGTCTATCCGAAGTAAACCGGTCGCTACCTCCACAGTGATCATCGCTTCGCAGTCATATGCTAGCGAAAAAGGGGCTTCTGAGGTAGAGGTTCTCGGGGTTGTCCTGTATACCCATAGAACTTCAAGAAGGTCATCGGCTGCCCAATTTCCCTTAGCTGCGCCAACTTTAGCCTTCAGAGTGTGCTTGATGGTTTTTTTGATAACTTCAACTTAACCATTTGCTTGCGGTCTTGCGATTGAGGCAAATTTCTTATGGATACCCAGCTCGTCGCAAAACTGCTTGAACTCCTCGTTATCGAACTACTTCCCATTATCAGAGATAAGGGTATGAGGAATCCCACAGCGACACACAATATTTTTGAAGACGAAGTCATTGTGGTGATTGCGGCCAATGGCTCTACTTCGACCCACTAGGTGAAGTAGTCTACCGTGACCACCATGACCACCGCATACTTGACTCCCCCTTTACCAACTGGCATGGGTTCGATGAGATCAATTCCCTACATGGAGAATGGCCAGGGGCTGGACATGGTCATCAACTGGTGGGAAGGAGCTCACCGTATGTTCGGGAAACACTAGCACTTGTCACACGTTTTAACAAAGTTGTAGGTGTCTTCTTGAATTAGGGGCTAGTAATACCCTTGACGAACAACCTTGTTAGTGAGGGATCATGCGGCCGTGTGATTACCACAAATCCCTTCATGTATCTCCCTCATGATATAGTCTGCTTCTTTATCGGTTACACATCGGAGAAGAGAGGCGCTAAACCCTCGCTTATACAACTGATCTCCTATGAGTGTGTAACGAGCAACTCTTGTTTGTAGGGTTCTTGTCTCGACCTTGTCGTTAGGCAGAATCCCATCTCGGAGATACTGAATGATAGGAGTCATCCAGGAGGCTAACTCAGTCACATTCACGGACTGTTCAGGCAAACTGATATTAGGGGCCTCTATGAATCGAACAAGAATGCTCTCTGGCACATCCGAGTCTAGTGATGAGGCTATCTTTGCCAAGGCATCAGTGAAAGAATTATTGTCCTTAGGGATCTACATGATCGTGAAATGCTTAAATGGCTCGAGGGCGACCTTAGCTTTCTTCAAATAGCCGATTATGTTTTCTTCCTTGACTAGATATTCCCCCAAAATCTGGTTGACAACCAGCATGGCGTGGCTGTGGATGCTGATCGCGGTTGATCCCATTTCTCTTGCCAACCATAACCTAGTGAGCAGAGCTTCATACTCGGCCTCATTGTTGGTCGCTTTAAACCCGAAACGGAGAATGACATGAATGCGAGTCCCTTCAAGACTCAGGAAGAGAATGCATGCCCCGGCCTTTTTCCTATTCGATGACCTATAAACATAGAGGCTTCAGGTCGATAGGTTCTAAATAGTTTCCTGGGTGACTTCGCGGGCCTATTACTCGGATTCCTTATTTGGATGATATGAGAATTCTGAGATGAAATCAGCAACAACCTGCCCTTTGATGGTTGCTTTCGGTCTATACTACAGATCGAACTGACTTAGTTTCATGGCCTACTTGAGCAATTTACCCGATGCCTCTGGCTTTTGGAGGACTTGCTTAAGCGGGTAACTGGTCATTACATAGATTATGTAGGTGTGGAAGTAAGGTCGCAACTTTCTGAAGGTGATCAATAGGGAATAAGTCAATCGCTCCATTTTCGGATACTGCATCTCGGCATCTAGCAGACGCTTGCTTGCATAATAAACTGGCCATTGAACCCTGTTCTCTTCCCAAACTAAAGTTGCACTGATCGCGTATTGAGAGACGGACAGATACAGCAGGAGAATTTCCTGTGGGAGAGGCTTGGACAGAAAATGTGGTTTTCCAAAGTGTTCTTTAATGCTCTAAAATGCATGTTCGCACTCGGGAGTCCAGTCAAACTTCTTATTGGCCCTGAATATGTTGAAGAATTGCAAGCAGCGATCTGTTGCCCTCGATATGTAGTGATTTAGTGTCGCTATTCGCCCATTGAGACTCTGAACCTGTTTTCGATTGGTCGAGCTTTTCATGTTAAGAAGAGCTTGGATTTTCTCGGGGTTGGTCTCTATTCCCCTCTGGTTAACCATGTACCCCAGAAATTTTCCTAAGTTTACTCCGAATGAGCATTTAAGGGGTTTAAGCTTCATTCTATACTTCTGGAGGATGTCGAACATCTCAGCGAGATGCGCTATGTGATCTGAAGCGACATATGACTTGACTAGCATGTCATTAACATAGTCTTCCATCGACTTCCCGATCCGCTCGAAAAACATTCGGTTAACCAGCTGTTGGTAAGTTGCTCCAGCATTTTTTAGGCCAAAGGGCATAACCTTGTAGCAATACAGCCCCCAATCTGTAACAAAAGAGGTATGCTCTTCGTCCGGCGCATACATTGGAATTTGATTGTATCCTGAATATACGTCCATAAAACTTAGCAGCTCGTGCCTAGAGGTTGCATCCACGAGCTGGTCAATCCTTGGCAGAGGAAAATTATCTTTTGGGCAGGCTTTGTTGAGGTCGGTGTAGTCAACGCAAGTCCTCCATTTGCCATTGGGCTTTTTTACTAGAACCGAGCTGGCAACCCAGCTCGGGTATAGCACTTCCCGGATGGATCCATTACGAAGGAGATTATCTACTTCATCTTTTAAGGCAGCATATCATTCTGGATCCATCGCTCTTCTTTTCTGGCGGACCGTCCTGACTTCACTATCAATGTTCAAGGCATGGCAAATGATGTTCGGGCTGATCCCGACCATATCAGCATGCATCCATGCAAACACATCAATATTTTCTCTAAGGAAGCTAGTCAGGTCAGTAGCGAGCTAGGCGTTGAGATTGCTTCCAATCATTCCAATCCTCAACACTTGGCTCGGCTCGCTCTGGTAGACTGACACTTCGGATAAATCCTCAATTGGCCCACCAGAAGGGCATTCCTGGATACAAGGATCCATATTATCCTTGGTTGGGACAAGTTGTGGTTCGATCTGACTGATCGCCATTGCCTGCTCGGGAATGCCACGCGGATGGCTTTCCCCTTGCACGCCATCTGCACTGCCATTACATAGCAGTCGCGAGATGCGCACTGAGATCCGCTTACTTCCCCTATCCCCGTCGGGGTGGGGAACTTCATCTTAAGATGGTAGATCGAAGTGACTGCCTTAAAGTTTCTTAGTAGAGGTTGCCCTAGGATGTCATTGAAAGCAGAGGGGCAGTCCACTACCAAGAATTCAGTGATCTTGGTCACCTTGTCAAAGTCGCCCAGCGTGACTGGAAGCGAGATCATTCCCTTGGGGATCAGGTGATCCCTTGTAAAACCATATAAGGGGATAGAGGCGGGCTTCAGGTCGGTCTTATGCAATTTCATTCTTTCGAAAGCTCGCTGAAACAGGATGTTCATGTCGTTTTCGTTGTCCACCAACATTCTATGGACGTCGTAGCGCACTATTTGGGACATGATGACGAGAGCATTGTCATAGGGATGATGCACTCGGACTGCGTCTTTTTCGGAGAAGGTGATTTCCTCCTCTCTACGAACCTTTGATGGTCGCTGTGTTGTGTTCATCACATGGATAGGGTCGTGATGGGCTGCGCAAGCATATCTTTCTTGGGCACCTCGCGAATTCCCTCCGAAGTGTGGTCTCCCAAAGATTATTCTTACGCTGCAGATACCCTTGCGATCACGACACTTCTTACCCAGTTCCTCTCGATTTTTCTCCCTCACGGGAGCAAAGCCATCAACATACTCTTTGAAATGCCCCTGCTTGATAAGGTCTTCGATTGCCTGCTTGAGAGCTCGGCACTCATCGGTGTGATGCCCATTGTCCCGATGATAATGACAGTACTTTTTATTGTCTCTGGCTGAAGGGGGATTTTTCATGGGCTCAGGTTCTTCGAGTAGGCCGGCCTCTTCTGAATTGTCAAGAATAGCCGAGACAGATGCATTCAAATGGGTATACTGACTCCTGTCGCAATCGCGATGAGGAACTAGAGCATAAGACTTCTTGGGCTCAAACCGTGGTTTCTTTCCTTTCCACTGATCGTCATTAGCCCATCTGTGATTAGTCCTCCTATTTCCCCCCTGACCAAGTGTATTGTCTGAAGTGTTGGGGTTGTGGCGGTGGAGCGCCGCCATGGAGTTCTCAATATGGAGGTATTTCTCCGTAAGGCTGTAGAAGCGGGTGAAGGAAACATCATCCTCTGATTGCAGCTCTTTCCACAGATCTGTCTGTGGGCAAACTCCCGTGATGATGAGAGTCTGAACGGACTTTTCGGGAGTGTGAGCTACTTTATGGAGCTCTCTATGGAATTTGTCGATGTAAGATTTGAGGTAGGGGTGTTCAAAAGCGGTTAACCACTTTTTTGAACCAAACCGGTTTTTCAGTTCGAAAAAATTCCCGAACCGAAACCGAACCGATTTGGAGGGAAAACCGGTTTTGAACCGGTTTTCCCTTTTTTTATAAAACTTCTATTTTTTTTATTTTTTCCTAAATTAAATTGTAAATATAAATAATACATATCCAAATAAAAATTAAACATTCATACATATCCATTGACCACTACTAACAATACATTAAAAATATTTTTATTTTTTTATTTAATATATAATATTTTTATTTTTATTTAATATATAATATTTATTTTTATTTAATATAATATATATATTTTTGTAAAACCGGTTCAAAAATCGGTTTTGGTTAACCGCTTTTTATTTTTTTTCGAAACGGTAACCGAACCGAAAATTTGGTTTTTTGAATTTTTCGAACTGTTTTTTCGGTTAACCGGTTTTTCGGTTTGGTTCGATTTTTGCATTTTTTTGAACACCCCTAATTGGAGGGATTCATCCCTCTCTTACCTTATGTTGTTGAGGTGGCTCAAAGGCATTGAGAACTTCCTGTTCGCTTAGAAGTGCCTCAGGAATGTCGAGCTCATCTGATTCCACGAGCTGATCAATCCCACCGAGAGTGACCTAAACCATCGCTTGGCATGAGATGCTAGAGTTACTGCCAAGCAACGACATTTTGTCAAGTCAGAAACTTGGTAAAGTTCCATCAGATCGTTGAATTCGCATAAATGATCATGTGGATCAGAATTTTCATTGAATGCTCGCATATCTAGCGTTCTAAATTTGGATGGGAGAGGGGCGGCTAACACAGCCGGAGAAAAGGGAGACGCCTCTACGACCTGCCTTTGCTCATGTCGCTGAGCCTTTAACTGATCCACGGCTCACTGTAGTTCCTCAATCCAAGGCAACGGGGCCATCTGGGGATTACTTTCCCTAACGCAGGTTTGACCCTTGCGATTGCGGTTGAGGAAAGATCGAAGATCGGATTCCTCCTCGCTCGGCCAACAGTTCCGACCGCTCTTAACACACGTTGGCAAGAGTCGTGCGATGGCGCTGAATGGTCTGGGGAACCTTCCCAACCTCTGCGGTGGTGCGAACCAACCCGCGGACGGTGGGAACTTCCCGCGCGACAACGATCGGAGTGGTTATTTTGGTGATAATGGGAATCTCCCCCCTTGCACTTTTATGGGAGTGCTCGCGCGACGCGGCACAGGACAACTTGGGCCCTGAAATGTCTCCGAGTCTACGAGCCACGGGTATTCTACCCGGGGTACGGTCGGTGTTCGCTCATCCTTCAAAGCCTCTAGGCCCACTGTTCGTTACTTGCTTTCCATTTCTTTGACGCACTTTCATGCAACCTGCAAACGTTTTTTGCGGTGGCACCGCCTCATTTGATTCAGGTGGCATGACCCGATCTAAGCGGTCTAGCCTTTGGCTGACCGTTTGGAAAGTATTGTTGAACCTCTCCAGATAGCTCATGACGGCTGGATCAAGCCGTGGGCTTGAAGGGATATCCCCCACGAGATTTTGCTGCACTTGGGGCACTTCGAAAAAAGTGTCCTCTTGTACCTAGGGGATCTCTTCCTCACCATGATTGGTTCACTCAGATTCGAATCGGCAAGGCATTTGCTGTTATGGGACCGATTAGTCAGAGATTCTCCTGATGAAGGACGAATACTAAATCAGGCCCTTCCTCTAGTGCCAAACCGTTGATGCGTGTTTTTGACACCAACTAAACGCGCGTGGGAAATGTTAAGCTGACTGAGAAGACACACGTGTATGGGGGTATTGAACCAAATAAAGATGGAGGACAATGTTTAAAGTGGTTCAGATGCTTAAGTAAGCGAATCCTACATCTACTGGTATTGTATTAATATATGAGATCAGGTCGCGTTCAGCGAGCTGACTTACAAGAGATTACAAGAGAGAGAGAGAGAGAGAGAGAGAGTATATATGCTATTCCAGAGAGAAATTAACTAATCCCACAAACGGGAGAGAAACCCTCTATTAATAGTGGGATGAGTTAAGGTAATGATTACTAAATCTGGGAGTGGGTCAGATTGTCGTGCAGATCCTTTCTTGCGTCCCGTTGCTCACCTGCTCAAGTGATTTACACGACGTGTGCAGGGATTGGACACGTGGATCGTCTCCAGCCTTTCACCAGTGCGCGAACCCACTGCACTGGCAGGAGTATGCCGCTCGCGTCAGCATGCGACGTGGCTGCGTCTGAATGGCTGCAGGACTTACCTAAGCTCTGATTGCTTATGCTGACAGGGCTCTGCGTCAATCCTACTTTTTCAGGCATAACACAATTGAATATAAATAACTGGCCTTCTCTTTTGCGCTTATCATCAACACACCAGTTACCCAAGGCACTTAAATCCCTTTCACTTGTGAATTGCCTCAAGCTAGAGTCAATAGTAGAGAGTTTTCATAATAACATGTCTCTCAAATCTACTAACATATTGGGATGTGAAAATCTTAAATCCATCCCCGATGGCCTTAGCATTCTTAGTTCTATTGATATACACTATCGCCCCAAATGATGGTCTTCCTGACACTGTTTTAACAGTAATTATTGTCGAATAAGAGAAGCTACAAGCTCTACCTACCCAAATGCTAGCCTCAAATCTCTTAAACACTCGGCCTTATGGGAATGTCCAAATATAACATTCTTTCCGGAACAACATATTCCCCCAATGTACCATCACTTTACGTTAGTGTTCCCAACTTTTACAACTTACTGGTTGAGTGAGGCTTCCACAAGCTCATTTCTCTTAGAAGACTCAGGATTGGAGGATCCCCGGATGCAGTGTCTTTTCCAAAGGAGGAGAAGGGAACGAAGCTGCCAATCTCTCTTATTGAATTGAAAATTCAAAGATTCCCGAAATTGAAATACTTAGGTCCCAAGGGGTTCCAAAATCTTACCTCTCTTGAAGAGTTGTGGATAGATGATTGCCCAAATGCCACATCCTTGCCTAATCTTCGGACCTTGCTTCTGCAGCTACATATTATCAAATGTCCTTTGTTGAAAAAACGGTGCAAAAGGGATGAACGATAAGAGTGGTCCAAGATTATCCTCATCCCTTGTGTGAAGATAGATCGAAAGTCCATCTATGATCTAAAGGAAGAAGAATGAAGTCCATTTGATATCAGGAACAATGGATAGGTCAATTACCTCACCTTATTAAGGTCTATTCAGGTGTGTCAAATTCTAGAATTCACAGTGTTAGCTTTTGTCAAGACGATTTAGATTTTTATACAACATAATTGAAATTAATAATTATGTGGCTTATGGAGGAAACAACTGAACAGTATGGACTCTGCCTCTGGTATGCAATATGCCAACATAGCAATGGCAGTGGTCAGCTTTACCATATGGTTTGTTAAGACAATTTGAATTCTTCGTCCTGATTTATAATACTCATATTGCATAGTCTACGGAATTTTTAAGTCAGGTAATTAGTAAACATTTGTTTTATGTATTGTAGTTTAGACTATCTTTCAGTTTTGTGAAAAGAGAAGGCTGATAACAAAGGTCACCACATTGCTCATAAATGTAATATAAATTCAATAATGTTTTGTTTATAACTGAGTTATACAATTGAGCATATAAACAGATAAAAATTACACAAAATTTATGTAAAATAAATACTCAATCTTTTGTTTTTTGTCAGTTTATATGATTCAGTTATAAGCATATTATTGTTCATATAAATTAACATAAGATTGATCTTCATTAATCTTGATTGATCTCGGTTGATCTGACTTCTACATTTTGTTGAAAGTTTCCACTATTGCTTTCTGCGATTTTGTACAGAGGCGTTGTTGACCTTTTCATACCCATTCATCATTCGGAACTATATCACCTACCAGATCCGATGAATAAAAGATGAAATGAGACATTATTATGTAAATTGGTAATTATCTTAAATATATTAACTATTTCTTTATTTTTTTATGTTGTGAAAAGTCGTCTCCATTTTTTGTATTATATTGTCCTTGAGTGGTGGCAGATTTATACTTATAGTTCTGTAACTTCCCTTTTTTATTCAATAAAGTAGCAGTTTAGATGCTACATTGGCGTCTAAAAGTTTATCCAAAACTAAAAACACAAGTATTACAAACAATCATGCAAAATTTTCAATATTCCAAGCAAAAGTCTCCTCTCAATTTTGTCCTCCAAATAAAATTTCTTGCATGTATTAACACATTTTAAAATCGTTTTTTTTTTTTTTTTTTTTATCTGTTTGTTTTCACCCCTGAAAACTTAGAAAAAGTGAATATTTTACACTCAGTTATATATTTGTTTGGTTTAACCACTTAAGACTGAAAATAGTCGTATTTCTTTGAAAAAAAAAAAAAAAATCTCTTAAATTAAGACTAAAGTTTTATTTATTTGTCTTAGATAACTTTTCCAAAAATATCTCTATTATAATTTTTAAATTCCAATCATATCCCATAAAACCTTAATCTCTATTAAACAAATTTTATTTACTTTCATTGTAATAAACATAGTGGATACAGTCAATTAAATAATAAAATTATTAATTTGCAAAATTAAAATATTTTTGTTATATTTTATCAAATTCATGATTTGTAATATAAATTATAAATATATATCATACTTAACATTTAAAGGATATTTATGTAAAAATACTAATTTTCATACATTTAAAATTTGTAAAAACAAACACTTAATACTTATAATCAGATATTCAAAATTATATACAAACATAATATTAATTTAGTTTTATTAATTCAGAATTATTCAGTATTCAGCATTAAGACTAGACAAATAATATTGTAAAGATTCAGTTAAAGAAGCAATAAATTGAGAAACCTTTAATTATACATGTAAAGAAAAAATTAATTATTATTGTTAACAGCATATTTTGAAATTGATCTAAGTATAAATTCTTTTCCAGAATTGTTTTTTATGAATCCAAGGGCTAGTAGATTGTTTCTAACCCAAGAAGTCAATAGATCAAATCAGAGAAAATTTGAATACTATTACTAAAAGATAAACATATTTTATACTAGATAATTTTGAATATTTAGGCATAAACTGAATTTTAGTCAGTAGTTTTAGTTGACTCTAATCTGATTTTGGTATTTCGTATTGTATTCCCTTCATTTTGCCTATAATTGAAGTGTGGTAATTTATGGAACACAACACTTGGTGTGCGGAAGCTAATTAACCAAGGATCTCAAACTTAAAACAATTATGTCATAATCCAAACTTATAAACAATTGCCAGTATAAAGGGGTAACAATATACATGGTTCGGTTAAATGACTTACCTCCACAGGCGATAATGATGGTTTACTATCTACATGAAGAATAGCATGAATTATAAAACACCCCCACACTCTTCACAATAGCCAAGTATACAAGCGGCACCCAATCTCAAGTCATACAAGAGCACAAACCCTAATCTCTCCACATATAACCTCCCAAGTCTCTCTGCACTTTGTCTCTCAGGATTCTGTAAAGATTTAGCTTAAACCATGAAACAAACCTTTGTATACAACTAAAGAAGCACAAAGACTATTTTGCCCTTAACGACTAATTAGCCAAATTTGAGCGAAATACATACAATTTTTTACTATCACATTATAAATTAAAAGAAAGTTCGAAGTGTACCACAATGTCTGTTTATGCCCTCTATTAGATCAGTTAATCAAAACTTCCTGATAATTAAGCACATCTTTTTTTTCCCAATTGGATTTTGTTTTATGGTTTCTTTAATATTCAGAGATATTCTAACCATGTGGAATTGTATCAAACAGGATAATTTATATTATTTGCATATACATATATATATGGTTTAACTGGGGTAACTTAATTTTTTTTAATATTTCTTATAAATTGTTTATCTTAGTATTTTGCTAACTGATAGAAGATAAAAAAGAAATTAATATTTTAACTCACGGTATCTTGACCCAATATCTATATATACTATATATAATTAAAACATAATAGATCCAACCACTTGAACGTTAATTTGTTTCAACCGAACACGTAATAAGAGCATAAAAATTATATAAATTATATCTTGAAATAACAAAGATATGCTATTATATTATATCATCATTTTTCGTCTGGAAATAAATTAAAATTATTGAATAGCATCATTTCTCTCTCTCCTTGTGTTAAGTTTTCGTTTCATCCATACCCACCATTTTTCACGTAAACAGCTTTTGAACTTTGAATATGTCCACTCTGTGAAACCTCAACAACAACAAAAAAAATCTTCCATGCCACAACGTTTGAAGGTCTCTCATGGATGCTTTCTATGGCCTAATTCTCAATCACGCAAACCAACATTCTTCTTCATGAATAGAATGGACGATGACAAAGCCTTTCTTTTGATGTTTTGATCTTCAAATAATTTTCTTTTTTACCAAATGCCAGTTCGAGATCCTCATTCTGGATATGCTTTCATATGGCTCGTCTCTTTCACTTTGTTTCTTTTTTTAGCCGCCGGGGGCGGCTGCCTCGTAATTTACATGATCCTCCCTGAATCCCAATCCTCATCGTGGCTCGCCATTACCGGTGTCACCCTCGTTTGCCTTCCTTGGCTATTCTGGTTTGTCACTTGCATGTATCGAATCATTTCGCGGGTACTCGGATTCAGGATGGTCGTAGGTTTTGGTTGCGACGGTGGCGGTGGCGGTGGCGGTAGTGGGGGCGGTAGCAGAGGCGGAGGGAGTCATAATCTTGCAAATTCTCATAGCACAAGATCAGGAGGGAATAATAATGACACCTCAATGTCAAATAATGGTTCTGCGCCTGTGCCGACAGAATATCCCTCCGTCGAGGTTAAATACGAAGGCGATGGCACTGAAAATAACAACGGCCGAGAAAGGAGGGATAATAAAGAAGGAAATAAACAAACTCCTTCATCGTCAAACAATTCAATCGCCTCTCGCGAGAGCGAAATCCCATTGACCTCCTCCGTTTCGTGATAATTAATCATTTTATAAAGAATTTCTTAGCTAGATGGATGTCAAGTTAATCTTCAGGTATGCATGGCATGGCATCGAATTGGGGTGAATGCATGTGATTTGAATTGGAGGAGAGATTTTATATGTTATAAATTTTGTTTAATTAATTTTCTTGTGGGTAGATACAGGGAACAATCTTCTTGATTATAGACAGAAATATAGTGATGATTTAATTGATTGCCTCAAATCTTGAAACTTTTACAAAAAAATCTAACATCATTTTTACGCTTTTCATATATGGGAAGACCTTTATGTTTGAGCCACAAGCACTGATCGATATCGAGGAATTAAAGGCTTTTGAAAGTTTGAATTACCAAATCTTGATTTTGTCCTTGAGTGGCTAGTGGTTTCCTTGTGTAATTGTAAAGTTAAGAGGATTATTTTTATTTTTATCAACATCATCTTTTCTCAAGCCATGGACTTGATTCTACTACAAACTTGTGTAGTGCTTTAGTGCCCCTTTCTTTCTGATTTTATGTTCATAACCTTGTCATTAGTACTTAATTTGTTTATTTATTGAAAATAATATATATACACAGAGTAATTTTGGCCATTGATTCTACGATTAAAGTTATTCTAGTACATGAAAATATGCACAAGCATGATAGAATCATAGAAATTTTTAGTAAAAGTTTCAAACTCCTTTGTTTTTTTGTTAGTTCTTTCTTTTTTAAATAATACAAGTTTCTCATCAAGTAATATCTATGTTTAATAAGTAAAAACATGTATCCCAACGCGTTGTATTAGGCGTCGTTTTGCGTCTCCATGGAAATAACACGATACCCTAGTCTGTCGGTTTAAGTTTTTCATTATGTTACGACTCATTGTTTGCGTCAAAAATAAAAAAACAAAACCCATAGTAGTTATGTTGTTTTGCGGAGGTGCGGTTGCATCGTAATACACTTAAGAAGCAACACCAAATCTGTCGGGACAATTAAGATATTGAGCGACGGAGAGTCACGTCGGTGCAAGTATGTAATCCAGTGAAAATCGTTTGTGTCGAAGTAGAGTCCGTCGGAAGATTATTGTTTTCTTGTGGTGATTGCTTTTGCTTCAATTGCAATTTAAGATATATTAAAGATATAAAGAGTATGAAGAGCTTCGTTTTATTTTAACAAAAAATAGTTTTCTCACATATATCCGTGCGAACTATGAACTAAAATAAGCATGGAAATGATAGCACCCAATTTTTAGTATCATTGACAAAATTTACTTAATCATACCGCAGAATTCATGATTTTCTTTGTTGGTTTTTTGGCCTAACTTCTCACCTAAAATGTCTTATTGAGTGGGAGTATTGCCTATTCTAATAAACTCATTGACTTGAGCGTGCTTAGTCGATATGGGATCTCCAACACTCTCCCTCACGATTAAGCATATATGGTCTACTTGCCTATGAATGGAGGTAGTTTGACAGCCATCGCTGGCCAATCACTCAGCTCAAATGGGGCTGACTTTGATATCACTTGTTGGTTTTTGGGCCTAACTCCTCACCCAAAAGGCCTTATTAAGTGGGAGGATTGTTCATTCTTATAAACTCATTGGCTTGAGCGTGCCTAGTTGATATGGGATCTCCAACATTCTGCTTATCTAAATAGCATTTATGGCTTTTGCTTCTTTACCCACGTATGGCACAAACAATATTTGGGTATATATATTTTGATAGAAAATTCGCACCAAACAAAATGATTTGATTGACCCTGACGAAATCGGAACGGATGTGTGTGTGATTAAATAAAAATCAATAATGACAGTATGAAAATGCGTTATGATGCAAAAGGCACAAAGAATTTTTAAAGTGGTTCGGCAAATTAGAACTTGAGCCTACGTCTACTATTATTTTATTGTTGTGGCTTACAATGTATATCAAATTATCAATTGTAAAGTAAAAAATTGCTAACCCCCTTCTCATAATTGGAGGCGGTATTTATACAAGTTTAAGATAAAGGAAAGAGAGAAATTATCGGGATTGCAATCAGATTCAAATTGCAACTCCGATATTCCCGTGATTAAGCACTAAGATCGTACTGTTATTGAAGTTGATCTTATCTTTTCCGAAATATCCACTATTTGAGCTTATCCCTGGTTTGTCGAACAATTGCCAGAATTGGTCACGACTATTGTTGGGTTGAGCTATCTCTCAACGAGCTTAAGCTAGGTCGAACTAGCGCTGAGTCAAATTGATTCTAGGTCGAACTATATCCTCACAAGCTTTTGACTTTTCCAAGCTTAATGGAAAAATCACACAGAACAATATATATCCTCTATGCTGCCTATATATATCTCTCGTTCAAAAATTCACCCTCAGGCTTAACATCAAAAGTTGAAAAATATGTGAAGTGTAGATGTAAAAAATCTACCGTCATGAAAATAAGGTCTGATCCCGTGAGGTTGAGGCCACTGACAATCCGTTAGACCTGCACACATCAAAGGGCAAGAGTGAAGCTTCCGGAAAATACCAGGGTGGTGTTTGCCGTAGGCACTCCAACGCTCAAGTTAGCAAGGCTGAAAGAGATTATTTGATAAGAATTAAGGAGATGAAGAATTACCAGGAGTCTTGTCGGAAGCTAAGATTACGGCGGAGACGTCGGGTTCTTGGAAGCAAGAACTTAGGAGCAAATAGATGGTTTTGAGTAGTGTAGATTGACTGTGGGAGATTGCCCCTTAATGAGAAAGCGAGCCTCTGTTTTTATAGTGAACCCAAGGGGTTGGAATCTTAGTAGGACATTGAGTCCTCTTTTGGGAGATAATCCCTATCATAAAAGAGATATGATTTCTTAACCTTATCAAATTAAGTTTAATAGTTTAAATAAGAGTTGGAATCTTAGTAGGACACTAAGTCCTATTTTGGGAGATAATCCCTATCATGAAAGAGATATAATCTCTTGACCTTATCAGATCAAGTTTAATAGTTTGAGTAAGATTTGAAATCTTAGTAGAAGAGGAAATAGAATGGGATTCCGGTTTCCTATTTATAGACTATTGCATGCTAATGGGCTGAAACCCAGTTTAGCTTAACTTATAGGATAGCCCAACTCATAGAGTGGGTAAGTCGCAAGGTGATTTTAAGCGTAGGCCCAATCGAGATTGGGTTGAGGCCTTGGGCCGTGACATATTTATTTCGTTATTGGGCCTCGTCGAGCCCAAGACGATTTTTGGCCCTAACATGAAGTACTCGTAAATCCCTATCCATGATACATTACTGTGTAAAGATATCAAAAATAGTAGGAAATACTCTCCGTACACTATCAATTGATAATTAAATCTTAACTCCAAAACAATATTTTTTACATAAAGAAAATTGAATTAAGGGTGAATTACCTATTTTTTTCTTATATGTATAAGTGAATTATCTGTGTTTTGCCCTTATATGAGTTAACAAATATTAGTATCAGGGGGCCGAAGATATCCTAGTAGTTTAAACTGCATAATCTTAAATACTAGACCCATCCCAAAGGGGTGAATACAATTATCTTTATATATAATATGTTTGTATTGGTTTGTGTTATAATTGATGTGATGCGCATGTGATATCATAAAGTACCTATTTACCTCTATACTGCTCAACTTAGCATAAAAGGATTCATCAAAGTGAAGAAGAAGGTAAGATTTATCCAATCCAATGATATAATATTAATTAGCTCTAATGAGAATTAAAATGCTCCAATGGGAATTTTGGTATATTTCTTAAATCTTTGGATGTAATTATTTCATGCAAGGTCAAAATCTACACTCGTAAGACTGATGTGAATAGAAATATTAAGGGAATGACCAAAATGCTAGTATTTCAATTGGGGTAATATTACGCTTATAAAGTCTTCATATAAAGATATATATACAAAGTGATGTAACAAAATATAAATGGTAGTGTATATATATACACTGGATGAGAATATATATATATATTGTTAAGACTATAATCTAAGTATAGATGAGAATAAACAACCAATTACATCAGAAAATGAACAATGGATTCAAAGCAGACTTCAACGAATATGAGTGACACAACGATATAAAATGGTTCTTTACTCAAGGCCTATATCCACTCTCCAAGGCAAAGAAGGATTTCATTCAATCACCAAGTTTAATTGATTATAGAGTATATATTAACCTCAATATGTAACAATCAAGAAAAATCACACTTGAAACCCTAGCCTCCCTTGTTTTTACCTCTGCCTTTTGTAAACCCAAGAGCAAGAATTTATACAATAAGAGATAGCCCCTTTAATCAGCTTACACCTGGATTTATATTTCCTTCCAGCCGTGTGATTATAATCATACTCGATCTTGTCATTCATTTGCATCACCATGAACCAAGAGATGAAAAAATGGAGAGTGTTCTTTGAGTTGAGCAAATGACACGAAGCAAAATAGAATAGAAGTGGTCTTCCCATTCAAAACAGTGTCACTTCTCATACTTGGGTTTCTTTGACTTTTCAAAGTCTGCTGATGTGGCAAAGCATGTGCCACATCACCACAATTCTCCACCTAGGCACTTGCTTTGACGACCCTCCTTTGCCTTGGAAATTTTATCTTCCTCACTCAACTTTTAGAAGGCTCATAGAAAGCCTGTGTTTGTCAGTAACAACTGGCTTTGTGAGCATATTTGTTGGATTATTAGAACCAGCTATCTTTGCAATCTTGATTTCTCCTTTTTCAATCAATTCCCTGATGAAGTGAAGACACACATCAATATGCTTAGTCCGTTCGTGAAAAACTTGGTTTTTACACAAGTGAATAGCATTCTGACTATCACTATGTATCACCACCATCCTTTGAACTATCCCCAGTTCACTCACTAAGCCTTTCAACCATATTGCTCTTTTGTATCTTCAATAATGGCCACATATTCTGATTCAATACAGGATAAAGTTACCATGTGTTGGAGCTTTGATTTCCAACTTACCAAATTTCCCCAAATTGAGAAAGCAAAACCAATTATGGACTTTCTTTTGTCAGCATCTCCAGCATAATCAGCATCCACATAACCATCAACACAGTTCTAAATCATTTGGCTTCTCTTGTATTCACTTGTATTCAGTACCCACGGGCTTGATCCCTTCACATACCTCAAAATCCATTTCAAAGTAGACCAGTGGACTCTTCCAAGATTACTTATGAATCTACTTACCAAACTTACTGCATAGGCTAAGTCTGGCCTTGAACATATCATAAGGTACATAAGGCTTCCCAAAGCATTTGCATATGGTACTGAAGATATTTCAAGTTTCTTTTCTTCTGTGTGTGGACTTTGATCATATGACAGCTTGAAATGTTGTCCCAAAGGTGTTTTAACATGTTTGCTTTCCTTCATATTGAACTTTTGTAAAACCTTTCTAGCATATTCTTGTTGAGATAGCTTCAAATTGCTATAAGTTCGATCTTTGACAATTGTCATGCCTAGAATCTTTTGTGCTTGGCCTAGCTCCTTCATTCCAAACTTGGTATTCAACACATTCGTCAATCAAGTTAGCTCACATTTGTCATGGCAGACAATGAGCATATCATCAACATACAAAAGCAAAAAAAATATGAGTCATATCTTAAATCTTTTTATAATAAAAACAACTATCAAATTTGCTTCTAAAAAAGCCAATTTCAAGCATATAAGAATCAAACTTTCTATTTCACTTACTAGGTGTTTGTTTCAAGCCATACAAAGATTTCTTAAATAAACAAACTTTACCTTCTAAACCTTTTTCCTTATTCCCTTCAGGTTGCTACATTAGAGCTCTTTCTTCCAAATCACCATGAGAAAAGCTGTTTTTACATCCAGCTATTCCAGCTCCAGATTGAATTGAACCGCTAATGATAACAACACTCTGATTATAGAATGTTTGACTACAGGAGAGAAAATCTCATTGTAGTCAATACCCTCAACTTGAGTAAACCCCTTTGCTACTAAACGAGCCTTGAATCTTGGAGGTTTTGATGAGGTCATTTCGGGTTTCTTTTTTAAGATCCACTTGCAATGAACAACTCTGCCATTCTTAGGTTTATCAACCATTGTCCAAGTCTCGTTTTTCATCAAAGAACTATATTCATCATTCATAGCCCTTTTCCATTGTAACTTGTCAGCACCAGTTATAGCTTCTTGAACAGTCTTAGGTTCATCACTAAGTTCTTCTTCAACTTGCAAAGCATATGCAACTAAGTATGCATATCCAAGTCTCTTTGGAGGTCTTATTACCCTCCTAACACGATCCCTGGCCAAATGATAATCTTCCAACTCTAAATCATGTTCCATTGGTTCATCTTCAAGATTTTCAATTGGTTCATCTTCTGTCTGATCATTCTGAATTTCAGTATCATTAGCTCCACCTTGATTTGAATTCTGTCCAAATTGAAAATTTGGAAGTTGCATTTGTAGATTCTCAACCTCAAATGACATTCTTTTTGAATAATCAACTTCTTTCCCAAGTCTTGGCATGACATCTTCTTTGAATAACATCCCTGTTTATAATGCATTTTCTAGCTTCCAAGTTCCAGAGTTTGTAGCCTTTAACAACTTCTAGATATCCCAAGAAAACACATTTTACTGCCCTTAATTCTAGCTTATCATGCTTGACATGGACATAAGCTAAACAACCAAAAACTCTTAGATTGTCAAAGTTGATTGAGTGGTCAGTCCATTTCTCCATAGGCACTTTGAAAACTATTGCTGAGGATGGAGTCTTATTAATGATGTAGACTACAGTATGTGTTGCCTCTGTCCAGAACTTCACAGGTAATTTTGCACTTGACAACATGCTTTTCACTTTTTTTGTAAAATGGTTTTATTCATCCTTTCACATAGGCCATTTTGCTAGGGAGTGTTCTTCACTGTTTTGTGCCTCATAATACCATGTAACTTGCAGAAACTATTGAACTCCTTATTCACAAACTCTAAGCCATTATCAATTCTTAACTTCTTTAATTTCTTTCTAATTTGTGTCTCCACCATAGTCTTCCACTCCTTAAACTTAAGAAATGCTTCATCTTTGGTATTTAAAAAATAAACCCAAACATGTCTTAAGAAGTCATCCACAAAACTGATGAAGTATTTGCATCCTATTAAAGAGTAATGTCTAGAAGGTCCCTACACATCAGAGTGAACATCATCAAGTGGAGCTCTTGAGTAATGTTGTCCAGCACTAAACCTCACCCTGTTCATCTTACCATATACACAATGATCACAAAATGGAAGTTTGTCAATCTTGTCTCTACAAAGTAGATTTTGCTTGCTAAGTTCTATCAATTCCCTTTCACTAACATGAGCTAGTCTTTGGTGTCAAACCATGCTTCTATCTTGAACTGCTGGAGAGCCTATAGCTACTGACCCATTTGCAACTCCTCCATTCAACACATACAAGCCATTTTTCCTCTTAGCCTTCATAACCAATAGAGAACCATTCATCACCTTCAGACTGTCATTAGCAGCTTTGTAACTAAAGCCATTTGCATCAAGAGTTCCAAGTGAGATTAAATTCCTTTTTAGATAAAGGATATATCTAACATTAGTAAACACCTTAGTTAGACCGTCATGAAGTGTTATTCGAACATTTCCTATTCCCTTTACCTGACACATAGCATTGTTTCCTATCAACACCTTCCCACCATCTACCTGTTGAAAAGTGTTAAAACAATTCCTATTTGGTGTCATATGAAAAGTACAACCCGTATCTAAAATCCACTCCTCACTTGTTTTTCCATAAGAGATTATTAAAACCTCAGAAATAACATAACCATCAACAACTACATCTGCACTACCTCCTCCATTTTCCTTCTCTGATTTCTTTTTGTTTCTTCTCTCAAAGCAATCACGCTTAAAATGCCTTTTTGTATGACAAAAGAAGAGCACCAAATTTAGACTTAGATCTGTGTCTACCCTAATTGTGTCCCTTATTTTTCCAATGTTTCTTTTTAGATCTTCCCCTAACATTTAAACCTTCTCCATCTCCACCAGACTTATTTTTTGATCTGTTTTCAAAATCTATTACAGAAATTGCCCTTATTACTTCCTCTAATTTCAAAATTTTGTATCCCATACTTCAAAGTATCGCCAAAGTTAAAGTATGATTTAGGCAAAGAATTTAAGAATATCACAGCTTGATCTTCATCACCAATCTCAATAGATATACTCTCTAAGTCATGTACTAATTTCAAGAAGTCATTCATATTATCTATTAAAGATTTTTGGTCATCCATCATAAAACCAAATAATTTCTGTTTTAAATAAAGCCTGTTAGGAACTACTTTAGACAAATAAAGAGAGTCTAACTTACTCCAAATCTTCGCAGCTATCTTCTCCTTCTTGATTTTCCGAAGAACTTTATCACACAGCCCAAGAATCAAGGAACTCTTTCTTTTATGGAGCACCTCTTTCTTCTCAGCTGCTGTCATGGACGCTGGAAGCTCTAATTCATCTTTCAACACCAAAGCCAAGCCTTCTCTCACCAGTACAACCTCCATCTTCATTTTCTAAAGCCGAAAACCATTGGTACCTATAAATTTCTCCAACTCAAATTTGGTAGACATGATTTTAGATTAAAAAAAGGCTTGAACCAAGCTCTAATACCAATTGTTAAGACTATAATCTAAATACAGATGAGAATAAACAACCAATTACAACAGAAAATGAACAATGGATTCAGAGCAGACTTCAACGAAAATGAGAGACACAACGATATATAGTGCTTTGGCACTCAAGACCTACATCCACTCTCCAAGGCAAAGAAGGATTTCATTCAATCACCAAGGTTATTGATTACAAAGTATATGTTAACCTCAATACATAACAATCAAGAAAAATCACACCTGAAACCATAGCCTCGCTTGTTTTTACCTCTACCCTTTTTAAACCCAAGAGCAAGAATTTATACAATAAGAGATAACCCTTTTAATCAGCCTGCACCTAGATTTATATCCTTCCAGCCGTGTGATATAATCATACTCGATCTTGCCATTCATTTGCATCACCATGACCAAGAGATGAAAAAATGGAGATTTTTCTTTGAGTTGAGCAAACGACACGAAGCAAAACGAATAGAATGGTCTCCTCCCATTCAAATGGTGCCCCTTCTCATAGTTGGGTTTTCTTGACTTTTCAACATCTGCTGATTTGGCAAAGCATGTGTTACATCATCACACACACAACACCCCAACACACACACCAACACACACACACCACACACACACACACACACACATATATAAAATATATAATATATTATATATTGGTGACTAGGTGTCCGGGTCAGCTTATGCGCATCTCGACTAATCCCTTGGGGTCCTAAAGTTAACGACTGGGTAAACCTACCAGTGACCAGCCCTATTAGCAACCAAGAGGAATCAAACTCAAAACTCTTTCAGTAATACACTCAAGAGTACCTATTGTCCGACCCGACCATCCACGACTTTATATTAGTCTTTTTGTAGGAATACTTTATATGTGTATCATTACTCTTTTAAATTAAAATAAAGAAAAATGTATGACATAAATAATAGTAGTGTGAAATATGTTTATTTATTAACTTGAAGGGAAAATGAATTGAATGTACATTGTTTATATAATATATTTTTCATTATTTATTAGAAGGGTATTTTTGTCATTTCAATACGATTTTTAAGTCAATTAACCATCTAGCTGACTATTAAGTCAAAAGATCAAAATGATTTGAAAAGTGTCCTGCACTTTAGTATATCAAAGTCATAACTGATATATGATTTGTTTACACGATTGATGATAAATGAATAATGATTTGCTCTTTGGAAAAAAAGAAATTAAATTAATGCAAAAAGATTGGATTATCAGTTCTACTTAATTCCCCTTCAGCCGGCATCAATTAAACTGCTACCCAATTCTAATTCAATCTTTATAATAACCTTATTTCCAGTTAATTGGATTTACCTCCAGGCTTTAACTGTACCGCTCTAAATGACTAAGAGGGTGTTTGTCTGAGCTTATGAAAATTAGCTTATAAGCAACAAGTACTTATAAGCTAATTTTAGCTTATAAGCATTTGAAATTTTAAGCAATTACGTGTTTGGTTAAAGTACTTATAAGTGACTGATAAGTAGTTGACGTGTTTGGTAAAATGTGGCTTATAAGTACATTTTATTATAAAATAGCTAAAAATGGTACTATATTAAACAAGGGTAAACTATAGAATTTTAAAATAAAATAAGGATAATATAGTAATATATTTGGTCAAACTAGCTTATAAGCAGAGTGCTTATAAGCCAAAAAAAAAAAAAGTACCCCCCCCCCCCTAACTTATTTTTTTTTGCTTATAAGCTCAACTTATAAGCTCAAAAAAGTTATAAACAAACAGGTCAGCTTAATTTTATAGCTTATAAGTTTAGACAAACACCCCCTAAATTATGTCGAATTGTAATAGTTATTAAGGAAAGATTAATAGACGACAAACTAGACTAGACACCTTCTTCCCCTTCTCAATAGATCCAATAAAGTTGCTTCAACTCCCAAGAATCTTCAATATTTTTAACAGAATCCATCAATCCAAAACCCATAACAAAATTCCCCAAATAACCAAGAAGTTTACCAAGATAAAGGCAAGTTGGAGAGTTCTAAGGTAGATTAGAAATTAACGTTAAGCTACTATCCATGTCTACGATTCACGCATGAATTGTTTAACCTAAAAATAAGGTTTTGGTATTTCTGTAGAAGTCTTTGAATGCTGCCCAAGAATTCGCCGTGGAATGACTTGCGTTGAAGAGTTTGAATATCACCCTAACTATACTATCGCTCGTTCAAAAATTCACCCTCAGGCTAACATCAAAAGTTGAAAAATATGTGAAGTGTAGATGTAAAAATCTACCGTCATGAAAATAAGGTCTGATCCCGTGAGGTTGAGGCCACTGACAATCCGTTAGACCTGCACACATCAAAGGGCAAGAGTGAAGCTCCGGAAAATACAGGTGGTGTTTCCGTAGGCACTCCAACGCTCAAGTTAGCAAGCTGAAAGAGATTATTTGATAAGAATTAAGGAGATGAAGAATTACCAGGAGTCTTGTCGGAAGCTAAGATTACGCGGAGACGTCGGTTCTTGGAAGCAAGACTTAGGAGCAAGATGGTTTTGAGTAGTGTAATTGACTGGGGAGTTGCCCCTTAATGAGAAAGCGAGCCTCTGTTTTTATGTGAACCCAGGGGTTGAATCTTAGTAGGACATTGAGTCCTCTTTTGGGAGATAATCCCTACATAAAGAGATATGATTTCTTAACCTTATCAAATTAAGTTTAAGTTTTAAATAAAGTTGGAATCTTAGTAGGACACTAAGTCCTATTTTGGGAATAATCCCTATCTGAAAGAGATATATTTCTTACCTTATCAAATTAAGTTTAATAGTTTAAATAAAGTTGGAATCTTAGTAGGACACTAAGTCCTATTTGGGAGATAATCCCTATCATGAAAAAGATATAATCTCTTGACCTTATCAGATCAAGTTTAATTGAGTTGAAGATTTGAAATCTTAGTAGAAGAGGAATAGAATGGGATTCCGGTTTCCTATTTATAGACTATGCATGCTAATGGGCTGAACACCAGTTTGCTTAACTATATTACCAACTCATAGAGTGGGTAAGTCGCAAGGTGATTTTAAGCGTAGGCCCAATCGAGATGGGGTGGGGCCTTGGCCGTGACATATTTTATTTCGTTTTGCCTCTCGAGCCCAAGACGATTTTTGGCCCTAACATGAAGTACTCGTAAATCCCTATCCATGTACATTACTGTGTAAATATCAAAATAGTAGGAAATACTCTCCGTACACTATCAATTGATAATTAAATCTTAACTCCAAAACAATATTTTTACATAAAGAAAAGTGAATTAAGGGTGAATTACCTATTTTTTCTATATGTATAAGTGAATTATCTGTGTTTTGCCCTTATATGAGTTAACAAATATTAGTCAGGGGGCCGGAGATATCGTAGTTTAAACTGCAAATCTTAAATACTAGACCATACCCAAAGGGGTGAATACAATTATCTTTATATTAATAGTTGTATTGGTTTGTGTATAATTGATTGATGCGCATGTGATATCATAAGTACCTATTACCTCTATACTGCTCAACTTAGCATAAAAGGATTCATCAAAGTGAAGAAGAGGTAAGATTTATCCAATCCATGATATAATATTAATTAGCTCTAATGAGAATTAAATGCTCCAATGGGAATTTTGGTATATTCTTAAATCTTTGGATGAATATTCATGCAAGTCAAAATCTACACTCGTAGACTGATGTGATAGAAATATTAAGGGAATGACCAAAATGCTAGTATTTCAATTGGGGTAATATTACGCTTATAAAGTCTTCATATAAAGATATATTACAAAGTGTGTAACAAAATATAAATGGTAGTGTTTATTACTGTGAGATATATATATATATGTTAAGACTATAATCTAAGTTAGATGAGAAAACAACCAATTACATCAGAAAATGAACATGATTCAAAGCAGACTTCAACGAATATGAGTGACACAACGATATAAATGGTTCACCTCAAGGCCTACATATCCATCTCCAGGCAAAGAGAGTTTCATCAATCACCAAGTTTAATTGATATAGAGATATATATAAACCATATGTAACAATCAAGAAAAATCACACTGAAACCCTAGCCTCCCTTGTTTTTACCTCTGCCTTTGTAAACCCAAGAGCAAGAATTTATACAATAGAGATAGCCCCTTTAATCAGCTTACACCTGATTATATTTCCTTCCAGCCGTGTGATTATAATCATACTCGATCTTGCATTCATTTGCATCACCATACCAAGAGATGAAAAAATGGAGAGTGTTCTTTGAGTTGAGCAAATGACACGAAGCAAAATAAATAGAAGTGGTCTTCCCATTCAAAACAGTGTCACTTCTCATACTTGGTTTCTTTGACTTTTCAAAGTCTGCTGATGTGGCAAGCATGTGCCACATCACCACAATTCTCCACCTAGCACTTGCTTTGACGACCCTCCTTTGCCTTGGAAATTTTATCTTCCTCACTCAACTTTTAGAAGGCTCATAGAACCTGTGTTTGTCAGTAACAACTGGCTTGTGAGCATATTTGTTGGATTATTAGAACCAGCTATCTTTGCAATCTTGATTTCTCTTTTCAATCAATTCCCTGATGAGTGAAGACCACATCAATATGCTTAGTCCTTTCGTGAAAAACTTGGTTTTTACACAGTGAATAGCATTCTGACTATCACTATGTATCACACCATCCTTTGAACATCCCTTCACTCACTAAGCCTTTCAACCATATTGCTCTTTTGTACTTCAATAAGGCCACATATTCTGATTCAATACAGGATAAAGTTACCATGTGTTGGAGCTTTGATTTCCAACTTACCAATTTCCCCAAATTGAAAAGCAAAACCAATTATGGACTTTTTTTCTCAGCATCTCCAGCATAATCAGCATCCACATAACCATCAACACAGTTCTAAATCATTTGGCTTCTCTTGTATTCACTTTATTCAGTACCCACGGGCTTGATCCCTTCACATACCTCAAAATCCATTTCAAAGTACCAGTGGACTCTTCCAAGATTCTTATGAATCTACTTACCAAACTTACTGCATAGGCTAAGTCTGGCCTTGAACATATCATAAGGTACATAAGGCTTCCCAAAGCATTTGCTATGGTACTGAAGACATTTCAAGTTTCTTTTCTTCTGTGTGTGGACTTTGATCATATGACAGCTTGAATGTTGTCCCAAAGGTGTTTCAACAGTTTTCTTCCTTCATATTGAACTTTTGTAAAACCTTTCTACATATTCTTTTTGAGATAGCTTCAAATTGCTATAGACTCGATCTTGACAATTGACATGCCTAGAATCTTTTGCTTGGCCTAGCTCCTTCATTCCAAACTTGGTATTCAACACATTCGTCAATCAAGTTAGCTCACATTTGTCTGGCAGGCAATGAGCATATCATCACATACAAAAGCAAAAAAATATGGTCATATCTAAAATCTTTTTATAATAAAAACAACTATCAAATTGCTTCTAAAAGCCAATTTCAAGCATATAGAATCAAACTTTCTATGCCACTACACGAGGTGATTGTTTCAAGCCATCAAAGATTTCTTAAGTAAACAAACTTTACCTTCTGAACCTTTTCCTCATACCCTTCAGGTTGCTACATTAAACTCTTTCCTCCAAATCACCATGAAAAAGCTGTTTTTACATCCGCTATTCCAGCTCCAGATTGAATTGAACCGCTAATGATAACAACACTCGATTATGAATGTTTGACTACAGGAGAGAAATCTCATTGATATATACCCTCACTTGAGTAAACCATTTGCTACTAAACGAGCCTTGAATCTTAGGAGGTTCTGATGAGGTCATTTCAAGTTTCTTTTTGAACACTTGCAATACAACTCTGCCCTTGGGTTATCACAACCATGTCCAAGTCTCTTTTTCATCAAGAACTATATTCCTCATTCATAGCCCTCCATACTTGTCAGCACCAATTATAGCTTCTTGAACAGTCAGGTCACACTAAGTCTTCCAACTTGCAAAGCATGCAACTAAGTAGCATATCCAAGTCTCTTGGAGGTCTTTTACCCCCTAACACGATCCTGGCCAAGATAATCTCCAACTCTAAATCGTTCCATTGGTTCATCTTCAAGATTTTCAATTGGTTCATCTTCTGTCATCATTCTGATCAGTATCATGCTCCACCTGATTGAATTCGTCCAATTGAAAATTTGGAAGTTGCATTTGTAGATTCCAACCTCAAATGACATTCTTTAATAATCAACTTCTTTCCAAGTCTTGGCATACATCTTCTTTGAATAACATCCTGTTTATAATGCATTTTCTAGCTTCCAAGTTCCAAGTTTGTAGCCTTTAACAACTTCTAGTATCCCAAGAAAACCATTTCTGCCCTTATTCTAGCTTATCATGCTTGACATGGACATAAGCAACAACCAAAAACTCTTAGATTGTCAAGATTGATTGAGTGGTCAGTCCTTTCTCCTAGGCACTTGAAAACATTTGCTGAGGATGGAGTCTTATTAATGATGTAGACTACGTATGTGTTGCTCCTGTCCAGACTTCACAGGTAATTTTGCACTTGACAACATGCTTTTCACTTTTTTGTAAAATGGTTATTCATCCTTTCACATAGGCCATTTGCTAGGGAGTGTTTCTCACTGTTTTGTGCCCATAATACCATGTAACTTGCAAAAACTATTGAACTCCTTATTCACAAACTCTAAGCCATTATCAATTCTTACTTCTTTATTCTTCTAATTTGTGTCTCCACCATAGTCTTCCACTCCTTAAACTTAAGAAATGCTTCATCTTTGGTATTAAAAAATAAACCCAAACAGTCTTAAGAAGTCATCCACAAAACTGATGAAGTATTGCATCCTATTAAAGAGTTGTCAGAAGTCCCTACACATCAGAGTGAACATCATCAAGTGGAGCTCTTGAGTAATGTTGTCCAGCACTAAACCTCACCCTGTTCATCTTACCATATACACAATGATCACAAAATGGAAGTTTGTCAATCTTGTCTCTACAAAGTAGATTTTGCTTGCTAAGTTCTATCATTCCCTTTCACTAACATGAGCTAGTCTTTGGTGTCAAACCATGCTCTTATCTTGAACTGCTGGAGAGCCTATAGCTACTGACCCATTTGCAACTCCCCATTCAACACATACAAGCCATTTTTCCTCTTAGCCTTCATACCAATAGAGACCATTCATCCTTCAGACTGTCTTACAGCTTTGTAACTAAGCCATTTGCATCAAGAGTTCCAGTGAGATTAAATTCCTTTTTAGATAAGGATATATCTAACTTAGTAACACTTAGTTAGACCGTCATGAAGTGTTATTCGAACATTTCCTATTCCCTTTACCTGACACATAGCATTGTTTCCATCAACACCTTCCCACCATCTACCTGTTGAAAAGTGTTTAAACAATTCCTATTTGGTGTCATAGAAAAGTACAACCGTCTAAAATCCACTCCTCACTGTTTTTCCATAAGAGATTATTAAAACCTCAGAAATAACATAACCATCAACAACTACATCTGCACTACCCCTCCATTTTCCTTCTCTGATTTCTTTTTTTTCTTCTCTCAAGCAATCACGCTTAAAATGCCTTTTGTATGACAAAAAGAGCACCAAATTTAGACTTAGATCTGTGTCTACCCTAATTGTGATTGCAATTTAAGATATATTAAAGATATAAAGAGTATGAAGAGCTTCGTTTTATTTTAACAAAAAATGGTTTTCTCACATATATCCGTGCGAACTATGAACTAAAATAAGCATGGAAATGATAGCACCCAATTTTTAGTATCATTGACAAAATTTACTTAATCATACCGCAGAAGATTTTCTTTGTTGGTTTTTTGGCCCAACTTCTCACCCAAAAGGCCTTATTGAGTGGGAGTATTGCCTATTCTAATAAACTCATTGACTTGAGCATACTTAGTCGATATGTGATCTCCAACACTCCCCCTCACGGTCAAGCCTATATGATACACTTGTCTATGAATAGAGGTAGTTTGACAGCCCACCACTGGTCAATCACTCAGCTCAAATGAGGCTGGCTCTGATATCACTTGTTGGTTTTTGGGCCTAACTCCTCACCCAAAAGGTCTTATTGAGTAGAAGGATTATTCATTCTTATAAACTCATTGGCTTGAGCGTGCCTAGTCGATATGGGATCTCCAACATTCTGCTTATCTAAACAACATTAATGACTTTTGCTTCTTTACCCACGTATGGCACCAACAATATTTGGGTATATATATGTTGATACGAAAATTCACACCAAACAAAATGATCCGATTGACCGTGATGAAATTGAAACGGATATGTGAGTGATTAAATAAAATCAGCAATGACAGTATGAAAATGCGTTATGATGCAAAAGGTACAAAGAATTTTTAAAGTGGTTCGGCAAGTCAAAACTTGAGCATACGTCTACAATTATTTTATTGCTGTGGCTTACAATATATATCAATTGTAAAGTAAAAAATTGCTAACCCCCTTCTCATAATTAGAGGCGGTATTTATATAAGTTTAAGATAAAGGAAAGAAAGAAATTATCGGGATTGCAATCAGATTCAAATTGCAACTCCGATATTCTCGTGATGAGCACTAAGATCGTACTGTTATTGTTGTTGATCTTATCTCTTCCGAAATATCCACTATTTGAGCTTATCCCTGGTTTGTCGAACAACTGCCAAAGTTGGTCACGACTGTTGTTGGGTTGAGCTATCTCTCGACGAGCTTAAGCTAGGTCGGACTAGTGCTAAGTCGAACTCATTATGGGTCGAACTATCTCCTCACGAGCTTTTGACTTCTCCAAGCTTAATGGAAAAATCACACACAACAATATATATCCTCTATGTTGCCTACATATATCTCTCATCTTAGTCATTCCTAAGCCAGTATTACATAAATTGAATCATTGCAAGAGAAAGCAGCACGTAAATTTCAAGTATATATATGTTCGTCATCGTTCAAAAATTCACCCCCTCAGGCTTAACATCAGAAGTTGAAAAATATGTGAAGTACTCGTAAATCCCTATCCATGATACATTACTGTGTAAAGATATCAAAAATAGTAGGAAATACTCTCCATACACTATCAACTAATAATTAAATCTTAACTTCGAAACAATATTTTTTACATAAAGAAAATTGAATTAAGGGTGAATTACCTATTTTTTTCTTATATGTATAAGTGAATTATCTGTGTGTTTTGCCCTTATATGAGTTAACAAATATTAGTATCAGGGGGCCGGAGATATCGTAGTAGTTTAAACTGCATAATCTTAAATACTAGACCCATACCCCAAAGGGGTGAATACAATTATCTTTATATATAATATGTTTGTATTGGTTTGTGTTATAATTGACGTGATACGCATGTGATATCATAAAGTACCTATTTACCTCTATACTGCTCAACTTAGCATAAAAGGATTCATCAAAGTGAAGAAGAAGGTAAGATTTATCTAATCCAATGATATAATATTAATTAGCTCTAATGAGAATTAAAATGCTCAGATGGGAATTTTGGTATATTTCTTAAATCTTTGGATGTAATTATTTCATGCAAGTTCAAAATCTATACTCGTAAGACTGATGTGAATAGAAATATTAAGGGAATGACCAAAATGCTAGTATTTCAATTGGGGTAATATTACGCTTATAAAATCTTCATATAAAGATATATATACAAAGTGATGTAACAAAATATAAATGATAGTGTGTGTGTGTGTGTGTCTGTGTGTGTATTGTTAAGACTATAATCTAAGTATAGATGAGAATAAACAACCAATTACATCAGAAAATGAACAATGGATTCAAAGCAGACTTCAACGAATATGAGAGACACAACGATATATAATGGTTCCATACTCAAGGCCTACATCCACTCTCCAAGGCAAAGAAGGATTTCATTCAATCACCAAGTTTAATTGATTATAGAGTATATATTAACTTCAATATGTAACAATCAAGAAAAATCACAGTTGAAACCCTGGCCTCCCTTGTTTTTACCTCTACCCTTTGTAAACCCAAGAGCAAGAATTTATACAATAAGAGATAGCCCCTTTAATCAGCTTAAACCTGGATTTATATTTCCTTCCAGCTGTGTGATTATAATCATACTCGATCTTGCCATTCATTTGCATCACCATGAACCAAGAGATGAAAAAATGGAGAGTGTTCTTTGACTTGAGCAAATGACATGAAGCAAAACAGAATAGAAGTGGTCTTCCCATTCAAAAGAGTGTCACTTCTCATACTTGGGTTTCTTTGACTTTTCAATGTCTACTGATGTGGCAAAGTATGTGCCACATCACCACAATTCTCCACCTTGGCACTTGCTTTGACGACCCTCCTTTGCCTTGGAAATTTTATCTTCCTCACTCAACTTTTAGAAGGCTCCTACAGAGCCTGTGTTTGTCAGTAACAACTGGCTTTGTGAGCATATTTGTTGGATTATTAGAACCAGCTATCTTTGCAATCTTGATTTCTCATTTTTCAATCAATTCCCTGATGAAGTGAAGACGCACATCAATATGCTTAGTCCGTTTGTGAAAAACTTTGTTTTTACACAAGTGAATAGCACTTTGACTATCACTATGTATCACCACCATTCTTTGAACTATCCCCAGTTCACTCACTAAGCCTTTCAACCATATTGCTCTTTTGTAGCTTCAATAATGGCACACATATTCTGATTCAGTACAGGATAAAGTTACCATGTGTTGAAGCTTTGATTTCCAACTTACCAAATTTCCCCAAACTGAGAAAGCAAAACCAATTGTGGACTTTCTTTTGTCAGCATCTCCAGCATAATCAGCATCCACATAACCATCAACACAGTTCTAAATCATTTGGCTTCTCTTGTATTCAGTACCCACGGGCTTGATCCCTTCACATACCTCAAAATCCATTTCAAAGTAGACCAGTGGACTCTTCCAAGATTAGTCATGAATCTACTTACCAAACTTACTGCATAGGCTAAGTCTGGCCTTGAACATATCATAAGGTACATAAGGCTTCCCAAAGCATTTGCATATGGTACTGAAGATATTTCAAGTTTCTTTTCTTCTGTGTGTGGACTTTGATCATATGACAGCTTGAAATGTTGTCCCAAAGGTGTTTTAACATGTTTGCTTTCCTTCATATTGAACTTTTGTAAAACCTTTCTAGCATATTCTTGTTGAGATAGCTTCAAATTGCTATAAGTTCGATCTTTGACAATTGTCATGCCTAGAATCTTTTGTGCTTGGCCTAGCTCCTTCATTCCAAACTTGGTATTCAACACATTCGTCAATCAAGTTAGCTCACATTTGTCATGGCAGACAATGAGCATATCATCAACATACAAAAGCAAAAAAAATATGAGTCATATCTTAAATCTTTTTATAATAAAAACAACTATCAAATTTGCTTCTAAAAAAGCCAATTTCAAGCATATAAGAATCAAACTTTCTATTTCACTTACTAGGTGTTTGTTTCAAGCCATACAAAGATTTCTTAATTAAACAAACTTTACCTTTTAAACCTTTTTCCTTATTCCCTTCAGGTTGCTACATTAGATCTCTTTCTTCCAAATCACCATGAGAAAAGCTGTTTTTACATCCAGCTATTCCAGCTCCAGATTGAATTGAACCGCTAATGATAACAACACTCTGATTATAGAATGTTTGACTACAGGAGAGAAAATCTCATTGTAGTCAATACCCTCAACTTGAGTAAACCCTTTTGCTACTAAACGAGCCTTGAATCTTTGAGGTTTTGATGAGGTCATTTCTTGTTTCTTTTTTAAGATCCACTTGCAATGAACAACTCTGCCATTCTTTGGTTTATCAACCATTGTCCAAGTCTCGTTTTTCATCAAAGAACTATATTCATCATTCATAGCCCTTTTCCATTGTAACTTGTCAGCACCAGTTATAGCTTCTTGAACAGTCTTAGGTTCATCACTAAGTTCTTCTTCAACTTGCAAAGCATATGCAACTAAGTATGCATATCCAAGTCTCTTTGGAGGTCTTATTACCCTCCTAAAATGATCCTTAGCCAAATGATAATCTTCCAACTCTAAATCATGTTCCATTTGTTCATCTTCAAGATTTTCAATTGGTTCATCTTCTGTCTGATCATTCTAAATTTCAGTATCATTAGCTCCACCTTGATTTGAATTCTGTCCAAATTGAAAATTTGGAAGTTGCAATTGTAGATTCTCAACCTCAAATGACATTCTTTCTAAATTATCAACTTCTTTCCCAAGTCTTGGCAGGACATCTTCTTTGAATAACATCCTAATTTATAATGCATTTTCTAGCTTCCAAGTTCCAAAGTTTGTAGCATTTAACAACTTCTGGATATCCCAAGAAAACACATTTTGCTACCCTTGGTTCTAGGTTATCATGCTTGACATGGACATAAGCTAAACAACCAAAAACTCTTAGATTGTCAAAGTTGATTGAGTGGTCAGTCCACTTCTCCATAGGCACTTTGAAATCTATTGCTGAGGATGGAGTCTTATTAATGAGGTAGACTACAGTATGTGTTGCCTCTGCCCATAACTTCACAGGTAATTTTGCACTTGACAACATGCTTCTCACTTTTTTCTAAAATGGTCATATTCATCCTTTCACATAAGCCATTTTGCTGGGGAGTGTTCTTCACTGTTTTATGCCTCACAATACCATGTAACTTGCAGAAACTATTGAACTCCTTATTCACAAACTGCAAGCCATTATCAATTCTTAACTTATTCAATTTCTTTCTAATTTGTGTCTCCACCATAGTCTTCCACTCCTTAAACTTAAGAAATGCTTCATCTTTGGTATTTAAAAAATAAACCCAAACATGTCTTAAGAAGTCATCCACAAAACTGATGAAGTATCTGCATCCTATTAAAGAGTAATGTCTAAAAGGTCCCTACACATTAGAGTCATAATCAAGTGGAGCTCTTAAGTAATGTTGTCCAGCAATAAACCTCACCATGTTCATCTTACCATATACACAATGATCACAAAATGGAAGTTTGTCAATCTTGTCTCCACAAAGTAGATTTTGCTTGCTAAGTTTTGTCAATCCCCTTTCACTAATATGAGCTAGTCTTTGGTGTCAAACCATGCTTCTATCTTGAACTTCTAGAGAGCCTATAGCTACTGACCCATTTGCAACTCCCCCATTCAACACATACAAGCCATTTTTCCTCTTAGCCTTCATAACCACTAGAGAACCATTCATCACCTTCAGACTGTCATTAGCAGCTTTGTAACTAAAGCCATTTGCATCAAGAGTTCCAAGTGAGATTAAATTTCTTTTTAGATCAAGGATATATCTAACATTGGTAAGCACCTTAGTTAGACTGTCATGAAGTGTTATTCGAACATTTCCTATTCCCTTTACCTGACACATAGCATTGTTTCCTATCAACACCTTCCTACCATGTACCTGTTGAAAAGTTTTAAAACAATTCCTATTTGGTGTCATATGAAAAGTACAACCCGTATCTAAAATCCACTTCTCACTTGTTTTTCCATAAGAGATTATTAAAACCTCAGAAATAACATAACCATCAACAACTACATCTGCACTACCTCCTCCATTTTCCTTCTCTGATTTCTTTTTGTTTCTTCTCTCAAGGCAATCACGCTTAAAATGCCTCTTTGTACGACAAAAGAAGAGCACCAAATTTAGACTTAGATCTGTGTCTACCCTAATTGTGTCCCTCCTTTTTCCAATGTTTCTTTTTAGATCTTCCCCTAACATTTAAACCTTTTCCATCTCCACTAGACTTATTTTAGATCTGTTTTCAAAATCTTTTGCAGAAATTGCCCCTCTAATTTCAAAATTTGTATCCCATACTTCAAAGCATTGTTTTAAAACCCGACCCGACCCGACCCGACCCGGGCGGCTGAACTGGTTTAACTGGGACCCGGCAACTTCACTGGGCGGGTTTAATTTTTTCGATTCACCTCCAAACCCTAAGATTTGGGAGGATGATCGGCTAACAATCGATGGCTGGAAGGTTAGGGCTTTTGAAGACTAAGGTTCGGTGAATACAATGGTGGTGGCGTCATTGATTTCCGGTGAGTAAATCGACCGAAAATCGAAGAAACTTGGCAGCGGCAACAATGGGATTTTTCTGGCGATTAGCTAGGCTAACGGGGGTGGGGTGAGGTGGGTTGTGGTCGGGAGGAACAGGGGAGTAACTCCTGGGTGATGGGGAGGTTTGTGGGTGCCGGCGTGGATGAGATCTGGCCTGGAATACCCACGCCGGCATCGGTGAAATCTGGCCGAAATCGAACCTATTTCGGCCAGATCTTGGGTAGATTTTAATGGAAATGGGCTCAAGGGAAGATTTGGGTTGCATATGGGGTGTTGCCGTTGCTGATCAGTCACCGGTCGATTTTCAGTTGGGGTGTGTTTGAGAAAGTTCAAACATGTAGGGACTTGAAGGTAATTTTTAGGGGTGTATTTGTTGAGTTTTAAAATTTTTTGTCAACCGGTTTGACCAGCGGTCAAACCGGTTAAACCAGTCAACCCGGGACCCGAAAACTTTGATGGGTTTCACCCCGAGTTGGGTTTTAAAACATTGCTTCAAAGTATCCCTAAAGTTAAAGTATGATTTAGGCAAAGAATTTAAGAATATCACAGCTTGATCTTCATCACCAATCTCAATAGATATACTCTCTAAGTCATGTACTAATTTCAAGAAATCATCCATCTTATTTATTAAAGATTTTTGCTCATCCATCATAAAACCAAATAATTTCTGTTTTAAATAAAGTCTATTAGGAACTACTTTAGACAAATAAAGAGAGTCTAACTTACTCCAAATCCTAGCAGCTATCTTCTCCTTCTTGATTTTCCGAAGAACTTTATCACACAGCCTAAGAATCAAGGAACTCTTTCTTTTATGGAGCACCTTCTTCTTCTCAACTGCTGTCATGGACGCTGGAAGCTCTAATTCAACTTTCAACACCAAAGCCAAGCCTTCTTTCACCAGTACAACCCCCATCTTGATTTTCTAAAGCCCAAAACCGTTGGTACCTATAAATTTCTCCAACTCAAATTTGGTAGACATGATTTTAGATTAAAAAAAGGCTTGAACCAGGCTCTAATACCAATTGTTAAGACTATAATCTAAATACAGATGAGAATAAACAACCAATTACAACAGAAAATGAACAATGGATTCAGAGTAGACTTAAACGAAAATGAGAGACACAACAATAAATAGTGCTTTGGCACTCAAGGCCTACATCCACTCTCCAAGGCAAAGAAGGATTTCATTTAATCACCAAGGTTAATTGATTACAAAGTATATGTTAACCTCAATATATAACAATCAAGAAAAATCACATTTGAAACCCTAGCCTCGCTTGTTTTTACCTTTGCCCTTTTTAAACCCAAGAGCAAGAATTTATACAATAAGAGATAACCCTGTTAACCAGTCTGCACCTAGATTTATATTTCCTTCCAGCTGTGAGATGATAATCACACTTGATCTTGCCATTCATTTTCATCACCATGAACTAAGGGATGAAAAAATGGAGAGTGTTCTTTGAGTTGAGCAAACGACACGAAGCAAAACAAAATATAAGTGGTCCTCCCATTCAAAACGGTTCCACTTCTCATATTTGGGTTTATTTGACTTTTCAACATCTGCTGATGTGGCAAAGCATATGCCACATCACACACACACACACACACACACACACACACACACACACACACACACACACACACACATATATATATATATATATATTGGTGGCTGAGGTGTTCGGGTCAGCTTGCATGCATCTCGACTAATCCCTCAGGATCCTAAAGTTAATGATCGGGTAAACCTACCAGTGACCACCCCTATTAGCAACCGAGAGGAATCGAACTCAAAATTTTTTTAGTAATACACTCAAGAGTACCTATCGTCCGACCCGACCATCCACGACTTTATATTAATCTCTTTGTAGGAAGACTTTATATGTGTATCATTACTCTTTTAAATTAAAATAACGAAAAATGTATGACATAAATAATAGTAGTGTGAAATATGTTTATTTATTAACTTGAAGGGAAAATGAATTGAATGTACATTGTTTATATAATATATTTTTCATTATTTATTATAAGGGTATTTTTGTCATTTCAATATGATTTTTAAGTCAATTAACCATCTAGCTGACTATTAAGTCAAAAGATCAAAATATTAGGCTCCCTTTGGTACATATATTGGGAAAACTAGAATAGTTTTCCCAATAAAGTCAACACAAAATTTGTGTTTGGTTCACCTATTTTCAAAATATAATTCTAAATTATTCAATTTCTTTTAAACCCTCTAAATTTGTTAATTTAACTAAACAACCAAAAAAAAAATTTTAATTGACAAAAACACCCCAGCAACCCAAATTTACCAGATTCTGGCCACCACTACTGGAAGTTGGCCGGAATCTGGTGTAATGGCGCACTACCGACCAGATTTGGTCGGTAGTGCGCCTATCTAGCCTTTTTCGGCCAGATCTACGACCAAAGATCTGGCCGTCAATGGCCTGATCTTTGGCCGTAAACAGTTGTCAACGACGGCTAAGATATGGTTGTCGTTGACCATCAACGACAACCGTATCTTTGGTCGTCGTTGACGACCAAATGCGGCCAAATCTGACCATCAATGGCCAGATTTAGCCGTAGATCTGGCCGAAAAAGGCCATATCGGCGCACGACCGGCAAGATCCAGCCAGTCATGCGCCAATACAGTGACTTCGACCACCCTCCGGTGGTGGTGGCTGGCTGTTCGTATTTAATGAGTGTGTTGGGGGTGTTTTTGTTAACTTTGAATATTTTATTATAGGGGTGTTTAGTAAATAAATATACATAGGGGGTATTTTTGTTAATTTTCAAGTTTTACATTGTAACTAATACCCACCCAATTTAACTTTTTTCAAAATATTATTCTAAAAACTACCCAATAATGAACCAAATGGAGCCTTAGGATTTAAAAAGTGTCATACACTTTAGTATATCAAAGTCATAACTGATATATGATTTGTTTACAAGATTGATGATAAATGAATAATGATTTGCTTTTTGGGAAAAAAAAAATTAAATTAATGTAAAAAGATTGGATTATCAATTCTACTTAATTCCCCTTCAGCCGACACCAATTAAACTGCTACCCAATTCTAATTCAATCTTTATAATACCCTTATTTCCAGTTAATTGGATTTACCTCCGGGCTTTAACTATACTGCTCTAAATGACTAAATTTTGTTGAATTGTAATAGTTATTAACGAAAGATTAATAGATGACAAACTAGACTAGACACCTTCTTCCCTTTCTCAATTGTTGATGCGTGATTTTGACACCAACTAATCGACACGTGCGTAACATTGGTTGGCCAAGAGGCACACATGAGTATGGATAAAGTGCGTAGTAAATGTAGTAGTGAGAGATTTTTAAAGTGGTTCGGATGCTAAGGTAGCCAGTCCTACGTCCACTGATAGTTGTATTAATATGGTGGGTCAGGTCGCAACAGTGGACTGACTTACAAATGATTAGCAAAAAGTAAATGCAAAGATACAAGAGAGAGAGGGATAACTAATTCAGAGTGTAAAATGGTCGAATCCCCTCAATGAAGGGGTCTTCTCCTTTTTATAGTGAGATGAGCGCAAGTAATCATCATTAAATCTGTGAGTTGGTGTGAATGTCAGAATGAAATCCGGCTTTATATCACATTGCCCACCTTCCAAACTGATTTCACGCGATTTGGAGTAGGAAATAGACACGTGGGATCTCCACAGCGTCTGGCAGGTCTGGCGCGCTCTTACCGTTCTGACAGGAGCAGGTCACACCCCATCACGTGAGTTCCCACGTTAGCCCTTGATTTCCCAGACATAACAGAAGTCCCCTAGTTTTTAAGGTTTGAGGATCGAACCTTAGAAACTAAGCCATGCCGCGATTGGAGGTTTTCTGGAAGTTCTGACAATTACGAGCTAAATAAAATAAGCTCAAGATAAGGCCTTTTGCGAACACGACCTCGCATGAGCCTCGTTCAAATGACCTGACAGCCATCGCTCATACGACCTGACGGCCCTCGCCTGAGCGACCTAACGGCCCTCGCCTGAGCGACCTGACAGCCATCGCCCAAGCAACCTAACTTCATCAGGTGTTCCTTGCCGTGCCTTAGGGATGGAGATTTAATGAAGCAGTTTCTGCGTTGACAAGCACTCTGCGCGTGTTAAGCGTCTGCCAGGCGCATTAAATGCGTTGTGTGCTGACGCGTCATTGCTTTGACAGAGCATTAATTGCATGACTCGCTCGAAACGACAACTCTTATCTCAACATTAAATACGGCGTGGGGCACAATTAATGCAGAGAGAGAGAGAGGCGTCGTTTTGATTCCGAGGGGTGGTAAACGCCGATTCATAGCCCATATAAAAGCCCAAATTTTTCAGACAATGCCACCATAATCTCTTTTGCCTCGAGCGAAAAATCTTTGCAAATCGGAAGCTTTTCTTTTCTGATTGGCATCTCTCTGATACCCGAAGCAAGAACCGTCCACGGTCACGTCCCCCAAAAGGTAAGGTTTTTTTTTTTTTTTTTTCATGGTTTGATGGTGCAGTGGCATTCGGTCTTCTGATGTTTCATCAGAGACATGACGCTGGAGTAAGGTTCGAGCCGTGAATGGCGACTCATGTCACTGTTAGGGTTTAGGAATTTGTTCCATGCCGCCGTACGGGGCAACGTATGATGGCTAAAATGACCTTCTGTCTATCCCTGTTGTAGACTGCAGAATGGAACCCTCAGCGTCAAGATCCGAGGAAGGAGCTGGCTCGTCTTCGCGGGATGTTCCTGTGGATGCATCCCTCGAGGTCTTCTCGGTTCTCACCCGAGAGGAGTTCAAGAGGGTAAAGAGATAGTTCGACATCCGTGGGGAGGTGTTCCTCGATGACACCCGGTCGTCACGGCATCCTTCTGATGGCTTAGCTACGATCTCCGAAGAGATCTTCAAGGGTGGGGGGATGATTCCTTTCCACCCTTTTATTAGGTTGGTCCTAGATCACTTCGGGATCGCACCAATGCAATTAATACCAAACGCATATGTCATCGTCGTTGCGATGTACATCGCGTGTCGCGAGAGCGGCTTGGGTGAGCTAACAGCGGTGGAGCTCAGCTGCGCGTATTTCCTCAAAAGGAGTAAGGACAAGGACTGCTATTACTTGTCCCGGTGACCTACCATTGTCGCAGGGATACATAGCTGTCCCAGCAACGCAGGGGCCTACGAGACGAAGTTTTTCTTTTTCTGTTACGATAGCTATTGCCGCTTTCAGGATCCAAGTAAGTTCCTCTTTGCTAGATTCATTAACTGTGCGTTTCTTTTTCTAACGACCTGCATTCTTTTGCAGTTAACAAGTCAACCAGCCTGAACCTACTCATCGACCCGGACAGGATCGTGTCTTTTGGGGTTCTCCCCGAAGAAAGTCAGGATGCGAAAAAGCTCGTGATGACCACGAACTTGCAAAAGTACGGTTTTTTCAGCAATAACGCGTCTTTAGAGTCCCCAGAGTGTAAGTTGGGCCGACTGATTCCTTTCTGGTCATAGAATAATTTTTTTTTAGTTACTAACGTACTTGCATGCAGCAACCATGCCTCAGAAAGAGTCCGAGCAGCCCCGATGAGTGCCATTTAACTTCCCTCGATCGAGGAGGGCCAAGGCGGCCGAAGCTGCTCGCCCTATAGGGGCACAACCGGTGCGAACTATCGCACCTTTCGAGCCCCGTCCTGAGGAAGAAACGACCAGGACAGAACAGGTCACTCATCCATCGCCTGCTCGCCCGAGGCGGAAGACAATGGCTTAGCAGCAGAAGAAGAGGAAGCAAATTTAGGTCGACGAGTCAAAGACCGAATCTGAGGCTGATCAACCCCTGAGGTCGCGACTGGACGCCAGAAAGAGGTTGGGCAAGGAACCCGTGGATGAGACGGTTGTTGTCGATAAGGTGAAGGACGCGCTGGGGAACCTGCCCGAATATCTGCAGCCAGTAGTCTACTCTCTTCTTGAGTGTGGACTATCAGAATCATACGACGAGTTTGCCGATTCGGGCGATGTTGACCTGATAACCATGTCGGTTCAGCATCTAAGCAAGGTGAATGAACTGTTCTTGAAGAGTTTGTCTGCCATCTTTATTCTAACTCATTCTTTGTTCGCAAGCTCTACTCGCCATGAGAATGTCCCTGGAGAAGGCTCGGCTCGAAGCCGCGAAAGTGGAAAATGATCTGAAATAGGAGATCGCGAAGCTCAAACAAAGCCTGGAAGACGTCGAAGCGGAAAGAGAGTTGTCCGCTGAGGCAACGAACAGATACCTAAACCAAAAGACGGCGGCTATGCGTACCATAGACTTCCAAAAGACGAAGCTTGAGCGACGCGTAAAGAAAGTAAAAGAGCTTCAGAGGACAACCGCTACTCTCCAATGAGGTCGGAGAGAAAGACCATGAGCTCCAGACGACCTTAATATGGGCTCAATGAGCCGAACAAGAAATTGAGGCCTCCGAAAAGAGAAGGCTAGCTCTTGAGGCTGAGCTCCAGGAGAGTCAGGGAAAGGTTGCCTCCCTAACCGAGGAAATGCAGAACCAGTCGGAGGAGGTCGAGGATAAGGCCGTCGACTGGGCGATCCGGTCTATCTATGCCCTACGACCAAATAACCCAAATCTGGATATGTCTGACCTCCCGGAGGGGTGGCAGGAAGCCTTGCAGACTTTGGCGATGGAAGATGATAAAGCAGCGGCCGCCCGAGGATCCGACCAAGCGGAGGGTTAGGGTTCTGCCTCGAAGAAACCCCCCACCGACCAGGCCTAACGCGATGAGGCCAACCCAATAGGAGTTAATAGGGTCAACTGTTTTTGTTGTACATAAATGAAATACATTTTGTTTTCAATTGCTGTTCGCTTAATCATACATGAATGCAGTTTACAATTCAGTTTATTTACATAGGCAATATTACATGCGAACTGTTACAAGCGAACATAATAATATTTTACAAGGAAAAAGGAAACTTTTAACAAAATTAAAAGCTAATTTACAATGAGAGCCGAGTTCGGGATTACTGATAGTATGGCCGGAGGTGCTCGGCATTCCAAGCTCGGGGTACTTTGGAACCGTTCAGCCTTTTGAGATGGTAAGTCCTCGGTCTGATCACCTTGTCGACCTAGTACGGACCTTCCTAGTTCAGTCCTAGTACCCCCGCACTTGGCTCCCTGGTTCCGAGGAGAACTTCTTTTAGCACAAGGTCACCAACCTGGAAGTCTCTTTGCTTGACCTTTGAATCGAAAAACCTCTTCGCATGTTGCTGGTAGGCCGCTATCCTTAGCGAAGCCTTGTTGCGGTGTTCCTCAACAAGATCCAAACTCGCTCTCATAAGTGCTTCGTTTTCAACCTCATCGTACAAGTCCCTTCGAAGAGAACCAGTTCCAACCTCCACAAGAATCATTGCTTCGCAGCCATAGGCTAGCGAAAAGGGCGTTTCTGAGTGAAAGTTCTCGGAGTTGTCCTGTATGCCTATAGGACTTCGGGGAGATCGTCGGCCCAATTTCCCTTGGCTGCCCTAAGTTTGGCTTTTAGAGTGTGCTTGATGGTCTTGTTGACAGCTTCAACTTGGCCATTTGCTTGCGGTCTTGTGACTAAGGCAATTTTTTTATGGATGCCCAACTCATCACAGAATTGCTTAAACTCCTCGTTGTCGAATTGCTTTCCTTTATCCGAGATGAGGGTGTGAGGAATTCCGTAGTGGCACACTATATTCTTGAAAACGAAGTCTTTTAGCTTTCTGGTCGTGATTGCGGCCAGCGGTTCAGCTTCCACCTATTTTGTGAAATAGTCTACCGCGACCATGGCATACTTGACTCCCCCTTTTCCGACTAGCATGGGACCAATAAGGTCGATCCCCCACATGGAAAATGTCCAGGGGCTAGTCATCGTTGTCAGCTCGCGAGAGGGGGCTTGCGGAATGTTCACGAACCGCTGACACTTGTCACACCTCTTGACAAAATTGCGGGTATCTTCCTGGATCCGGGGCCAATAATACCCTTGACGAACAACCTTGTTCGTGAGAGATCGTGCGGCGGTGTGATTACCGCAGATCCCTTCATGAATTTCTCTCATGATATAATCTGCCTCTTCGCTATCACACATCGGAGGAGAGGGGCACTGAATCCTCGCATGTACAGCTGGTCTCTAACGAGAGAGTAACGAGCAAATCTTGTTCGTAGGACCCATGCCTCGACCTTGTCGTCGGGCAAGATCCCATCCTTGATATACTAGTAAATGGGCGCCATCCAAGAGTCTGATTGAGTTACATTCACGGCCTGTTCGGTTGGTCTGATGCTCGAGGCCTCGATGAACCGAACAGGAATGCTATCAAGTACCTCTGAGTCCAACGATGAGGCTATCTTTGCCAAGGCGTCTGCCACAGAGTTGCTACCTCTAGGGATCTGGATGATCGCGAAGTGCTTGAACGACTCGAGCGCGGCCTTAGCTTCTTTCAGATAACGGATCATGTTTTCTTCCTTGGTTTGGTATTCTCCTAGGATTTGGTTGACGACCAGCATAGAGTCGCTGTGGATGCTGATCGCGGTTGCGCCCATTTCTCTGGCCAACTACAATCTAGCAAGCAGAGCTTCGTACTCAGCTTCATTGTTGGTCGCCTTGAATCTGAACCGCAAGATGCCGTGAATGCGAGCCCTTTCGGGACTCAAGAGGAGGAGGTCTGCTCCTGCCCTTTTCGCTGATCTTCAGCGGCCCCTCCGCGATCAGCACTTCAGCTTTCCCCCCTACCAGACATACTGCCAAAAGCGTCGGAGTCGCAACGGCGGAGTGCCGCCAGTGAATTTTCTATCTGGAGGTATTTCTCCGCAAGGTTATAGAATCTGGTGAGGGAAACATCATCCTCAGCTTGTAATTCTTTCCACAGGTCGGTTTACAGATGAATTCCAGCTATTATGAGTGTTCGGACGGATTCTTTGGGAGCATGAGCCACCTTGTTGAGTTCCCTGTGGAAACGGTCAATGTAGGATTGTAGGGATTCATCCCTTTCTTGCCTTATGTTGCTGAGATAGCTCAAAGACATCGAAAACTTTCGATTTGCTTGGAAATGCCGTAGGAACATCGTGCTCATCTGAGGCCACGAACTGATCGATCCCGCTGGGAGCGACCTTAACCACCGTTTGGCATGAGAAGTTAAAATCACAGCCAAACAATGACATTTTGCAAGATCCGAAACCTGGTAAAGCTCCATCAGGTCATTGAACTCATACAAATGATCTTGCGGGTCATGGTTCCCATCAAACGGTCGCATATCGGGCATCCTGAACCCCGGTGGGGGTGGAGCAGCTAACACTTCGGGAGAGAAGGGGGATGCAGACGCGACTTAGGCCTGCTCGTTTTGCTGCTCTCTCAATCTATCCAGAGCTCGCTATAGCTCCTCAATTTGTGGTAACGGAGCCAGTTGGGGATTGCTTTCACCCATATGAGTCTGGCCCTCACGATTACGGTTCAGGAAAGTCTGGAGATCGGACTCCTCTTCGCCTCGACCGGCACTTTTGGCCGCTCTCGACACATGCTGGCTAGAGGTGTGTGAAGGCGATGTATGGTGCGGGATATTTTCATGACCCTCGCGATGGTACGAACCACCCCGCGAGGTGTGGGGACCACCCATATGATAGCGATCAGGATCGTTCTACTGGTGGTGATGAGAATCGCCCCGCTTAACACTTTTGGTTGGGTTCACCTGCGACGTGGCATGGGACTGCTCGGGATTTACTTTTTCGCCGAGTCTCAGCTTTGCCGGCACCCTGCTTGGGGCATGGTTTGTGTTCGCTGGCCCTTTGGAGCCCGTAGGCTTGTTTTTTGCCACTTGCTTACCCTTACGTCTATGCGCTGCAGTGCTTGCGACACGGGCTATTTCCCTTTGCCGTGCTTTCGCACAACCTGCAGGCGTTTTTGGCGATTGTACCACCCCAGCTGTTCTAGATGGCACACCTTGGTCCAGACGGTCCAACCTTTGGTTGACTGTCTGGAGAGTACTGTCGAACCTCTCCAAGTAGCTTCTGATGGCGGGATCAAGCTGCGAAGTTGCTGGGATATCCACCGCAACATTTTGTGGAACTGGAAGTGTCTTGGAAGAGGTATCCCCTTGGGTTAGGGGAACTCCCTCAGCGCACTAGTTGGCTTGCTCAGGTTCATATTGGCGGGCCATCTACTGCTGTAGGACTAGTAGGTTAGAGATTCTCCTAATGAAGGATGAACACTAAATCTGACCCTCCTTTTAGCGCCAAACTGTTGATGTGTGATTTTGACACCAACTAATCGACACGTGCGTAACATTGGTTGGCCAAGAGACACACGTGAGTATGGATAAAGTGCATAGTAAATGTAATAGTGAGAGATTTTTAAAGTGGTTCGGATGCTAAGGTAGCCAGTCCTATGTCCACTAATAGTTGTATTAATATGGTGGGTCAGGTCGCAACAGCGGACTGACTTACAAATGATTAGCGAAAAGTAAATGCAAAGATACAAGAGAGAGAGAGAGATAACTAATTCGGAGTGTAAAATGGTCGAATCCCCTCAATGAAGGGGTCTTCTCCTTTTTATAGTGAGATAAGCGCAAGTAATCATCATTAAATCTGTGAGTTGGTGTGAATGTCAGAATGAAATCCGACTTTATATCACATTGCCCACCTTCCAAACTGATTTCACGCGATTTGGAGCAGGGAATGGATACGTAGGATCTCCACAGCGTCTGGTAGGTCTGGCGCGCGCTTACCGTTCTGACAGGAACATGTCATACCCCATCATGTGAGTTCTCACGTCAACCTTTGATTTCCCAGGCATAAAACCAATAGACCCAATAAAGCTGCTTCAACTCCCAAGAATCTTCAATATTTTTAACAGAATGCATCGATCCAAAACCCATAACAAAATTCCCCAAATAACCAAGAAGTTTACCAAGATAACGGCAAGTTGGAGAGTTCTAACGTAGATTAGAAATTAACGTTAAGCTACGATCCATGTCTACGATTCACGCATGAATTATTTAACCTAAAAATAAGGTTTTGGTATTTCTGTAGAAGTCTTTGAATGCTGCCAAAGAATTCGTCGTGGAATGACTTGCGTTGAAGAGTTTGAATATCACCCTAACTAAAAGTCTAAAATCGTTATATAGAAGATTATAAAAACAATAATACTATACTTACAAAGAAATCTTACAAATGTTTTAATACAAAGTGAGGTGGAAAAAAAAATAAATGGATGAGTGAAACTAAAAGTCAAATTCATTATATTCACCTTTCTATTCATTTTTTACCACATTAATTTGTATAAAAATCTTTGTAAGATTTTTGTATAAGTGTAGTATCACTCTTACTAAAACTATGTAAATCCAGATACAAAAACAAGGTTTTGTGAAAAACTAAAAATACATTAAGATTACGAGGTGAAGATAATTACTAGGAGAAGAGAAGATCTTCATTAATCAATAGTGTAACGCCCCACTTGAGGTACGTAGTTGAGATTTGATGAATGGCTTGAATGTTTGTTGATTTATCCTTATTTGAGTCTGTATGTTGTTAATATTGCTTAGTTTACCCTTAGTTGAAAGGGTGTATTGGTTTGGTTGAGTGATTGCCCTGAAAATTTGTAAGTCTTGGAGAAATCTTGATGTTACAATCTTCGCCGGGGCGAAGAAGAAGCTTCGCCGCGGCGATGAAGTGCTACATCCTGTGTAGCTGCTGTGAGTTTTCGCCGCGGCGAAGACTCGGCTGAATTTTTCCCTTGAGTTTTAGAGAATTTTTCCTTTTGGGACTCAATGACCATTCTACCCCTAATTAGTAGGAAAAGTTGGAGTGAAATGCAAGGAAATTACATGGAGAATAGTTTGAATGGGGTTGTTTTTGCAAAGAATGAAAGGTCTTAAGTGGAATTTCAAAGAAGGATCAAGGGTATATTGGGAAAGAGTAGAGAAAATATGAGATTTAAGGGTTTAGCTTTAGAAACCCTTTCATTTGCTTCTTCACCACCGCCTCTTTCATCCTTCAATTCACTCAAATTTTCCTTCAATTTTTCCAAGGATCTTTGAAGAGCTTTTGACTAGATATTGATACAAGTCGATCCTAAGCACTAAAAGGTGAGAATCCTTCCTTTAGATGTAAGTTTTATTGTTGAAAGAGTAGAATCCTTATTGAGTTTGTATTGAAGGTTTAAGAGGAAGTATCAAGCCATCAAGAGTAGAGAGCTTAAGTGGTTTCTCCTTGAGCTAAAGGTAAGTAAATTCACCTAAGTTGTGATTTACTTGATTGAATGATGTGTAGAGATTTTATATATGCTTAATGCTTGAATTTCTATGTTTGAAATGAGTTAATGAATTCATGAATGAGTTCAATGTTGTTTTATGAAAGAATTTCCACCATGAGTAGGGTGGATTGTGTTGTTAAATTTTGGTAAAAGTATGGATAGAATTAGAAGAATTTGAGAGGAATATTTGTAGTGTGTTTTCTTTGCAGGATGTATGATGATTTAAAGGAGTTGCACTCCAATTTTGGATGGTTAAGAAAGAAGTATAATTAAAGTTAGAATAGAGTTTATATATGCACACATATTGTTTGATAAAATGCCTAAAAGAAGCATGAGTAGAAGTAGAGAACCTTACTTTATGCAACATAGCATATTTGCATGTCATGAATGCATATAAGAAAGATTTTAGGCATGAGCCATCCATATGCATATGTTTAATTGAGTAATCACATGAGAAAGAAATATGAGAAATGAGAAAGAAATATGAGAAGAATAGAGATAAAGAAAAGAACCAATTCTCTTAGAATAAAGAGAAAGAAAGAATTAGCACTAGAGAATTAAATGATTATTAAGTGCTATAGAAAAGAAAAGAAAAGAAAAATAGGTCGTGTGATGGGGAACCCGTGAGTGTAGAGTTACCCGCATGTAAACCGCCATGAGAGAGAGAGCGGTCTCCGCCATAAAAGAGCGGAATGAGAATGAGAAAAAGAATTTGTATAGCCACGAGAATACATGCGGGTGAGAGCTATACACAAAAGAGAGTACACTGACATGATCAAGGGTTCCGAATCCATGCATCGACCAAGACCGGCAGAGAATAAGAATAAGAGAATAATAGAAAGAAAAGAAAAGAAAGAAAATGCATTGCTATGCTATAGTGTCTCATCCATGCATGGTTATGATATTCTCCATGGGAGATGAGAATAGAAAGAAAGAAAAGAATGGTAAGAACTAGAAGTAGAGAAAGAACAAGAGAGATTGAACTAGAGAAAGTAACAAAAGTACGAACAGATTTGTACGGGGATTATAGAGTAGAAGATTTACTTACTGAGCATCTTTGTGCTCACCCCATTGTTTTCTCTGTTTTTCAGGACATAGGTGAGGATGTGGTCGGATGGACGTCGGCAAGCGGGGAGACTTGACTGCACTGTCCACTGTCTTTTTGAGAGTCTTTTGTACAAATGATGTTGTACTATGTAAAGAATGTATTTATTAAGTAAAGAAAATTTTTGGACCCAACCTTTTTGATAAATATACTTGTCTTTTTATTGGTATATTTTATGAATATGATAGTAAAAAGAAGTTGTTACAAATAGTTAGTATCAAAGGATTTTTGATTTATGATTTTAGGAATGGAAGAATGGAACTTGGAGTTGGAACATCGATGAGAAGAGAATTAGGGATTAGGAAACAATTTTTTTTTTTTTCAAATTTATACAAGTATCAGCAGGTACCCATGGGTGTACGGTGTATCCGAGCTTCCTAGCAAAAAAAGGGGCAAGGCTGGGTTTAGGCAAAAAAATACAGGTCCAATTTTATAGACATGCATACTATATTTTTTGGACAAGTACGGGTCCACCCACAGGTATGAACTCGGTTAGCTAGGTCTAATCATAAGGATGAAATAAAATTATATTAGCAGACTATAATTTTTTCAATAATGCTACGGACACTGGGATTCTACACTGAAATCTTACACCGACTTACGTGTCCCGTGACTCACACCAGACACTTTTCACGTTCAAATTTTTTTTTCTAGTGAATGATCGTTCATCAACTATGGACGGTCGTTCACTTACATGGACTCCCGTCCATATTATATAGACGGACGTCCCCATTTAAAGGATGCTCGTTCATCAGTAAATGGAATAAAAAATATAAACAAAATTAAGGGACGACCATCCCAAAAAATGGACAGGCGTCCACATATAATGGACGCCCATCCAATATTTTAATAATAAAATTTTATTAAACAAAATTAATGGACGGGTGTTCATATGGTAATGGACGCCCATCCATTAACAATGCTTAAAAAAAAAAAAAAAAAAAAATTTGGATGCCCGTCCACAAGGAATGGACGGCCGTCCCTAACGTAACGCATTTTGTCTCTTACTCTACATATATCCTTCTCTTTCACTTCAAGTAGTATTTACTTATCTTCAACATTTTGTTGCAGGAAAAGAAGCTTTCAGAAGACAACATGAAGGACTTGTCAAGTGATTTGCAGGTAAGTTAGTGCTTGCTTTTGTGTACCATGTTGTTTAGGACACTTTAGACCTGGACTGAAGTCCAGGGCACTGCCCAAATGAAGTCCGAGCTAAGCATCTTCAACATTTTGTTACAAGAAAAGAAGCTTTCAGAAGACAATGTGAAGGACTTGTCAAGTGATTTGCAGGTAAGTTAGTGCTTGCTTTTGTGTACCATGTTGATTTGCATGAGGGACCACCGTCCATTCCTTGTGGATTGGCGACCAAATTTTTTTTTTTCTAAAAGCATTGTTAATGGACGGGCGTCCATTACCATATGAACGCCTGTCCATTAATTTTGTTTAATAAAATTTTATTATTAAAATATTGGATGTGCGCCATTTATATGTGGACGCCCATCCATTTTTTGGGACGACTGTTCTCAAGTTATGGACGGCCGTCCCTTAATTTTATTTATATTTTTTATTCCATTTACTAATGAAAGGGTGTCCTTTAAATGGGGACGCTCGTTCATAGTACATGGACTCCCGTCCATATTAAGTGAACGATCGTCCATAGTTGATAAACGACCGTTCACTAGAAAAAAAAAAATTTGAACGTGAAACGTGTCTGGTGTGAGTCACGGGATACGTAAGCCGGTATAAGATTTCGATGTAGAATCCCGATGTTCGTAGCATTATAATTTTTTTTAGGATGCATTATTCATTCTTTTGTAGAGGGGTCTTTTGTCATTTCATATAATTTTCAAATCAAAAGACCAAAATGCTATTATTTTTAAACAAGTTTCCTTACTATTAATAAATCAAAATAATAAGGATGAAGATTAATTATATTCAACATTTTGGAGCATACTATATATTGAATATTAAAAATCTATATATATAAAATTTAAATTGAAGAGCAATAGAAATATCATTACGAAGACACAGAATTAGAAGGCCTATACAGAGAGAGAGAGAGAGAGCAACCAAAATTCAAAAACCGCTCCAAAAGCGGGAAAAACAGAAGCCCAGAGCCCCAAATCATAATTAAAAGTCATTAAACAAATAATAAAAAACCCATTTTCATAATTTCATTTCATTTCCCTTCACTTTCCTTTTCTCTCAATCTCTCTCCTGAAGATTCACAGAAATGCCCGAGAAGAGCAGTCGAAAACCGCAGAGCTTGAACGATCGTCACTATCGTCTTCTCCAAGACCTCGCTTCTCCCACTAAACCCTCCTTCAATCTCTCCTTTTCTGGTATACCCTACCTTTTTTTAATTTCCCTTTTTTTTTTAAGGTTTAAATTAATTCACTAATTATTTTTTTTAATAAAATTAATGTGTTGATTTCGTGTGTAGACGACGAAGAAGAAGAAGATACAAAGACTTCCCTGGTTAAACTCAAAGCTTCTTCCAAACAATCCGACGCCGTATTCGGTAACCTACTTCAAATTTTCATTGTTTTAGTTTTGAACAAATTTTTATGAAACTTGTTTTGTTTTTGGTTTATTATTTATTTATTTTTAAAATACAAAATTGAAGGCAGAAACGATGCTTGCAAAATCTTGTCTCGAGACAGTGTTCGTTCTGAGAAGAAACCAGTGCACGGTGAGGAAGCCATTTCTAGATTTTGATTTCTACTGTTACTGGATTTTATTTGTTTATTCCTATATATATTTTTATATAATTGCTTGTTCATTCAATAGTATTTGATATTTATTTGCGTATGAGACTAAAACTAGTAGCTACTTTTTTTTTTTTTTTTTTTTGAGGTTTTTAATTAATTTACCATTTATATTTTTTTAAATTAATACAATGGTTTCATTTGTAGAAGAAGAAGACGTAAAGCCATTCGTGGTTAAACAGAAAGCTTCGTCCAGACAATCTGAGGCCGTTCATGGTAATCTTCTTCAAATTTACGTGTCTTTTAGTTTTGAACAAGTTTTATGGTCCTTGTTTTCTTATTGGTTGATTATTTATTTATTTTTAAATACTAAATAGAAGGCAAAGGCATTGTTTGCAAAGTCTTATCTGGAGACAATGCTCATGCTGTGAACAAATCAGTGCACGGTGAGGATCCCATTAACAAATTTTGATCTTTGTCCTGTTACTGGATTTTATTTGTCTATTTATATATTTTATTTATTTTTATATATGATATGTGGTACTTTGCGCATGAGACAAAATCTTTTACCTACTAATTTTTTTTTTTAAAAAAAAAAATTATCTCAGGCTTAGAATTAATTAACCATTTATTAAATTAATACATTGGTTAAATTGCAGAAGAAGTGGAAGATGTAAAGCCATCTGTGGTTAAATTGAAAGCTTTGTCCAAACAATCCGACGCTGTTTATGGTAATCTACATCAAATTTACTTGTCTTTTGGTTTTGAACTAATTTCTTATGAAACTAGTTTTGTTTCTTGGATTATTTATTTGTTTCTGCTGAACACAAAACAGAAGGCAAAAGCGATGTTTTCAAAGTTTCATCCAAAGACAATGCTCATACTGTTAACAAATTAGTGCATGGTGAGGATCCCATTAACAAGTTTCGATCTTTCTTCTGTTACAGGATTTATTTTTCTATCTATATCTATATGTATAATTGATTTATTTATTTATTTTTATGTGTCTTACATGGGTTTGTTTATTGATGAACCAATGAATTCCAGAGGAAGAAAAGTCACTAAAGGTTAAAATTCAAGGTAGACGCCGTCTATGCAAAGTCTCATCTCGAGATGTTGACAGTGTTGAGGGTAGCACCGTTGTTGATGACGAACCTAAATTTTCTGATTTTGACTCAACCCCACCGGCTAAAAAAGTAAGTGAGAGTGATAATTACAAGGGTGGAAATGAAATTAGGGATATTTTAAATGATTTGAGCGCAAGGCTTGAGATTTTGTCGATTGATAGAAAGAGAGTCTCTAAAACTACTGATCGGGTGGATGAGTTGTCCAAATTGGTTAAGAATGGAGACATTATTGATGATCGAGAAGTTAATTTGCCCGAATATGCAAGTGCTGATTCATCTTTTTCCCTTACACCTGATCTTTCTGATTCCTCATCAGATGCTAGTAAGAATATTGTTGGCGGTGGTGTTGAGAGTGCGGTGGCTGATTATGAAGAGTCCAGGGGTGATAATTTTGGTGATGAGGTAGACGAAACCAAGAACATTGGTATAGGACTAAAGAAGAATGTACAGAGAAGAGAGAATGAGAGTTTGCTGTCTGCAAGACAGTCTTTTGAGTCTAATGTTGAAGAAGAAGAGGATGGTGAGTCTGAGTTTGATGATCATATAAATAGATTATACGAAACTGAGAAACATGGTCCAATACTGATGAAAAGCGAACCTAAAAGGGGGCTTCAGAGATTAAGATCTGTGGGTCGATCTTTTGTGTCTTATGGTAGAGAAGAGCATGATGACAATGATGATTGTGTAGTTGTGAGTGGAAATAAGGTGGTTAAAAGAACAGAGAGGTGTGGAGGTGAGTTGAAGGAGTCTGATCACTCTGGTGTGGTCAATGTACTGGATGATTACAGGGATGAATCTGTTTCAGAGGATGATGGTTCCATTTCTTTAAGTGGACAAAGGTCTACTTATTTGCTGCCTGGAAAGATTGCAAAAATGTTGTTTCCACATCAGCGTGAGGGGTTAAGGTGGCTTTGGTCTTTGCATTGTCAGGGTAAAGGTGGAATATTAGGGGATGACATGGGGTTGGGGAAAACAATGCAGGTAAGAAAATGTGTGCACTTTCCATTGAGATATTTTCACTGGAATTTTTACTGTGAAATTGATTGATTTTGATTAGCCTTTCTCCGCAGATATGTGGCTTTTTAGCTGGATTGTTTCACTCAAGATTGATCAATAGGGTATTGGTTGTTGCCCCAAAAACACTGCTTCCTCATTGGATCAAAGAATTATCTGTTGTGGGGCTTTCTAGGAAGACTAGAGAGTGAGGCTTGTTTGGCGTTAAATTTTGAATTATGTGATCTGTCTATCTATAATGTATAATACCTGTTTGACCCTTCATGCAGATATTTTGGGACTTGCACTAAAACTCGGCAATATGAACTCCAATATGTACTTCAGGTTTTTCTTTTTCTCATTTCTTTTTTTATCCAAAGACATTGATTAAGCACCAGTAGAAAAGTTAGAAAATAAGATGCTAGAAATGAATATAACACCCACATGTTAAATAAACAGAGCATCTATAATAAATAGGATGCAAGGAATTCCATAGCTTTTAGTTCTGGTTGAACTTGTGGCTTGAAGGAAGCAAAATCAATCAATGATGTTGTAGTGTCATTGATTTATGCATGGTTCAAAGTACAAATTTGATACAATATGGTCACTTTGGAAGATGAATATGTTAGTCTAGCTTTCTCGAATGTCTCCTTATTTTTATTTTCTTTTGTTAATGATGATTTCTTTGTGCATCTTTTATAATAGTGGTTTTAAAAGAAATGTAAAGTGATTCTCTTAATTGTTTATAAGTGGCATCACATTAAGGTTCCATATTTGTGTGCACTTTTGTCTTTGTAGGATAAAGGTATTCTTCTGACAACTTATGATATTGTGCGCAACAACTCAAGGTCTCTAAGGGGGGACAATTACTTTATTGATGAGAGTAGTGACAATGATGCCACATGGGATTATATGATTCTTGATGAGGTAGATATTATTATGCTATTTATAGGTTTAGAAGTTCACTAACTTTTATGAGTTAGTTATTGTTTTACACCCAGAAATGCATTTCTTTTCTGGATTTTCATAATTATAAAGTTTATTGTATTGGTTTATATCTGCAGTAAATATCTTGTGTGTCTGGTGTTGTTTGATTTATCTCGTTCTTTCCTACTCTCTTTTCATTCTGGGTGAATAAATTTATAGTACAAACAACTGGATAGCTGATGAGCATTGAAATTCATTTGAACCAATCGAAGTTCTATTCTGGATGATCACTTGTCAACTGCTCTTGGAATGCAGTAAGACCGCCCATTGGAAACATGATGCAGCTGTATGAAAATAGCAATTGTATGCTCTGTTGTCTTTGTTTTTCAAGAGAAGCTGATTAGAGTTTTATCTTTTATTAAGAGTAGGGTTGTAGCTGGTTTTGGTGATATTGTTGGCCTTTTAGTTGATAAATTGTTGTACTAGATGTCCTACTATTGGCAATTCTTCTAGCTTTTGTTATCTTTTATTTTATCTTCTTTCCCAAGTGTGGCTTTGGAGGCCTATTGTACATTTAAGTCTACTCTTCTACTGAATTTTGGTTTTTGATGTTGCTACTATAGATTTTACAGTTTGTCTTACCTAGAAAGATAGAAAACTTGGTTTTGGTCATTTTTGCTGACTTTACTAATAGCTTTCAGCATATCATTTTCTAGAAAAGAAAGGTTTATTTCTTGTTCATCTGCTTATTAATTTACTAGACCTAGATAATAGAAATACTGGCAACTGATATGGTATATGTTTTAGGCCCTTTCAAGGGTGTTCGCCGTTTGGAGTCTTTTCAGATTTCTTTTTGCATAATATTTTCTCACACAAACTCACAAATAGATGGATTCCTTTAAATACGTATTTCCTGCCTTGGGGGCAAAAAAATATTGGCTTGCCAAAATATACTCTTCCACCTATTGCTTTTGAGCAGAAGTTACTCTTTTTGGAGACGAGGATTTCATTTGTATGTTATAATGACTCTGCTTTTTGTTTGATTGACTTATTCACCAACATAGGGCCATCTCATAAAAAATCCAAATACACAGAGGGCCAAAAGTTTGCTTGAGATACCAAGTGCTCATCGTATAATTATTAGTGGTACACCAATTCAAAACAACCTTAAGGTATCATCTTTAGCCCTTTTTTTTTTTCAGTGCATCTGACACAAACTTGATAAATGATATTGTTTTTGGTTCTTGCTTCCTACTACTTTAAAATAGGAATTGTGGGCCTTATTCAACTTCTGTTGCCCAGAGTTATTGGGTGACAATAAATGGTAATTACTTTCTTCAAGCTTGCTTTGGCATTACTTGAGTTTGTGCTTTTTGTGTCCTGAAGCTATGACAATTTTCAGGTTTAAGGAAAAATACGAGATTCCTATACTGAAAGGAAATGACAAGCATGCTTCTGATAGGGAAAAGCGTATTAGTTCAGCAGTTGCAAAGGTGATGGTTTTATATGTTGTATTATCTCATTAGAATCATCATCAATTGGAAGCTTTATATGTACTCACACTTTGTGATAAACATAGAAAGTAGTACATGGTGAGCCTTATATGACCTCTGTTTATTTAAAAATTTATTTAATTTTTATGTGGTGGTAATCTAGATTGCAATGGAAGGCATTTCAGTACTTAATTTTCTGACCATTAGTTTAATTTTGGCACACTTAGTCATGGCTAATAACCTTAATTTTATTTCTAAAGAATCGTATGAATCTACAACTGCAAGCTCTAGGTTTTGAGAGTTTATTGTTTCCTATAAGGTGCTTATGTAATCACTAAGCTCATATTAATGTAAGAACATTAGAACTCATAAATGGACTTATTTTATATTAATGCTCAGGTTTTTGGTGAATTTGCAATGTCCATAATTGCATAAAAGCTAAAGTTTATTAAAGATGTGATTGCAAATTTGGAAGTCATTTTTTTTCTTAGTATTGATATATCATCATGTGTTTTATACTCGTGCATTAGTCTTATTTTGAAGTGCTTCATTTTTATATTAATATTAGGCCTTTTAAATGTTCAACTTTTCTCTATTCATGTTTTCACTTTTTTATGCTGTTAGATTTCACAAGTACTAGAAAAATGATAACTTATATCTTTTTTGCTTGTTAATCAGGAGCTACGAGAACGTATTCAACCTTATTTCTTGCGTCGCTTAAAGACTGAGGTGTTCCATGAAGATGATGCCACAAAAAGTGCCACACTTTCCAAGAAGAGTGAGATCATTGTGTGGCTAAGACTGACTAATTGTCAGGTTCAAGTTGCTATACTATTTTTATTTTTGATTGCATATTCCTCTGTAATTTTATTAAAACTATTTTGTTACTCTCATTGTTCCTCAATTCTCTTATGCAGCGGCAACTCTATGAAGCCTTTTTGAATAGTGAGCTGGTTCTTTCTGCTTTTGATGGATCGCCATTGGCTGCACTTACGGTATGTTTATTTCATTCTCGACTTTCTCTTTGTCTATTGGTTGCTCCCTTTTTGTGTTCTTATAATAGAATTATTCATATATTCAGTAAGGAATAGATATTTTCTTTTGCATTATTCACTCTTTTTTATGTGTCTTTTGGTTTTCATATTTTACAAATAACCTTATGGAGATTTGATTCTTTTGATTTTCGGCATTATTGTGGAGGTTTAAATCTCTTTTTTTTTTTTGGCATTTTAGGTGTTATTCTTAATTAGATAGTTAATTTTAACTGAGCACTCAGCAAATTATTGAGATTTACATTTGGATCTCTCATTTTAACTACAGAAAAGTAGTAAGGAAGAAACTCGGTTTTTTAAATATGAAATTGGTTTTCTTAACAAAATAATTGATCTCTTTTCTTTTTGCTTGAAGGGAGGGGGATGTAAAGCTACCTTTGATATTATTATTTCTTTGTGCAAGAGAATGTTTACATCTCTGATTCATTTGCAGAGTAAGTGCATAAAAAAATGTAGTAAGATGTCTGCTATAGTTTGCTTTGAAAGATGTATTCAGTGTAAGGGTATTGATGCCCAGCAACAAAAAATGTGTGATCTCTATAATGATGTGAACCCTATAGGGTACCTCTTAAACGTCTCATATATCTGTTGGAGAGGTTCTTTGGTGAAAAGTAATTGGTTTGATTGATGCTTCACATGGAAACAGAATATGATACATTTTCCATATTGAACAGGTTGTGATAGCTTCAATATTTTTATGTTATCACCCACATACTCATATTATGATTAGCAAGAATCCTTTTTTCTGGTATACTTAATTTTTGGTGGTTTTCTGTGGTCTTTTGTGAAGTCTTTTTTTGTATTTTTTTCCTATATGTTTTGTTATTTTAAAAGCCTTGTCTTCTCTTTTTGCTGTATTAGGAATTGTGATAGGATGTTGCTTAAGCCTATGCACAGTTTTATTTTATGCTGTTTTAATTTCTTGGTTGCCTGAATCTTTTTACAAGATAATAAAAGTTTGCCTTTTTCTTTGAGGCAGATTCTCAAGAAAATATGTGATCACCCACTTCTCTTGACAAAGAGAGCAGCTGAAGATGTACTTGATGGGATGGATTCAATGCTAAACCCTGAAGATGCTCGTGTGGCAGAAAAATTGGCAATGTATATTGCTGATGCTGCCGAGGAAGATGACTTCCAAGAGCAGCATGACAATGTCTCATGCAAAATATCTTTTATCTTATCCTTATTGGTTAGGAATTCTGCAAACTTATATGTTGATGGTTTGGATGTTTTATGTGATAGGTTAAGTGTAATTTGTTTGACGTTCTTTTGCAGGATAAATTAGTTCCAGAGGGTCATAATGTTCTTATTTTCTCACAAACTCGCAAAATGCTTAATCTTATTCAGGTTAGTTCTAACCTATGATTCCCAGCTTATGATGCCCTTCCAAGCAATATGATATTTGGTCTTCTCACTTTCTAAGTAATTCATATAAAGTAGTTGATACATTATAGTTTGGTCATATTGGAAGTTTTAAATATTTATATTATTTAAATATGAAAGCGAAATTAAATTTGATATTTTAGATGCGCCTTAATATTTGAATGCAAATCTCATTATTAAATGACTACTTATTGAAGACACATGCCTACTTACAAGTTCAAGAGGTAGGTCATTTCTAAGTCTGTCTAGGTGCTTATCTATATAGGCTTTTGGCTTGCTTTCTTTTCAGCCAATACTGTTTGCACTTTCTAGTTAAAAGTTAGGTTTTGTTATTTGAATACATTGAAATCTTCTATGAATGAGATGTTTGTCAAATATTTGTTTGGCTGGCCCATTAATGATGGATTTTTCCAAATATGCTCCACATGACGTTTTGACACTTATCTGCCATATGCAAAGACAGGCTAAGTGGTGTGAAAGCTAGTGACAGAGTGATGATAGTTAATATGATTTTTTTTCACCAATTACACCTTGAATATACTTCCACTGTGGTGTAATTTTGATGGATTCATCTATGATCTACAGTGTTTTGTGTAAGGCTTTTCATGAACCTAATTTGTGCTTGACACTTTGGTTGTTCGTAGGAATCTATAGTATCCAATGGTTACAAGTTCTTACGCATTGATGGTACTACAAAAGCTAGTGACAGAGTGAAGATCGTTAATGTAAGTTTTCTGCTGAGTCGTAGGGATAAGAATTGATGGTTTTTGTGTCAAAGCTTTATCACATGATATTCATTTTTTTTTTTTAATTTCAGGAGTTCCAAGAAGGTGATGTGGCTCCTATATTTCTTCTGACATCTCAAGTTGGTGGTCTTGGTCTTACACTTACTAAAGCAGACCGTGTGATTGTGGTGGATCCTGCTTGGAATCCAAGGTGCCTTATGCTTCACTTCTTGTTCATACTTGCTAATTTATTACTTATGGTTGACTGAATCTCAACAGTTACAAAAGGCTTTAAAATGTGTTTATGTAGTCCTTATATATATTTTTTTCTTGATTCTATTGACATAACTATAAAACAGAAAATATATATCAACAATAATTTATATGGAATCTTGGAGTTAAGCCGGTTTAATAATTGTGAGACTCAAGTTTTTGATGTATTGTTTTTTCTTTAGCTATAATTTAAATTATATAAGTACCTTATATTATAAAAATCATATAATTAATAATGAAAGTACTAAGTGAAGTTGTCATTTGATTGTGAATTAATAAGAAAAAAGATTTAATTAGTTTTTATTCGAATTTGATCCAATTAACATTGTAATAAAATATAAGTTTATTCACTGTCTATCCTGTCAAGTCTGATGCTGTATCAATCATGAGAAAATATGATATATTATTCAATTCCAACCAATTACCTGGATTCAAAATCAGTCTACATGAAGCAACATCTCTTAGATAACCACTGCCAACTGCTATGTTGATGATGTATTTGTGGCAGTGATATTGGTGAATAATGTCAAAAAAGTGTCACATATTTATAGCTTATTCTTGCCCGTTCTTATTATGTTCCCCCTGGATGATATTTTTAATAATTAAATTTTACCTCTGCAGTACTGATAATCAAAGTGTTGATCGTGCTTATCGAATCGGGCAAAAAAAAGATGTTTTTGTGTACAGATTAATGACCTGTGGAACCGTTGAAGAAAAGATATACAGAAAGCAGGTCAGAGATTTATTTCCTTTCTTTGTTTGGTTATAGATGGATGGAAACACTACATTTTAGTGGCCTCTTTTTTGTAATCCAGTGAGCTCTGGAAACTATCCCAAAGCAAAGGTTTTAATGTGTTGCAAATAAGTTGTAAATCTACATAAACCTAAAGTTGTCTGTAATCATTGCAAAGTAGTTGAATGAAATATAGAATACTGTCAGCAGTCACAGGATTGGGGAACCTTGAATAATTTACTTGGATAAAATTTTACAATGTATTAGAGAGTAATATGAATTTTTGGAGTAAAATTTTTATGGATGCATGACTCATGCCAGTTGTCTTATGATGTAGCCTTTATTCAGTTCTCTGGTACTGGATAACCAAAAGTTTTTTCTCTTTGCATACTTTATGAATGTTTCTCTAGTACTTAATTATGACTATTTATGAGTATAGTGGCATCATCTTGACTGCTTAAAATTTGTGATTAGATATACAAGGGAGGGTTGTTTAAAACTGCAACTGAGCACAAAGAACAGATTCGGTATTTTAGCCAGCAGGTATATGCCTGAAAAGATGAAATTTGTTGCTTCACTGACATGAATTTAAGTTCTGCATGATGAGTGATGCTCCATACTTGTTTTTCTTAAAATTTTCAGGATCTTCAGGAGCTTTTCAGCCTTCCTAAACAGGGATTTGATATTTCTCTGACCCAGCAGCAATTACATGAAGAGCATGGCAACCAGCATAACATGTACTGACCTTACATGAGCATTTATATTCCGTAAAATGTCATTCGTTGGTTGCATTTGATTTTTCTTTTTACCTCTTCTTGATTGGCTAAACTGTGATTTGCTTTTCTTCTTTTTATTTTTTAATACTTGACTTGGTAAATAGAAATATAAATTTATGTGGTAATGGTGCTGTAAGTATTGTGTGGAATTTTAACCTTCTTCTCTTTGTGTTGCTTACTGGCAAGTAGAAGGAGCTGTGCTTTTATATTAACTCTGATTCCCTCCCCCTCTAAATTGGCATACTTGGATGTGGTTTATAGATTAGTTCGATATTTTGTTATAGTTAATTTCTTCTTTAATTTTATGCATTCTTGGACCACAAGGGCCAATGTCATTTAATCCCAATAAAGAATATTGTGATATTGTTTGCTAGAAAAAGCCTTTTGCATTATGTATACATAGATGAATGTTAATGTTGAGTTTGACAGTTTTACATTCATTTTGTCTGCGTATACATTTGCTTTTTCTTCTTTTGTATTAATTTCTTAATAATTGCTTTTAATAGGGATGAATCCTTGGAAGCCCACATAGAGTTCCTGGAAACTCTAGGTATTGGTGGAGTTAGTCACCACAGTTTACTTTTCTCCAAGACAGCCCCAGTGCAAGTAGTGCAGGAAGATGAGGAAGAATTAAGGTGAAAATCGTCATATATATCGTTTCCTCCTTTTGAGTGCCAATAGAGTATTGTTGTAATGATACAACTAGCGGAAACCAGATTCTAAATTTAGTTGTCCGGCTTCTTTTAAAGAGATTGAAAGCCATTATTTTTGCAAATATTTCACTGGTGTTTGAAGGAAATAATCTTATGATTGCAAGCTAAAATTTGTATCTGTGTGTGCGTTAAACCCTTTTTCTTAGCCTTTCTAAATTAATGCTTTCTTACTTTGGGTGCAGGAAAAAGAGCTCCACATTTGTAGGGAATTCATCGTCTAGCTATTCGGTTGAACGTAATGTTGATGGGTATGGTTTAATGATCTTATACATTTATTTAATTAAAAAAAAACCAAAATTAATTGTAGTTTTCATGTTTTAAATGGCATGTTGCCAGTAACAGCTTAACACTTTTTACAGGGCCGAGTATGCTTTCAAACCAAAAGATATAAAGCAGCTGAACAAGAAAAACTCTTTCCCTTCTCCTGAGAGTCTATCTAAATTGAGGGAGTCTGAAATCAAAGAAAGAATTAATCGGCTGTCTCAACTTTTTGCTAATAAGGTAAGTTTCTGGTTTAACTAGTGCAATAATTAGAATGTCCTGTTGGTGGAATCACAATGGGATTGGATTGGAATGTTGTACCCCAGTTAAGATCGGGTTGGTGGTTTGCAACAACAATAAAAAACAATTATTACTATTACATCTGTGCTATTCACGCTTCTGGAAATGTTTTTACGGTCTTAAAGCTTTTGTGGAGGAACATCCTTTTATCTCCTTGGATGAATCTCAATCAATCCTACAAGAAACTCTTTTTAGTTTATTACTATTGTTGTTCTTGGCCATCTTGAGGGTTCGAGCCTCAAAATTTGTAATGTTTCTGATATGCAATTTTTCTGGAACATTTGACAGGGTACAGTTTTACCAGATAAGGGAGCGAAACTGCAGAAGCAGATTGCTGAGCTGAACTTGGAGCTCAAGAAGATGAGGATGGAGGAAAGATCCGAGCCCGGAGTCATTGATCTGGATGAGCTAACGGGTAATTTCACAAGAGCTCTGAATGTAGAGAACCATTTGTGCTAAACAAGTTATGCTTGTGGAAAGGTGATAAATAGATATTTGTTTTGGTAGACTTAGAATTTGGATTTGTCTACCAAACAATGCTGTTTTAAATGACAATGCTTTCATTATTGAAATGAATCCAAATTCAAATCACAAAAGAAAGCAAATGTTGTATGTATAATCCACTCAATGACAATGCTAGTATGAAGGTTTTGCAATGAAAGACAGCAATGGGAATCCATTTAAACTCTCGGTATTAGCGTTTTGCTATCGTGAAGTACGAGGGCTGACATAATCAGACATTGGTGTTAGCTCTTCAGGCAAACACTGAACCTCGCGAGAATATTTCCGACGCCCCGGTGCACTAACAAACATTGCATGGCCATGTAATTGGCAGCTAATTGTCACCACTCACCATCACCTATGGGATCGATGTCCAGCCTATCAAATATATTACATGTTTTCCATTGCTACGAGTCCTTGTCACGACGCCACCCTAACATTTTATAAACTCCTCCAGGTAATAAACAATGGAATTCTAATTCATTCTTTTGTAAAATAAAAAAAATAAAAATCTCGGTCACGAAAATACAATCACTTTCATCTTAAATATAGATTCCCAATAAATTATTCTAAAATTTGATTCAAGTATGCAAATCAACAAAAGCATAACAAAATGCAAGAAGAAAATATTGTTTACCTAATAGAGATGCTAAAATGGAATGCCCAATTAATTAGAATGATTCGTCGCAAAAACAACTCACTCCTTGGGACTATTAACAAATGGAACAAGAAGTCCCGGTTTGTAAAGTGCAAGCCCAGACCCAGATAAAAAGCCCGAGTAAAAAACTATCCCCCGTTTGTTTAACTTTTCAAACCCCATCCTATCCTACTATCCTATTCAGTCCAATGAAATACATATTTATTTTAATACTGACTATTTAATTCAAAATCCAATGCTATTCTATTCAACTCAAAACATTTAACAATCATTTTTTTCAATATAAGTTTATAAATTAACAAAAACACCTCTATCTACCCAACTATTGTCGGCAGTCGACCACCACTGTCGGACGATGGTTGGAAGTCATTGCATGGATCTAGCCATTGATGACGGCCAAATCTTGGCCGTAGATTTGGCAATTTCCTGTCAGATCCACAGTGGATTTGGCCAAAAAAGACCATATCGGTGCATGACTGGTCGGATCCAACCAGTCGTGCACTGTTTCGGTGATTGTTGGCTGTCGTTCGATGGTGGTGGCTTACGGCCATTGGTCATCTTGGATGGTTGGAGTGCTTTAGTTAATTTTTAAACTTTTATTGTGGGGGTTTTTAGCTAAATTAACAAATGTAAGAGGTTAAGGAAATCTAAAATAATAATATTAAAATAGAAGGACAATTTAGTAATATATATAACATACTCACCAATTTATTCATCTCAATCAAACATATCAATATAACATACCCTTCAATTTATTTCAACTTAACCAAACACATCTTCTTAAATATTCTCAGTAATCTTAAAAGTAATCTATATTCCTATTAATATAACATTTTTAGTAATATAATATTCTCTTAACGAAATGCACCTTAAATAAAATATCAAGTTACCAAGGCATTTTGGTAAACAAACCATGCTATTCACATAAGTTTCTACAGGAAACGCTCCCTCTAACCTTATAAGGGTAGTTAAAACATGATATTATTGATTATCGTTATAAGAGTAGTTGTGAGGTATTTCACCATTACCCAATCTCACATTAGAAAGATCAAAGATAACTTTTTCCGAGGCTCTTTATTAACGAGAGTGTTACATGGATGTAGTGACAAGCAAACTAACTCAAACATAATTCCAAAAATTGGTCTCAAGGAATGGTGCACTACTAGTAGGACGAGATTGACGGTTTCAAAATAACAATTCATTGTTTTGTTCCCTTAACAAAATATTAATTTAGAATATTTCTTGAAGTTGTCTTCTTGGCATTGTTGCTAAAAGAGCATATTAGAATGATGAAAATTGGAGAATGTTTTTTCTAACATGCTATCTTTAGTGATTTTTTCTCCTCACAACCTCAATGTAGATACAATCTTAAATAAGGTAAAGTTGTACTCACTAATTGTTATATAATATTGAAGATGCAAGTGAGTCCAGTCATACAAAACATGCTATATTCAGTGATTTTTTTATGGTCAAATCTCTTTTTCAAATTTTCTCACAATTCAAGTGGATCTTTGATATCCACTTATTCTACTCTTAAACCCTCATTTATGTGATGACAGAGGAAAATTGTTGCGTTTTGTTCGATCCTGTTGGGATTCCTTATTTCCTTCCTTGATTACATTACAAAGGTTCATGGATTTTAGATTTACTAACCTACCATTTTATCTCTCTCTTTTATTTATATTTTTTTAAATGTTCCTCCTAATTAGTAAAACACACTAAATAATTAAGGTTAGATTTCATTAAGGTAATTAACTATGCAAGGGAGATTAAATTTTAACCATTCGAAATGTATTGACTAAATAATACACATTTTAATAATTGGTTTCTTGAATATGTCATCTTCATTTTTTTTTTTTTTTTTTTTTTTATAAAAAAACAAATTTCTATCATTTAGATTTTGAATACATATTGTAATAAGACATAACTTAAAACCTGTAATATATGAGACAAAATGTTTAATGAGTTACTGTAAAACTTATTAGCTAAAGAAACTTTTTATATTTGAACATAAAATATATTCCGCTTACCCCAGGATTAGAAATTTGGCTCCGCCCCTGTTTATAAAGGCAATCAAGAGTACATGAGACAAATAATGAAGAGATTCTTTTAGTAACACTTGTTAACAACAATTAATGACCCTAAAAAAGGAGTTTAATGGATAAATATTATACTTATTACGAAAAGAGATTGTTTGTGGCCATGTGCATGATAAAGGATCCCAATTTTTTTAAGTATGAAATCACTCTATATAAATATAGTTTACGACATGCTCTAAATTAAATTATTAGATATGCATTTCCATTTCTATTTTCAACGACGCTGGTGACTTAGCTGGGCTTAGATTTCGGGATGCAAGAAATTGGTATTTTATAAATATCATACTCAAATTTTCTTATATATCCCTATTTTTTTTTTAATAAAAATTAAATTTCTTAAATTAAATTTTTCTAAACAAATCAAAATAAGTTCAACTTATCTTGCAAAAACTATCACCCTTCTAGTCATCTCAAGAAATTAAAGTTTGAGAGATTAAGTTGAATGGTGAACCTATAAAATAGAGTTAAAACAATAGTCTTTCATTTGCTTTAGCTTGAATACAAAAATTTTATGTGAATTCTTATTGATAAATGAACATGAAAAAGCATGTTCATTTTTTACACTAAAAAAGGCCAAAAAAGTTGCCAAGTTTAAGGATAGAGGCTAGGGCAAGGGACTTTCAACTATAGCCAGCAAACATGTTCATGTCATTATTCCTCTTGACATATGAATAATAATGCTACCTATACATATTGATATAACAACCCTACATATATGACATATCATTTACCGTAATTGTTAAGTTTATCTTTAATTCAAATAAACCAATCTCATTAAAACACGTTAGTTTGTATAAATGCGCTTATATGAAAAATTTGTATATATAGTATTATTCTTGACATATATATAATCCACTCTGACCCTAGCCCCAACTAAGGATTGGCACGGGCTGAGGCGGGGCCAGGACAGGCCTAGCCTGTGGGCCCAAGAGGATTACTTGAGCTCGGCCTATCCCCATGACGAGGATTTTGGGGAATCCCCAGGCCCAGCTTGTAGGGATGTGGTTACTCCCATCCTCGGCCCGACACGCCCGAATTCATTTATAGTCAACCAAATTATATTAAATTCTGCATAGTATAATTTTATTTTCTTTAGGAAATTTAAAACAAATTTGTAATTTTGTTTCTATTACGAATTGAACTACATTCTTCCTAGCTTTGAGATGTATTATAGTTTTAGTGAAATTTAATTATCAATCATGGGTCCAATAATTAAAAGTTTATATGCCCCGTCATTTTATTTATTAATATTAATATTTAAACTATACTCTATACATATCAGTTATACACGTTCCAGGCTTCCACAAATTAAAATTCAAATCTTTAAATTCATAATAAATCTCATAGTCATTGTAATGCATCATGCTCTACCAGATATATTATATATACAAACAAATAATGAATTAATTAGAGCTAGTTATTTTTATTGGAAATTAAAAAAAAAGAAAAGGAAATTACAATTAAACTTTTGGATCATGCAATTGTTAGGTTGAAATATTTAGCGTGTAGAATGTGGCAATAATAAATTAATTCCTTATAATTAAACCAGAATTTATTTGCTTATGTGGAAAATTCTTGGCCATAGCTTTGACCATATTATTTATACTACTTACTAGCCAAAATAAGTTCAATTAGTCGGAAATTATGAGTTAATAAAAAATAGAAAATTGCAATTAGTGTGGCGTTGAAGCCCATGCAGATACAATTGACAATTTAAATATCTTAAATTATAATTATATATATAGAGCCCGTCCTCAAGGTCGGGGAATGTCATTGGGCCCGAGGGCCCAAGCCTCGACTATTTCGAGGAATCCTTGCCCATTCGGGTCGGGTCGGGTTGGATCTCTGACAGGGCGGGCCAAATGCTCATCCCTAGCCCCAACCCCAAATTTCCACCCACCAACCTTGACCCTGTACCCAAAAATCCTCGAATATATATATATATATATATTTTTTTTGAAATAAAACATTAACTTAAAAACATAGTTATATTTAATTACATATGTTGTATATTATATAATTTTATCATGGATAAGAATGGCCAAACAAGCCAAGTTTTTGTGAGTTTTCACTTTCATCTACCTCAACCTTCGTCCTTGGTTTTAAGGGTATAATTTTCCTAATTTCTATCTCTAAACCAAACATTTTATGAGGAATTTTCATCTTATAGGACCAAGTTTTTCTAGGTAACCGACCTTGTTGAGTCTTTCTGTCATCCCTGCATGAACCATATATTGGCCAACAGCCGTGTTGTTTACCCATTGATAAATAGAGTAAACGATTTTACACTTTCCCACCCGCCAAGTTTTATAATGACATTTTCCCACCCACTGTTATTATTTGTCCGTTAAATTTAACTGCAGAAGGATAGAATGATAATTTCAAAAAATAGTTAAAGGATAATTATGGCTTCGTTTGGTTGGATTTTGGGAATACTACTTTTAGTATTCCCAAAAAAGTTAAACAGTAAAATACCAAAAAACTCACAATATTATTCAACTTTATTCAACATTTTTTAAACCCCCTAAATTTGTTAATTCAATTAAATACCCCTAAATATTTTTAATGTTTTTGTTACGNGCATTCTAAGCTATCCATTTCACCTATAGGAAAACAGATGCTAGCTGCTAAAAGGGCTCTTTTCAAATTCGTCTTTCATGCATCTTGTAACTCTTCAACTGAAAAAGTAGATGCAAAGGAAGAATTTCTTACCTCATCCTCCTCTTGGAGGTCATCTTCTTTAGCCATGAGGCAAAGGTTTGCTACTTCATCCTTGCTTTCTTCATCATCGGAGCTTGATTCATCACTATCACTCCATGTAGCTACCATAGCCTTCTTCTTATTGAAGTTTTTCTTGTGGGGCTTCTTGAGTTGAGGACATTCAGCTCTCTCATGTGTCCCGGTTTGTTGCATTCATAGCATATGCTTTCTTCTTGCCGGGGTTCTCCTTTGGTGGAACCCCTCTTTGAGGCCTTTTGCAAAAATCTTTCTTCTTGACTAGGAACGAACCTCTTGAACTTTCTTGTAATCATAGCAGATTCTTCATCATCTTCGCTCTCTTCTTCCTCATCATCAGTCTCATCTTTTGTAGAAGCTTTAAGAGCCCCTGTTCTTCTTGTATCATCCTCTTCTTCTCCATTCTTCATGGTAAGCTCATGGGTCATTAGAGAACCCAAGAGTTCTAGAGGTACTCTTTTGAGGTCTTTGGCTTCTTGGATGGCTGTGACCTTAGCTTCCCCTGATCTAGGAGGTGATCTTAGAATCTTCCTCACTAGCTCACTGTTGAAGTCAAATTTGCCAAGAGATTTCAAGGCATTGATGATATCAGTGAAGTGAGTGAACATTTGTGTGATTGATTCATCACCCCTGAGGCTGAGCTTAAACCTTCTGTGTGTCTGTTTTGTCTCGCTGAGCAACAACACAATAAAAAAGTTTAATACCAGTAAATGATAAAAAAAGAAAACCGAAATAAAGTAGGAAACTATAGCTCGAAAGCAAGAAACAAGGAAAAAGCATCGAGAAGAAAAGGAGCTATTTAAGCAAGAAACAAGGGGAAAGCATGGAGAAGAAAAGTAGCTATTTAAGCAAGAAACAAGGGAAAAGCATCGAGGAAAAAAGGAGCTATTTGCACCTTGGATCGAACAGAGTGATCGAAAGATCCCCCTTGGTGCGCCAGGCCACCGATTCTTGCGAGCGAACTCCCAAACAAGAGGACAGGTAAAAGAGGGCGATGAAGCTTTCCTCGATTAAGTCGAGCCAACATATTTGAGAACCATGATGAGATAGACTGGTTGCTGTCGACGGTTCTGATAACTGCCAGCACCAGTTGGCCGATTTTTTTTTTTTCAAAATTTTATTTATTTATACAAATATTTTAATATTTAAAAGAAAATAAAAATATTTTAATATTTAAAAGAAGAGAAAAGAAAAAGAAAAATAAACTAAATTTACTATTCTGTCTTTTTGCAGTTAAAACTAATGGAAAAATTGTGACGGTGGATGGGAAAATGTCATTATAAAACTTGACGGGTGGGAAAGTGCTATGAGACCAAACGTTGGGTGGGTAAAGGTCGTTTCCTCTTGATAAATACTAGACTTGCATATTTATTGATTATTACATGGAAACAGTGAGATGGTAACTAGTGAGCCAAGGTCATGCAATTATTTTGTACTTAACATAACTAACAAATTAATGAGGGCCGGTGGAGTTATTTGTGAAGCAATCTATCAACTGATGAGATATATCAATTGTATTAATTATAGAAATAAATAAGAGAGAAAAAAGTTATGTGTGACATAAAGACTATGCATTAAAGTTAAACTATACCCATTGAATAAATTCTTGAATTAAAGTTAGTGTTTGAACGATAAGGCCATTATAGTCTTTGGTGTCCCTGGCTACATCAAAAACATATCTAAATACAAATATATCAAAAGAAATGTATTCATATTTAACTTTTATTTTATTTTATATATATATATATATATCCTAATATGCTTTTCTTTTATAATCGATATGGTTATTTGCTGTCGAGACTTCACACCATTTACATGCCAAACATTCATAGGGCTTCCAATTAATTTTTTTTTACTTAAGTTTATACTAAAATTACCAATTTAACCTAGATGGGTGTTGAACTTTTACAAAGTTGTTAGTTAAGAAAACTTTTTTGATGAGTTTTAGGATTTGGGTATATATATATAACGTTGACCCCTAATTGATAATATCCTTTCATATTTGTAAATACAAAGTTAAGATTCTAATAATTTATCTCAATTGATGTAATAGTTTTTTGTGACTATACTGCATCAATTATAAGATGATTTGAAGGAGTGATTTTAGTCTCTATGGTTTTGCTTTATTGTGTCAAGGACATTTTAATTTTTTTACTGACAAAATAGTCCCTACAATAGTAGGGCGTTAGCTTGAAATTGACATAAGAGGGGTAATTTAGACTTTCAAATCACATATTAAAGTTAAAATATAAAAATAAAGCGCTTTGATATATGTTTATCTAGAGCTTCAGTTAAAAAAAGGCAAAAAAAAAAAAAAAAGACTGACCAGGTTGGGCTTTAGAATTTGGGAAAAAAATAATATGTGTATTAAATAACATTTTTTTCTTCCTTTTATTTACCACCTAAAAAGTATTTTGATCTTCTTCTTTTTTCTATGGAGAGAAATTAAAGAGATTAACCAATACTAGATGAATTGATAGTAAAAGAGTAAAAATAAGTTTTATGAGTTCCTGAGTTCAAATTTTTTCAGACACTAATAGAAACAGTTCTAAAGTTCTTAGCTGGTTGACAGTTTCAAGGTTCCAAGAAATTAATTGAGGTATATACGAGTTGATTGGGACACTTTATCATAAAAAAATAAAAGAATTAAAGAGATTGTTATCATTTAGTTGAGTTACCTATATTTTTATACAATAAATATGCAAGTACAGAAGTGAGTGAGCCAATTAAATTTAAACAAGAGGTGTAATTATCTGACAGGGGCACTGCCTGTTCCTATATATGGGGGCGGGGGGGCGCCATGATCAAGGTGATGTATTCACTATCGTCAGTGAAATATTTCTTTCCTTTAATTTACTCAGCAATGGAATCAGCTAGTGCACTTCAGTTTTTGAAGGATAAGACCATTTTAGTTACTGGTGCCACTGGATTTCTGGCAAAGGGCAAACACACACTCTCTCTCTCTTTCCTCTGAAATTGATGATTCCATGTTAATATTAATTAATTACATCGATATGTTGTTGCAGTTTTTGTGGAGAAAATACTGAGGATTCAACCAAACCTTAAAAAGCTATATCTTCTTGTCAGAGCAGAAGACACAAAGTCCGCCATGAAACGCTTTTATAACGAGTTATACGCCTGAGTTTTGTATTTTCTTCTAAAAATCTGCGAACCCATGGATATGAAGTTGATTAACACATTGTTGAATTAAGATTTTCATAAATATGTCATACATTTTTATTTTTTTTAAGCTGCTTATGGTTAACAGTGTTAAGTTATAATAACTTTGGACCATGTTAAGTTGTCATTCCGCCTAAAAGTTTAAAAGAGTAAATGAGAAGTCAACATTATACTAGTCTAAAAAATAGTACAAATATTGAATGATATTATGCTAAATATATCATGCATGAACATAAATTTTTTTATTTAACAATACTTATATATATTTAGGTTGTGGAAAAGGAGCTATTTAGGTTGCTAAGGGATACTTGGGGTGGCAACCTAGAATCCTTCATATTAGAAAAGGTGGTTGCAGTAGCTGGTGACATTTCTCATGTGAAATTGGGAATAAAAGATTATGAACTAATTGAAGAAATGTGGAGGGAAATAGACATTCTGATGAATTTCACTGCAATAACTAACTTCGATGAAAGGTATTGATTTTACAACCAAATCTATTTCAATTGTATATATGAATAATGCAAATGTGTACAATGTATATATACTGAATTTTATCGTTCTGTTTTCTTTTGTATTTAGGTAGGACATCGCGTTCGACGTCAATATAATGGGAGCTCTCCATGTTTTGAATTTTGTTAAGAAATGTACCAAAATAAATATGCTTCTCCACACTTCTACTGGTAATAAGTGAATTATTCACTAGTAGGTTCGTAAGTTATATTTTCGATATAATGGATTAGGCCGGGCCACCATTAATCTTGACCAATAATTATTTAAATTTATGTTTTTTATATTGTTTTTTTCAGCTTAGGTCTGCGGCGAAGCATCAGGATATATATCAGAAAGGCCATTTTGCAGCGGTGAAACTCTCATAAGGACGCCTAAATTGGATATCACTCTAGAAAAGAATGTGATAGAGGAAAAACTAAATCAACTTCGATCGACATTTGCCACTGAAACAGAAATTACATCAACCATGAAGGACTTAGGCAACAAAAGGTTGGAACTTTAAGGAACCAATAAATTAATAAATCCATTATTGCATGTCCTTTTTTTCAATAAAATTAATTTCCTCATTAAATACTAGGGCAAAATTATATGAATGGCCAAATACATACGTGTTCACAAAGGCAGTGGGGGAGATGGTGTTTGGAAACTCTGGAGATAATATGTCGCTTGTGATTATACGACCAACCATGGTAACCAGTACATATAAAGAACCCTTTCCAGGTTGGATTGAAGGCTTGAGGTAATTAATTATTACAATCAGATAATTTTTTTTGATTATTTTTCATTTAAATCAACGTTTAATTCTGTCGGTACAGAACCATCGATGGGGCAATTTTTGGTTATGGCAAAGGGAAATTGGAATTCCTGCTTGCCAATCCTGATACCATCCTTGATTTGGTAAGATGAGGGGGTGTTTGTTTCTTCCATTTTAACACTTGATAGCATTTAGTTCCACCTAATATTCAGTAGTTTTTAAATAAATAATGTGTTTTTCCAATTGATGATGTCTAAATATAAATTTTTATATTTACGTTTTACTAATTGGTTCTTATGTTAATTAAATAATAATTATACGCTATAAGAATATCATTTATAATTTTTCTTAATAGTAAGTTGTATAGTTATTTTATAAAATATTATAAGTTAAAAATTTGCCAACCGGTCGTCAGAGCTTGATACCGACCGTCGGAAACTGGTGACCAAAAAATTTGTCTACATATAAAGTTAATAAAAATATTATATCAAGATGACCTTCTCCGAACGATCTATTTATTTATATAATTTTTAAAATAAAATATAGGTGACTTATGGCTGTGATCTAAGGGCAAAATTGTGGCCACTCAAACTTTGTTCATCGAATCTCAACCAAATGCAACATCTATTGCTAAAAAACATTTGTAGGGATAGACAGAGTTTCAAAAAAAGAAATCTATTTAGTTTGATACAACATGAGTGTGTAGATAATAATTTGTACGATTAGCTTGTATATATAGCTTTACTTGATACATAAATATACTTATATACACACACAGAATTCTGGTCAAAGCATGCTGAAATTGCTTTAAATTTTAACTATACTTGTGCTAGTGAAGACACCCTGAATTGGTTTAATTCTAAACTATACTAGTGCATCATTTGGATTAATCTCACCAATATAAGTAGAAAATATCATTTTCAGTTCATTATATTTTAAATTCTTTCCGGTTTAAATCGGTTTTCTTTTAAATTTAAATTTGATTATTTTTTATATTTGGTGCATTGCAAATTTGTAAATTTATGTAGATACCAGCAGACATGGTGGTGAATGTAATGATGATGGCTATGGCGGTAAATGTAGCAAAGTCTTCTCCAATAATTCATCAAGTTGGGTCATCAATGAGAAATCCCTTAAAATTATCAGATCTTAATGAATTTAATATCCGTTATTTTGCAAAACATCCATTGATGGATAAAAATGGGGAGCCAATTAAACCTATCAAGGTTACAGTATTGAAAACCTCAGCTATTTTCAACATTTACATGGCCTTTAGATATGTCATACCAATACAGGTTTGTTTCTTAAACACCTTTGATATTCCAACTTTAGTTTTTAATATATTTTATTAATTTAAGAAATTTTTATTTTTTGGTATTTTTACGTGTGTTATATCTCATCTCATAAAAGTAAAGGAAATTTACAAATTAAATAAACAAACACCGTAGATTTTTATATAAAACTAATTGTTTATTAAATTAAATAAACAAAGCAATTGAAAGTTAGAAAGAATAAAATATGATAAAATAAATCCAAGAATTTAATGCATATATATTATTGATCAAACTAATTTCATCTTGATTATTACAAAATAAAATTAGGGTTTATAATGCAGAAAAGGAAATAGACATTTTAAATTAATAGCAAAAGTTTTATTCTAGATGGATTGTGTATAAAATACTTTTATGTTTTTTAGTAATTTTCATAAAGGATAAAACTGTAACTAAGAAGAAACTAATATTTGGGGTCAACTAAGATAAAAGGTTAGGGGCCAATAGCATCACTCTATTATTAATTATAAAAAATAAACATATCACATGCCTAAAAACTATCAAGTATTAGGTGACACTAAAATCCATCTAGAGTTAAATGACAAAAAGGAGGGATGATGTGATGCACTTATTTCAATTTCTCATCTATATAATTTATGCATGCATGTGTAGTTACGGCTTCAATAACTAATATCTACATCATTTTATTTGTCATTATTGATTTCAATAGCATCAAATTCGTAATGCGGTTGGTGGAACTTTACAAACCCTACATGTTGTTCAAGGGCATGTATGTTGTCTTTGTGCATTATTGTTTAGCTTTTATATATTATTAAAAACCGTAATAAACGTATCTAAAAACACTCTTTTGCATATTGTACAGCTTCGAGCACAAACGCAGAGAAATTGCGAATGGCAATAAGAGAGAGTAGTAGTCAAGAAGTTGATATATTTAACTTCGATCCAATGAGCACTGACTGGGAAGACTACATTATCAATGTTCACATTCCTGGACTTGTAAAATATGTACTTAAGAAGTAAAGGGCATGATGAGTGTCCCTTTCTTTTACTTGTTCACTTATCATTTATATTCTAAATTATATATTGTCAAATAACCATGTGATATCTGATTAAAAATATCTTTGATTATAGAAGATCAAGAGAATTTATGAAATCTGATTAAAATGTCTTTCATTATATAAGGTCAAGGAGAATTTATGAAAACTGTTAGTACTCTGCAGAGCAGTGAACAACGATAATATTATTAATTACATATGTAAACCAAGTCTTATTCATATATATTTTCAGGTGCGTTAGAATCTAAAAAATCATAGATAAATATTATTTACATACTAATTTTAAATTAGTTAAAATATCAATCACTAAAGTAAAACTATTCTTTCCTAGGGCGAATGGAAGTGAATATGGCTAGGATCCAATCCCAAAGAAGAATGAGATCCCATGTTCTCCTAAAACACTCACATTCCTGTTGAGATTTCTTGAATATTTTCAAAATATTATGTAATCTCTTATTTTTGTCAGTTTTAAGATACTCATAATATTTTTGATATCCTGTAATCTCCTAATTATGTCGGTATATTGTAATTAACATAATTATGAGATTCTGTAGATTGTATCTCCCCTATATAAAGCCTGTAACTATTAGTGTAAATATCAATGAATTGAAATATCCAATTTTTCACATGGTATCAAAGTCACTCTCTCATCTGAAAAAAAAAAAAAAAAAAAAAAAATTGCTCATTGTAGAGCAGTTGCTGGAAAAAATCACTGACAAGTAAACATCCATCTAATCGTCGTCAATCCAAGAAAGAGAAAACAACACAATCAATCAAACCCACCAACCAAACCTCCAACTTGGGTCATCAGAAAACACCATCCTATCCATATCAAACCTACCAAATACACATATCAACCATCTTCAATCAAAACCATCAACCTCAAACCACACCATCAAATTGCCATTTCAACATCACCAAATTTATCCGATCAACATAAGCAAACCAAACGCAAAATAACAAACAAAAAATACCTAGAAAAAAAATCCCCATCATCACCAATTCCAGCAAATACCCCAAACCAAACATTGAATCCAAATTAAAAATCCAACTCACCATTCGGCAAAATTTTCCAGTCAACAAGTTTTAACAACCAAAATAAATAAATCATCGCCAAAGCCGAATGCTGCCAGTCTGACATCGATGACATCAATCTGCTATCGATCATCAACAATGAAAGAAACTGGCGTTCTGTTGATGTTTCAACTGCTGTTGTTGCAAACCCAGCCACGAAAGAACCGGCGTTCTGCTGCTGTCTCAACCACTGTCGTCGCCAACCCAACCGACAAAACTCTGATCTTCCTTTTATCTATTACTGCCGTCACTGATCTGCCACCGATAACTCCGACCTGCCGTTTGATTTGTTGCTGCCGTCGTCTCTAGAGAAAGGAGTTTGTGTTTTTTTATCTTTCAAATCTCTTATTCATTTTTTTATTTTTTGTTTCTTCTATCTTTTAAAAAAAAAAGTCAAATAGCCAAGGAGTCAAAGAGTCAAAGTCAAGTAAAAAAAATATAGTAAAAAAAAAGTTAAAAGTAAAAAAAAATGTGTGGAGAAATTCTACGAAAAAACCCGGTTCCAAATTTGGAAGCAAGTTACTCAAAGGTTAGATGAGAGGCGACTAAACCTAACATGCTCAACAAAAATAAAAGTTCTACTGATGTTGTTGTGGAAAAGAAAGCAGATGTCACATAGTCCTCATCATTTGTAGCCACTGTTGGAAATGATGGTAAGTCTTTACATATGTGTACATCTGTTTCTAATAGTGCATGGATAATTGATTCTGGTGCTACTGATCATATGACATTTGATTCTAGGCATGTTTCTAATCTTAAGTCATCCTTACAAAACTTTGTTTCTACAGCCAATGGTGAATCTAATCGGGTCATTGGAGAAGGATCATTAACCCTTAAAAACTCCGTACACTTAGATTTTCTCTTAGTTGTCCCATCCTTAAATTATAACTTGTTGTCAATCTCCAAAATAACCAAAGCCTTATATTGTATGGTGATTTTTTGGCCTGAATTTTGTGAGTTTAAGAGCATTCAAACAAAACAGACTATTTGTCGTGGTATTAGACAAGGGCAATTGTATTACTTGGATTTAGAGTCAAAAAGCTCTTTCATGTTACAGCAGACTTTGACAATAGATTACTCTAAAAGGGATAAACAAAAATCTGACATCTGGTTATGGCATCGACGCCTCGGACATGCTTCGTTCAGTTATTTGAAGAAACTTTTTCCAATTTTGTTTGAAAAAAATGATATCAGTAACTTATGTTGTGACGTTTGTGAACTATCAAAAAGTCATCGAGTCCCATTCCCAATAACATTAAACAAAAGTCCAAGTCCTTTTATGCTTATACATTCAAATGTTTGGGGGCTATCACAAGTTACTACTTTAGGTGGATCGCGTTAATTTGTTATTTTTATTGATGACTGTACAAGGATGACTTGGGTATGTTTAATGAAATCCAAAGGGGAGGTTAATTTTCTCTTTCAGAGATTTCACAAAATGGTTCATATGCATTATAATGCACAGATTCAGGTCTTCTAAAGTGATAATGGAGGAGAATATCAAAGTTCAGATCTTCAACAGTACTTGGCAACACATGGTATCATTCATTAGACTAGTTGTCCCAACATACCCCAACAAAATGGTGTTGCTGAACAAAAAAATCGGCACTTATTGGAGGTAGTTCGTGCCTAATTAATAGAAGCTCACATGCCGTTATCTTTTTGGGGAGAAGCACTTACTTCTGCAGCCTACCTAATCAATCGGATACACTCTAGTTCTATTGGGTTCCAAACACCTTTTTAGGCTTTTGGTAAAGTAGTGAATGCTCCAATGGTCCCGAACTTACCACCTCATGTTTTTGGTTGTATAGCCTTTGTTCACCTCCATAAACATCAACGCAACAAGTTGTCCCTCGTGCATTGAAATGTGTTTTCATTGGGTATGTTGTTCATCAAAAGGGGTATCGATGTTATCATCCTCCAACTCAACAAACGTTTGTGATGATGGATGTTGTTTTCCATGAAGAATTGATGTATTTTTATTCTGAGTCTGAACTTCATGGGGAGTATTGTGAGGAAGAAATTCATACTCTTGACTATGTTGTTCAAGATATGGGAGACTATGAGTCACAAACTAGACCTGTTGTTCAATAAGAAGATGAAGTGGATGATGAGAATGTGGAGGTGGTATCGAACCCGTCTGTAAAACCTTCTCAGTCCGAGTCTCTAATTCCTGGTATGCCACAACCACCATTTGTGAGAATATTCCTGATTTAGAGTCTGAACCAATTAGGAAACAATTACCACCACATAGTACTGGAGGGATTCCCAAACTAACATATGAAGCTGAGCTATCTAGTAAGGTCAAATACCCCATGATTCATTTTGTGTCTAACCATCATTTGTTAGAATCAAATTTATCATTTGTAAATCAATTATCTACTGTTTCTATTCCTAACAATGTGCAAGAAGCCTTATTTGATCCAAAATGGAAAGCTGTTATGAATGAAGAGATGAAATCATTACAGAAGAATGAGACTTAAGAACTTGTTGATCGTCCACCAGGAAAGAAGATTGTTGGATGTCGATGGGTTTACACTGTGAAGTATAAAGCTGATGGTACGATTGAATGATTTAAAGCAAGAGTAGTAGTAAAGGGGTACACCCAAACTCCTGGGATAGACTATACATAGACATTTGCACCTATACCCAAAATCAACATAGTATGTGTCTTGTTATCTTTGGCTGCAAACTTGGATTGGCCATTACAACAGTTTGATGTGAAGAATGCTTTCCTACATGGAAAATTGTCTAAAGAGATCTCTATAGATCCTCCACCAGGGTGAATTCTTCCAATGAGGCATAGCCAAAAGGTTTGCAAGTTAAAAAAGCCATTGTATGGGTTAAAACAATCTCCGAGGGCATGGTTTGGGAGGTTCACCAAAGCTATGAAATTGTTTGGCTACCATCAAAGCAATTCAGATTACACATTGTTTCTTAAAAAATAGCAAGGAAAAATCACTGCACTTATTGTGCATGTGGATGAAATGGTGGTTACAGGAAATGATCCAGAAGAAAGGAAGGTTAAAACAAAAGTACTTATCAGAAGAATTCGAGATGCAGGACTTAGGTTCTTTGAAATATTTTCTTGGAATTGAAGTGTCTTGATCTAATAGAGGTATCTTTCTATCACAAAGAAAGTATGCCTTGGATGTACTACAGGAAATTGGTATGTCAGCATGTCAACCAGCTGATACACCAATCGAAGAAGGTTTGAAATTAGGAATCGAGACTAATCAAGTACCAGTTGACAAAAAGAGATACCAGAGACTTGTGGGAAGATTGATGTACTTGTCTCACACTAGGTCAGATCTTGCTTATGCATTGAGTATAATCAATAAGTTCATGCATAATCCTAGAGAGCAACATATGAACGCAGTTATGCATATTTTGAGATATTTAAAACATGCTCTTGGAAAAGGGAATCTTATTTTCTAAAAACAAGGACTACTAAAATGCGAATGCATATACTAATGCTGATTGGACTGGAGCAGTGGATGACAGACAATCTACTTCTGGTTATTTCCCTTTTGTAGGAGATAATCTAGTCACGTGGAGAAGCAAGAAACAGAATGTTATGGCATGCTCAAGCGCTGAAGCAGAATTTAGGGGAACGGCACTTGGGATTTGTGAAGCTTTGTGGCTAAGATTTATGTTGCAAGATTTGGGCTATCAATCTAATCAACCAATCTAGTTATATTATGACAATAAAGCAGCATGTGATATTGCTCACAATCCAGTTCAACATAATCATATGAAGCATGTTGAAGTAGATAGATTTTTCATCACAGAAAAACTGGATGAAAATATTATTGAATTGCCCAAGATTCGATCAGAGGATCAATTGACTGATATTCTTACCAAGGTTGTCTCCAAACGTATTTTCTTACAAGTTTTAGACAAGTTGGACATGTGTGACATCTACGCATCAACTTGAGAGGGAGTGTTGAGATTTCCTGAATATTTCCAAAATATTATGTAATCTTTTTTTTTTGTCAGTTTTAGGATACTCATAATATTTTTGATATCCTGTAATCTCCTAATTATGTCAGTATATTGTAATTGACATAATTATGTGATTCTGTAGATTATATCTCCCCTATATAAAGCTTGTAACTATTATTGTAAATATCAATGAATTGAAATATCCAATTTTTCACAATTCCTTCTTCTACCTAATCTCCTACTTAGGAAGTGTTTTCCTAAAACTCTCTATACTCTATAAACGAGGCTAATGTCATGGAATGATATACAATAGATCATACAAAAAAAAACCTCACATTAGAGCATTCCAAGTGAAACTTAACTGCAACCTAAATTAGCTAACTCTAACCTGTATTCCAACCTTGCAATCTCGCACGTAGGAACTTTGCTAATCTTTTTAGGGGCAATGCTATAGTCAACAAAGATAATGATCCAACGGTAGAATGGGAAGATCATCTTGAATCGAAGGGCAAGATTGTAACCTCGCGTTCAGTGTGAATTTTGGCATCAACATGCCTTAATTTTGTGTGCGAAGGACTTTATTTAACAAGAGATGACACAAAACTCTTTATAGGAGGAGAGATAACACATTACCTAAGCTAACTATATTTCATACTTCAAAGTATGATTACCTTATGGCTACTATGGGTTAGAGCCCTAAGAAGATTACTTCGGTAATCTATCTTTTAATCCGATCATTATCTTGTTCGGTTCATCAGTTAATAAAAGATTCTAATAATCTTTTATTATTTAGGTAATATGAGAGGTGATATAGAGGGTTATGTGATTACCAACTCAGAGGTTGGTATTTTAAGATTACCGTGATAATCTTATTTTTCTTCCAATTTTACCCTTACTTAATAAAAATTTTGGGCACAAATGCCTCCCTGTTGATGTCAAATAAAAATTAACCCAACTTGCTGAATGATTTCTTTAATCTCATTCATTAATTATTTGGACAAAAATGCTTCTCATTTTTCAGAGAACTACTAGAAACCCTAACCCAGAATTTCCTAAGCAAATTTGGGCGACCTAGGTGTTGTCGGCGGCCAGGAATACAACCAAAATAACCACGATCACTTAAGGATCAAATTCCCTTAATAATCTCCAACAAACAACAAAACAATTTCACCTCAAATCAACCAAAAAGTGAAAGAAACTCTAGATGGGGAAGGCGAGATCGGCAGTGATTGGAGGGCTATTGGAGTCTGGTTTGATGGGGTACTTGGAGTATGATGGATGGTGGTTTGAGTGGTGGTGTTAGAGAGGATTCCGACGAAGGGACACGGCTAGAATTGCACAAAAATGGCAAATGCAACTAGAATAATGGTTGACGCACAACAAGCCTAGAGGGTGAAGGTGTGGGGGGTTTTGATGGTGGAGTTGTGGGGAGTGCGTGGGTGGAGTCATGGATCATTGACGACACAGGAATCTCGCAGATTTCGACGATGGAAGCGATTAGGTTTCTTCTTCTTTTTCGGGGCAAATTCGACTTAGAACAAGCCGAAATGTGAAATAACATTAGGGAAAATGTTCAAATAGTATTGATTTATACTTCTAATCTTGTACATGACATTTCAGTAAAAAAATATCCAAGTATTTTATAATTACTACAAACTAAACACATTAATTATTTATACAGCCCACACGAACCAAACACAATAATAATTTGTACCCATTAATTTTTAAAATTATCTATCTCACTAGTAATCCTATCTTTTTGGTAATAAAACATTGTTGAAACTAAATGCAACCTATAAAGGTAATTTATGGGATAAATTTTAATAATCTACTTTAAAATAAATTCTCAATAATTAACTAATTATTATAATATTAATCTATTAAATCATTTATTAAACCTAACTAAATATCACTTTGAACCAAGTCATCTATTGGTTTGGTTTCCACGGGTTTCGACCCATATGGGTTATCCCATACCCAACCCAATTAATATATATACACACACACACACACACAAAAAATAATTGATTCTCTAATCAGGATATGGTGACTGTGACGATAAAATTGCTTCATATGTATAACAAAAAAATTATAATAGTGTAAAACTAACTTCGTGTTATAATGTGAAAAATCCAACTTTGTGAACACTACAAAACATACTTATAAGACAAGTAATAGTAAATAACTAGCAGAATAGTAATAACAAATAACTAGCAATCAATTAAACATGTAAATAACAACAAAACGTTCTGATAGAAATGTTATACTCAAAAAGCTCCTTATGCTCATAACGTTTTGCCATAATATATAAATTAAAGAAGAAATTATGATAGTACTCATATGCGTTGTAAAATAGAAAAGGGGCTAAAAGAAAATAAAGGAAGAAGTGGGCTATAAAAAAAATGCCCTTTCTTATATGCACAGGTCCATATTTATAGGCAGCCTACGGCCCACATGGCCTATTGCCATGAAACTTATTGGCAATTATGCTCCAAGTAGGAGAAAAGGAATGGGTCAAGTCCAAGTCCATAAGAGGGGAAAATAGATTTGCTAAGACGGAGATATTATCCAATCGAAGAGAGTGGGTAAAATATAAAGGAAATAGGAGTAGGCTTGGTCCAATCAGAGGCAAGGGAGAGAGACAAGGCTCTATTAATTACCAAAGAGTGCTGGAATATCCAGTCTTTCATAATATTTTTATATATTTTTGGACTAACACAATTTTAAAAGTAAATAATCAAATAACGCCATAACAATATAATTAATTGAAGTAGAACATATAAACTATAATTAAGTTTTGACCTTAAACAATCTTACCTGGGTAATCAACTATTGTAATTTGTTGATTTCAAATAATAATTTTTCAAAATGTCAACTAGAATTTTCCTTTAGCCGTCATTTGTTAGTTGTTATTTTCATCCACTATATCATGGTCCTATACACATTAAGAAAATTTGAAACCATCATAACAATTTGCAAATACGCATAAGAAGAAGAAACAACTCTGATGTCTCGTAGTGAAAGTTTTGTGATTGAACAGAAAAGAGAGAAAAAACAGTTTCTGCAAATTTGAGATATTTCTCCATTAATTCTTCAAATGAGTACATCTTCTATTTATATACAAATACGAGAGCCATGCTGGCAATCCGTGTGAGTTGCCAGCTCAACAAGCCCAAATCATAACTGAACTAACTTCAAGAAAGCACACTTTGATCTGCCCACTCAGCTAAAACAAACTTAAAACCCTTTTGTTTTGATGCTGCATTTGTTGAAGACTTGAGATGAAAACTTGATATTGAAACGCAGCACTTTGTTCCAAAACGCATCAAGTCTATTAGAAAACTAACGGACTTCAACAGAGAGGTACAAGTCTGTTAGTGAACAAAACATTTGTAGAGAAACTGATTGCAACTAACGTTAGTCATAAGTAGACCTGGCAAAACGGGTGGGTGGGCCGGGTCAAACGGGTACAGCCCTTATACGGGTCGATATATACAGGTCTAATATTTTGGACCCGTGCCCTACCCTATACGGGTACGGGTGGACCCGCGGGTGGACCTGTTTTTTCTCTCTCTAGATTTCAGTTTTCTTTCACCCCTAACAGTTTTCAATTATGACAATTACACTCCCAAAATTCCTGCAGTTTTAATTTTTTACATTTACACCCCCTAAATCAACTACTCTAAATTCAATTCAATTAAGAATATAAACAAGTATGAACCAAAATAAACAAATAACATATAAACAAACAATAACATATAATACAAAACTACGAATACCAACCAAAACAAACAAATACAAAATCACTAATACACAATTACACATAAACAAACCAAATAAGTCAATAAACTATAAATACCAATTAAAATAAACAAATACATAATCCAATATTCAACAAAAAACATCTTAGGACAACAAATGTTCATCCCAAAGTGGACGTGATAGAGTCTCTTGATTCATGGTCTCGAGATCAGTCATGGCACATCAAGATCATCATCCAATCATCTTTCATCATCATCTACAAAACAATGATCAACTACAAATATAATAAATGTAAATAATAAATATCGAAATATTATGTTAACATGTTACCTTCAAACTCATATCCATATAGCCAAGTTCAAGTGCATATCAAATATTCTGCATTTTTGGTCGAAGTGAGCTTCGATATTTGTTGAGCACTTTACTACCAATACTAAAAGCGGAATCTGAGGCAACGGATGTTATTGGTATTGCCATGATATCACGAGCCATCATGGTAAGTATCGGATAACGATCACGATTATTCTTCCAATGATCGAGGATATCCAAATTCTGATATTTGAGCGATCAAACCTCATTTCTTCCAAATAAAGATCTAACTCGGATTTCTTAGTGGAAATGAAAACACTCTCATAGCTGTCAAAATCCTACATCATTTAAATAGTTAAGTGTCAAAAGTAAAATTAAACAATAAACAATACTTTATTTATCATAAGAATATAAAAACTAAAAAGTATAGTGACTTACAGAAGAATGATCTACACGCCTACTAGAAGTAGAACTACTCGCAGGAGAAACAACTGAAGGTGAGGCAGGAATTCTTTACAACATTTAGCCTCGTAAGCTTGAAAAAGCTTTTGCAAGTTATTCTTAACAGTCTCCTACTTCAGTACGACAGTATTTGAATCATAAACTTTGTTGAAAGCATACTCCACAAACTGAAACTTGAGACGTGGGTCAAGAATAGTTGTAATCGTCAACACAAAACTATAAGAATCCCAATTTTTGTAAATTTTGGGATCATTTGTTTTGCCATGCTCTTAACAATTCCATCCTCACTCGTACTCTCTTCAATTAAACGCAATTGAATTTCCCACACACATTTCAAGTACAAGTTTGCTGTAGGATATTAGAACCTGAGATAAAGTCGTAATATCATTAAATGGTTCTAAGAACTTGCATATCCTCTCCCCCTATCCCATTCTTCATTTGAGGACAAAATTTATAACTAGGATCTATTGTTGACAAAGCCACAAACACGGGACAAAATATTAACATTGTATCAAGCATTAAAAATGTCGAATTCCATCTAGTGGAAACATCCAATCTCAACCCCATTGAGCTTTTCACTCCCATTTGTACAACAAGTTCTCCAACTTGATTCTCCTAGCCTCAGTTGCTTTAATATATTTCACACTATCTCGAATCTTATTCAAAGCAACACTAGTAGCTCTTAACCCTTCTTGAACAATAACATTCAAGATATATGCAGAACATCGCACATGGAAAAATTCACCTCTACATAACAAAGCATTCTGCACACAAAGCTGGTTCCTCAAATATCCTCCATCCTATCATTACTACTTGCATTATCCAAAGTAATTGAGAAAACTTTTTTTTCAATTCCCACTCTTGCAAGAAATTCATAATATTTTCTGCCAAAACAACCCCTGAGTGTGGAGGAGGAATATGGCAAAAGTTAATATTTTACTTTGCAACTCCCAATCGTCATCTATATAATGAGCTGTCAAAGAAATATATCCCTCAGTTGTACCAGAAGTCCAACATCAGAGTTAAGCATATTCTACTTGTAAGCCTCCTTAATTCAAGCTTAGTTTTTTTCTTCATCCTTTCATATATTTTTAAGCAATCCGCCTTAGCGGTGTTTCTAGAATAATGCACAAGCTCCTTCATAATATGAAAAGACTCTCCTAGTTCCTTGATTCTCCACATATGAATATGGATAGTTATGTTGAATAATTGATAAGGCCTATATTCACGATAAGTCTCTGACTAATCTTTCTACTTTGCAATCTATGATTATGATCAATCAATAATTGCCCTACATCATGGTTGGCACGTTTTGGACAATTCTGTATATGACGCTTCATATTTTTAGTCCCATGTGTGGCACTACCATATGCATAAGATTTATTGCATGCCTTACACCTAGTCCTTTCAGTGTTATTCTCAACATATATCTCAAATAATTCCAAACTTCTGATGTTTTACATTATTTCTAGAACTAGTTGTAGGAATACTAGAATTAGAGGAGGTGGCATTACCCTAGAAGCATTGTCACTTTCTCTCACGTTAACCATATCCGTATCTATAGTTTCTGAATCCGCCATGTCAATGCTTGAGACTACACAAATTATATATTTATATATAATATTATATAATATATATATATATATATATATATATATTAGGTCTCTCACCCACACTCAAAGGATAATACAATAAAATAAAGAAACAAATATCAAGAATTTAGTGCTGATATCATATTCATACCCATTCAAAGGGAGAAAACTTGGGTGTAAAGTTCATTATTAATTTGACCGAGTTAATCAAATCTATCTTATTGTCTTCTAAATCAATCTCTTCATTTAATCACTACGTATTAAACCAATTTATCTTTTCATTTTTGTTTAATTATGGCTTGATTTCCGGATTTTGCAAAAGAGGGAATGGTAGTTGAAAGTTAGTGTTGTTTAATTAATAAACATGTTTCATAATTTCAGGATCTTTTCACCATTATTAACACATTGCTAGATCTTATTATCCTATATAGATTAACTAATATTAATTGATGATTAACTGATAATAGATTAACTATATATTAATTGATGATTAAATATATATTTCTTCTTTGTATAAATTGGTCTATTCTTTTCCACTATTTCAGTCAAAAATTTTGAAAAAAAAAAAGGCTGTGGCTGTGGCTGTGGGCCGTGGTTGAGGTAGAGGATGACAAGAACATGTAGCAATTACACACCACCACTTTTCCATCCCAAATTGTTTTTGTTGATTAACGAAGCAAGATTGCAAGTCCGGTGTTCTTTTAGTGCGCATGTTATTGTCATTACCTCTTGATTTTCATAAGCTCGCTACTTGCATTATCTTTTATGTTAATCAATTAAATTGAAAACCAACACAAACACATGAATAAAATACTCATTATACATACTGTAACATACATGATACTCCCAATCCTCATTATATTTTATACCCATCTATTACATTATACATACATGATACATCCCTCGCTCAGGATTATATTACAAGGAGAAGTAAGCAAACTGCAAAATACCCATCTATTACATTATACATACATGATACCCTTACAAACAATAATGCTCTGATATTCAAGATGAAAATAAAACTAAAAAATAATTAAACAAAGCAAACTGCAAAATACCTCTTAATAAGAAATTCTGAAATCTGTAATGAGTTTGAAATTTGTAACTCCTTCAGCTTAGAAAGCCCTGATAAAGGTGGAAATTAAAGGTTAAATAAATTTCCATTTCAGAAAATACAATCGGATGCCCACTTCAAATTTGAATAAAAGTAATACAACAATTAGAGCAACAGACAACAACCAAGAGAATCTCTGGAGCCCGAAGTTCAATTCTCAGAAATCCAAACAAATATGTGTCACTAATTTCCTATAAATATGTACCATTTAATCCTACAGATATAACACGTCTGAAACTAGCAAAAATCAAAACCAAGTTTAAATAATACAAATACACTACAAATGAATCATAGGAAGCCGACTAAAAGACAGAACCCTTCATCTTCAAGTTTTTAAAATATGCAATCTACTAAAAAATAAAATTCTGAAACATTCAATCTTCAGTATGCGAAAATAACATTATAATCATTATTTTTTTATAATTACTCTACTCTCATATATAACAAATTTATAGCAATTGTAACTAGACCGTATCTATTTCATATTCAACCCGAATAAAATCCAGCATACGTACATAGACAAAGCAATTTTCTGCAACAACAAATCTAGAACCCTATTTCCAAGAAAATGATTCAGTAGATAACATACAAGTGTTTAAATCACAGCTGGGAGTAATTAAGGAACGAGAATTGTATAGACAAAAGAACATGCTAAAACCCTGAACCCTAATGATTATAATTAAGGTGAAACATTAAAGAGGTCTTGAACTGAATTGAATTACCAGGTCAAAGTATAGAAGAAAGTCCTGTTTAGCGGTTTTGAATGGAACTTCGTGTTCTTGTTCAGTTGCTTTGTTGTAGTGTTGTCAAATGATGACATTGAAACATAAAAAATTTAGAGATTAAATGGAAGCCACCATTTTGTTCACATTATTCGGTTTATAAACTTTTAGAACTTTATACAAATGATGACTCAAACAAAAACAGTGATCAGTAATCTCCATTATATTAGTACTTCCGGCTGTAAAGGGCTTTACATATTCTGTTTGTTTGGCATATTAACGAAAAAAACAGACGCAATGTCGAACCAGCTGACTTTATTTAATAATATGTTGCCGGATTGGTTTAGAACTAAATAAATTCCAATTTTCTCTCACTTTCTCACATTTTCTTTCTACCCAATTTTGAGATCAAAGCAGCAACCAACTCACAAGCAATTTAAAAATTCTTTACCAAACATACCCAGAATATAAATTCTTCTTGCATTTGGCAGAATCATCTTTCTCATAGAATTGAAAGGTGAAAGATAAGAAAAATAACACTGTTAGATCTTCAAGTTCATGAGCACCTACAGGCTACAGCAAACGACAAATTCCATCTTGGACATGAAGAATGGCCTTAGTCTTCCTAAGAACTCTGCACATTCTGTAATCATAAACAAAGCATATTAAATTCACAAAATAAAAGAAAGAGGATTAAAGTAATTGATTAGTACATCAATCGCAATAATATACCAAAGAAGAAAAAATTTCAGTTTATAATTCTTATTTTCTTCCACTTTCTCAAATTTTCTCTCCGTCAAAATAACTCAACCAGATTAAGAATAAATAAAATTCTCATTTTCTCACGTTTATTTCCATCCAAACAAGTCAAACAATAAAACAAGTCAAAGTGATCAATATAAAACAAACACACAAAATTAGGGGTTAGGGATTCATTACCAGCCGACGAGGATGAGTGACGGTGACCGGCGACTGTGGTACTGCCGAACTAGGAATGGGAATGACTGACGAAGTGACGAGTGACGAACTGACGAAGTGACGAACTGACGAAGTAACGATTAATCGAAGAAGACTGATGACTGATGAGAGATTGAGAGGCAGGAGAGATTTGAGTTTAGGGAGAGTCTGAGAGATGAGATGCGGCCGCGATTTGAGACTGAGAGATCAGAGATTAGATATTGAGATGAGAGTGAGACTGTGAGAGGGAGGCGTGAGCGTGATTGTGAATGGCTGAAATGAATTCGTGATAAAAAGTTGAGAAATTAGGGATTCAGTGAATAGTGACCAGCAAATACGGGTGCTCGCGGGTTCATCCGTATAACCCGTGATTTATTGGACCGGGTACGGGTACGGGTCACAAAAAAATGGGTTATATATATTAGACCTGTATCCTATATTTTTTACCCGGGTATGGGTCGACCCGCGGGTCAAGACCCATTTTGCCAGGTTTAGTCATAAGTCATAACCATTAGGGTACGTTTGGTTTAGAGAATGTTGGAATTGGGAATATTATATTAATGGAAAGTTAGATTACCTTAAAGATTACTGAGAATTTTTAGGAAAATGTGATTGGTTAGTTAGAATAAATTGGTGAGTATGTTATATTAATATGTTTGGTTGGGAGGAATAAATTGGTGGGTATGTTATTTAAACTACTAAATTGCCCTCATTTTTAAATATTGCATTCCATCGCTTGGAGTCATCGAAAGTCGCTGGAAAACACTGGGCGTCACCGGGAGATGGCCGAAAATGGGATCTGGGCGAGATCTGGCCGTTAACGGTCATGGATCTGGCCAGAATAGATTTGGCAATTTTCGGCTAGGTCTACGGCCATATCGGCGACTCTCGACGACTTCCGGCGGTGGTTGGCCATCTGCTGGCGGTGGTGGCTGGGTAGCGCTGGTGGTCTGCAATTTGTTTTAAATATAAGGGCATTATTGTTTAAAAACTTAATTAAACAAGGGTAAAATTGTATGGTAGATTAATGTAAATTGATTTTAAAATAAGGGCATTATTGTCCAAACTTTTTATTAATAAGGGGTAAAATTATAACAAAAATAAGATTACTAAGTAATCGTACAATACCTAAGAAAATGGAAGTAATCAGATTACCTCCAATATTACCAACAGTAACTACTATTGATATTGGAAGATCACCAAAATCTTATATTATTTGACAACCAAACATGGTAATCAAGTAATATAAGATGACATTACCATAGTAATCTTATATAACCCTCAACCAAAGGCACCCTTAGAGCATCTCCAATAGTGCTCTTTATTTTGAAGAGTATCTTCATTAATTTTTAAATATAAAGAACACAATTTTTATTTAAATCTAATAGACTCTTTAAATTTAATGAAGATGCTTTTTATTTTTAAGAAATAGATTTATTTTGAGAGAGAATTAATAAATAAAATGCATAGGAACTTGTAGTTTATTAATTAAAATTAGGATAGAGAGTGAAATTTGACTCTCTAAATGTGGAGAGTCAAACTCACTCTCTAATTTATATTTTAAAGATAAAGAGTCTGTTGGACTCTTGTTTTTAGACTCTTTATAATAAAGAGTTTAGGTCATATAAAGAGTCCTTTGGAGATGCTCTTAGAGCTTGAAACATAACTAACCTTTTTTTTTGGTAAGTGTGCATTAGAAAAGAGAGAATGTACAAGGGCCTATAAATCGGCTATCCTACCTCAGGACAAGCCTTGAGTTAGGATTAAAAGAATCAATTAATTCAAAAAAGAGTAAAGGAAACAAAGCTAGAGAAGACTAAACTCTCCTCTTTTTACCGTAGGAGATGTCCTGTGTTAGGAACAAAAAAGACATGCCTATACAAAACCAAAAAGACCAAACGAAGACAATCTCCTCTTCCTACCTTAGGACATGCCCTGAGTTAGGAACAAATTATAACTAACTTTGTAAGCTTCAATTCTTCAATATCTATAAAGTGATTAGGAACCCGAACCAGTTCAACCATGACTCGTAGCCTTCACCAGGTTGGGTTACAAAATTTTCTATTAATTCAAAACCCTAAAAATTAGGACATCAATCCATGAACAATTTGTAACGCCCCGCTTAAGGTACGTAATTAAGATTTGCTGTATTACTTAAAAGTTCATTGATTCAGTTTCAATTGAGTTTGTATGTTGTATTGGTTAAGTGTTTGCCTTGGTTTTGGTTGAGATTTGGTGAATTTTGGAAATCCAATCTTCGCCGCGGCGATGAGGTGTTGCACCTACGGGTAGGTTCTGCCGTGTTTCGCCGGGGCGACGGAATGTTCTTCGCCGCGGCGAAGAGCCTAACAAAAAGTTTCTTGAGTTTTCTAGAGAATTTCTTCCTTTGGGGCATAATGACCATTCTTTTGTGTATTTGTTATTTACTGCACGGCCACCATGTTCTCCTTATCATGTTATTACTTCTCATGAGAACATACTTTTGCAGCTCACTATGAGAAAACAGCCATTCCAAATTTAGCTTTTGAAAAAAAATCAATAATGGACTTCTTCAGCATAAATTTTTGACTAAAAAAATTAACTCAAATTCCAAATCATCCATTCATTTCAATTCCAAATCGTCCATTAAAATTGAAAGACAATTATTGTTGATGCCAACTCACAACTCTAGACCTTTGGAATGAAATAGATGGATGGTTCAAAATTTGAGTTATTTAAGCCAAAAAATTCAAATTACAGCATCCCAACTCATTATGTGTGTGTACTCTTATATAACTCATTGAACAGAATTTTAAAAGAAAATCTCGTCAAAACATGAAAATCACAAAATTTTAACACTATAATTGAATTTATATACACAGCAAAATCCCTATTTCTTGAGGCCTGTTTTCATTTGGCAGGTTCCTTAAGTGGTTACCTATTTCAGGGAGTTCTTATGTTTCAGGATGTAACTTAACAGGTCTAAAGAGTAAGCCGCCTACTACCAGTAACCTTGTAAACTTGTAATGAGAAACTGATAGATAATCTTCAACATCAAGATTTCTAGACCCTATTGGCTTTCAATGGTTGAAGCACCTTTCATTGGTTTTCTTTCTTTCTTTGACCTTGTCAAGAAAAAATATTTCAAATATTCATATCAAGACAGGTAGACCAAAGTAACCAAGATAATGACTTGGTACTTTCTTCTCTCTCTACTCTTTGTTCACTTTCTCTCTAAAGAAAATCTCTCTCAATTATAACCCCAAACTAGCAGAAAGCCCATTAAATACCCAGTTCCTGCCAAAAGAGTAACTATTGGAAACTGACCAAAATAATTGATGTCACCCCAAGCAAAAGATGAAACAGAATGAGAGGGATCCCATTCTGCTTTCCTTGCCGGTTTGATGGATTTTATAAATTTTGAGTACAATAGGTAGAGAACAATAGCCCTGATGGTGACATCATAGTAGTATTTCACCTCAAATATTTTTATGCATAGTTATACAGATGGAGAGCATCATATATTGTATCTTGCAAGGTTAGTGATTGGTTGATTATTCTTCATTTTAACTTTTTACCCTCTCTTAATGGGTCATTAAATAATAGCACTAGAATTCTGATAGTCAATTCTAAGATATAACCAACCCACAAGTTGTTTAACATCTCAAACTCCACCACACCAAGGACACTAAGTCTGCTGTTCTCTAAATGCAAAATATGAGGAGAGTAGTTCAGCATAGGGGTATGGTAGCATTAAGAATTACCGAGCACACGATTTAGCCAACTATTATATCAGAAGTTTGCAGTGAACTTTTATTCCTAAATATAACTTTAGACAATAAAAAAAGTTCTAAAATCACTGACCTGTAAGATCTTCAAATCTATTTTAGAGCTAGCAGAATGCTGGAGCTTGGCTTCATTTTTCATTTTTATTAGCTCATCCTGGGTTTTCTGAAAATTGGATAATTTTTCATCTGACAGGGTACGCTCCTTTTCAACTTCTTCTTCTAAGGAAGCAACTCTTGAATGCAAAGTTTTCATCTCTGCTTCAACATCTCTAAGTCGTGACTCTGCCACTTCTTTTCTTGCTTTTGCAGCTTTCATTTCTTCCTCCAAAGCTTGCTTTGATTTGTTTGCAAGAGCTAAATGAGTTTTCATCTCTGCTTCAACAACTCTGAGTTGAGACTCTGACATTTCTTTTGCTGCATTTGCAGCCATTATTTCTACTTCCATGGCTTGCTTTGATTTGTTTGCAAGAGCTAATTGAGTTTGCAGCTCCACCAGCCTTACCTCACCCTCCCTCAGTTGATTTTTATTTCTCTCAAACTGCTTCTCGGATTCAGTCAAAGCCATCTCTAATTCCATTTTTTCTGCTTCCATCTTTTCCAACTTTTCTTCAAGCTCAGCAGTCTGGTGAATCATGGCTTCAAGTTCAGCTTTTAGTGAGCTCTCACCAGCACTGAGTTGTTTTGATACTGGTTCGGCATCCAGGCAAATATTTCTACTTTCAGTATCAGGCAAAGCTGCTAGCCTTTCCATTTCCAGAAAATCATCCATGAGATTAATTTGCATAGACGGGACCATGAATTTTCTGCTCAGCGCCTTCTCATTCTTAAATTTATCAATTGCTGGGATTAAAGCAGATGCCCATGAGTCAGTATGGCTTGTCCCACATTCATTTGTCTCCAAGCCACTCATCTTATGTGTATCGGTTTCAACTGCTAGTAGCCTGTCCCCACTGTCTGACTGACTATCTATGATAGATTCAACACCAACTGAGGAGGCAGTGAAAGACTTTTGATCACTCATAGTGATTGCTTTATGAGCCACAGCTTTTAACCTTCGGCATTCAGCTTCAACCTTAGCTAACTTCTTAATGCTCTCCAAATGTTGCTTGCTGGCTGTTTCAGCTGCTTTGGTGCTTAGATCTCTCTCAATAATCCTAAGTTCTAGCTCTTCAACACGAGAAAGGAGCTCAAGTTTAAGAGATGAATTCTCTTTCTCTATAGCCTCAAGCTTCGAGAAAAGATCAATATCAACTGAGACGACAGCCTCACCTTTGGCATTTTCAAGTTGTTTCTGTAGATCAAAGAGCTGTTTCTGAAGATCAGACTTTTCTGATTCCCACTTGCGAGTTTTCTCGGCAACAGCTTCTTGGATCCTCTGCTGTTGTTCATCTCTTGCTTGCCTGAGCTGTCTAACACATTCCTTGAGTGCTCCATCAAGATGAGCAGCTCGATCTTCAAGTGCTGAATTCTTCTGAGCAGCAGCCTCAAGTTGTTGCTTTAAACTCGACACTTCCCTTTGAGCCTTCTCCCACCCTAGCATTTGAAAACACAAGCAAGAAACTGCTAATTACCCACTCATTAGAGCAAGTTTCATCCTCATTTCTGACTAGAGGAAGATTATGCACAAAAGATATAAATCTATAAACAAAAAGAAGAATTGGAAATCATCCAAAACATCTTTCTTCTTCTTCTTTTTCAATTACACGAAATGTCATTCTATAAGACTTCGTATTCAACATAAGGTCATAATCATAAGAATTTGAAATTAAATAGCTTGAAAATGGAAGACCTGAAACAGCTTCTTCTGCAACTTTGGCATGTTGGTTTACCAAGTCTTCCTTGGCACTAATGTTCAGAAGAGCAGCAGAGAGTTTGTCAGTCAGACTCCTCACATTATCAGTCACTTCTTCATCCGCAGGCAAACCTTTCGATGTGACTTCTGGAGAGTGAGAAATATGAGTTGGAAAAGCCTGTATCCACAAACCGACCACCATTAGTAATGGTAATTAAATAAAAGAATCCAGCATAATTTAATCTCTTTTAAATTACCTGATCATCAGAGAATCTTTCAGAAAGGGACGAAATGGAGCCAGAACTCTCTGTTTCACCGGGACTTTTCTCCGAAGACTTTCGTCGCCAAAGCCAACTACGGCGGTCCATCTAGTCAAAATTTCACGGTGACACTGAGAGAGAGCATTCATCAAAGTTAAACTTAACCCAATTCCATTTCCTCAGTCTTGGCTTTCAATTTACTTCCTATCCCAACCAATTCTTCTGATGTTTATTCAAAACATGGTTTTGTAGAAAATAATCAACATCAACACACCACCTAACAAATCCCCCAAAATTCACGCCATACGAATAACTCCACATAAGACAAACACCGCATCCCCATTCTCTAACTAATTCTTTCAGAATGTCTTCTCCACTCAAAACGCGTGTCATATATAAAAAGCCTATTTTAATTTAGAGTAAACGACTTTTACCCACCCAAGGTTTGGTCTAATGACCCTTTCCCACCCGTCAAGTTTCCTAATGACATTTTCCCACCCACCGTCACAATTTTTCCATTAGTTTTAACTGCAGAAGGATAGAATAGTAAATTCAGTTTTTTTTGTTCTCTTCTTTTAAATATTAAAATATTTTTAAAATTTTGAAAAAAAAAAAAAGAGCAATCGGCCAACTGGTGTTGGCGATTATCAAAAGTCAAAACCGTCAACGGCCACCAGTCTATCTCATCATGGTTCTCAAATATGTTGGCTCAACTTAATCGAGGAAAACTTCATTGCCCTCTTCTACCTATCGTCTTGTTTGGGAGTTCGCTCGCAAGAACTGGTGACCTGACGCACCAAGGGGGATCTTTCAATCACTCTGTTCGATCCAAGGTGCAAATAGCTCCTTTTCTTCTCTCTCGGCAATAGGGATAATAGGCATCTTCTTTTCTTCTTGATGCTTTTCCCTTGTTTCTTGCTTTCGAGCCGTAGTTTAATACTTCATTTCGGTTTTCTTTTTGATCATTTACTGGTATTAAACTTTTTTATTGTGTTGCTGCTCAGCGAGACGACACATACACAGAAGGTTTAAGCTCAGCCTCAGGGGTGATGAATCAATCACACAAATGTTCACTCGCTTCACCGATATCATCAATGCCTTGAAATCTCTTGGCAAATCTGACTCCAACAGTGAGCTAGTGAGGAAGATTCTAAGATCTCTTCCTAGATCAGGGGAAGCTAAGGTCACGACCATTCAAGAAGCCAAAGACCTCGCAAGACTACCTCTAGAAGAACTCTTGGGTTCTCTAATGACCCATGAGCTTACCAGGAAGAATGGAGAAGAAGAGGATGATACAAGAACAGGGGCTCTCAAAGCTTCTACAAAAGATGAGAGTGATGATGAGGAAGAAGAGAGCGAAGATGATGAAGAATTTGCTATGATTACAAGTTCAAGAGGTTCGTTCCTAGCCAAGAAGAAAGATTTTTGCAAAAGGCCTCAAAGAGGGGTCCCACCAAAGGAGAACCCCGGCAAGAAGAAAATAGAAACTTGTGAAAACCACAAAACAAAAGAAAAATAAAAAAGAAGCAAGAGACTTGTGAATGCATCTAAAGTTAAATTAACAGATTTTCCATCTTTATGAACAACAAGATTATCATTTCCAAACAAATGCATATAGCCTTCATCAAAGGGTACAAAAGGGAGGCTTTTGTGAAACCTATAAGCCAAAACAAGAAAAAGGGAGAAGACAAAGAGAGAAGAACCCATTCGAGAAATTGAGGAGACAACCATCCTGTACTATCTGAGACAAAGAGATAACCATTTGAGAAGTTGAAGACAAAGAGAGAAGGAAAATAGGAAAATAAGGAATACAGAAAGAGAAAAAGAATGCAGTCGACGATAAAAGGAGAGAGAGGGAAGGGAAGAAGAAAAGAAAAGAAAGAGGGAAGAGACAAGAAGAAGAGGGTAAATGACATAATTATCCTTTGACTATTTTTTTTTGAAATTATCATTATGTCCTTCTGCAGTTAAAATTAACGGACAAATTGTAACAGTGGATGGGAAAATGTCATTATAAAACTTGGTGGGTGGGAAAGGTAATTAGTCGAAAACTTGGGTAGGAAAAAGTAGTTTACTCTTTAATTTAACACTATTATCACTTTGATTTCCAAAGCCACCTTAATCAAACGACACCAACATTTTCTAAAAACTTACGGTGATAACGTTTTCAAATTAAATTTTTAACTTAATTCAGTCAAAAACTAGAGTGAATATATTGACATCCCATAAATGAATTAAGGAAGATTCACTTTTTAAGGGTCTGATTATTGTAATACAAATTTGTGGCTTACAACAACTTGCTTAGTTGACATTAAAAATTAACCAACTCTAACTTGTTATTCAAATTCGTTGGATTACGCTGAATCATGGTTATGAATTTGTTTTATAATAANTATATTAAACATATAGTTCTTTTAGGTCAGTATGAAACATATAAGGTGTAGAATGTCTACGATTCTTCTTTGTTCAGAACATAAAAGGTGTGTTTGTTTGAATATTCCTATAAATATTATAAATCCTATTCCCATAATATTTCTTTGTTTAATTATTTAGGAAATATTAGTATTTTTTTAATAAATTTTAGACCCATTAACTGAATTAATTTCATTAATACCGCCTGAAAATTTTAAAAAGTAACAAAAACACCCCCACCCACCCAACTTCCCAGATTCTGGCACCACCGACGGCTACAAACAACCGAAAATGGTCGGTAATTTATAGATGTGACATTTTTCGGCTAGCTCCACTGTGGATCTGGTCGGAAAAGGCCACATTTGGCCGTCATCAACTTTCAAAGAAATGGCCGACGTTGACGGTCAACGACGGCCAAATCTTGGGCATCGTTGACAGAAAACGACGGCCACATATTTGGCCGTCGCAGACGGCCAGATGTCGACTTTTTAGTCTTTCGAAGGCCAGATCTGGCCATGATCTGGCCTTTTCCGGCCACATCTGTGATCGATGTAGCCGGAAAATGCAATATCGACGCCCTATCAGCCTGATCCAACCTCCATGGTCATAACGCCCTTTCCCAGTAGGATTCTGGCGGTGGTGTTGGAATCGGGGAAGTTGGCTAGGTGGGGGAAGTTGTCCGGAATCGTAGATATTGCTTAAGCGATTCTTTTCTTTTTCACTTGGTCGATTAAGCGATCGTGGATCGCTTAAGCGATCATGTGATTGGCAGAAACAAATCTGCCCAGGTGCATGATTGCTTAAGCGATCCGACATATCGCTTAAGCAATCGTTGTCTTTTTGTCTTGGTCGATTAAGCGATCCCAGGTGCATGATCGCTTAAGCGATCCGTGATATCGCTTAAACGATCCTGTTTGAAAAACCCTTTGTCGCTTAAGCGATATACTTAGTCGCTTAAGCAATCATGGGCAATATATACTTTTCCAGCTTTTCTCCTGAATTTTGACAAACTAAAATTACCAACACGTATTAATTCCATACTTTCTCCTCAATTTGACAACCTAATTCCAAACTAAAATCACCAACAAATATTTAGGCCATGTAATAAGAAATATAAAGAATGATTTATTAAAGGTAACAATAAAATTTATAATCANTTTGTAAGAATTTCTTTTAGCTCTAATTTCTTTTATGAATTTTCAATTTAATTGTTAAAAATTTTAATTTAAGAATAAGGATGATGGGGTTATATTGCATAAGTGAAAAGAATGAAATGTTCTCTTTTAAAATATATTAAAAAACATTGGAATGAAGGGTATTTATGGGATATGCCGTAAGAATAAAACTATGAAATGAGGTGTCTTTAAGAAATATGACTTGTTTAGTCTATTAGTAAACTATGGTTTACCTTTATTTGATTATAAAATCATAAGGATGTAAAATGTAAATATCTCGCACGCAACCCGGTTTCTCTGGGTTAGAGTTGGGTGTATTTAAAAAGTAAAGCTCCGGCAACGCTATTCAAAAATGGGGCTTGCATCTTTTAAATAACATATCATTATTCTCCGTTGGAGAGAAAGAAATACTCCACTCTTCAACGGCTGAGCGCCCCATCAATTTTCTGGTTTTTGTGTAATAGTTTTTCCAGTCACCGCATACCTCGCTAAGAAAGCTTTCCTTGGGTTCTGTAAATCAATACATTATGCTGATGCCTTCTGTGAGTATGCTTGAAGTATTTGTCCTCTTAATAATGTTATTCTTTTACTTGGGGTTAACATCCAATATTATGTCTTGATTCATTGCAAGCTTTATTTACATCCATGGATCAGTACCTTCAGGGTTTGTTTGTTCTTGCTAATGACCCTGCTACAGAAGTCCGAAATTTGGTGAATGCATTCTCTTTTTGTTGTTACTAGACTTTTTCTATTTGTGGCTTCCAGTATAGAACTGAAACAGATTCTTCTCTAGACATGTTGACAATAATCTCTATTTACTTTAGTAATCCGTTTTTGGTTTAAACTGTTTCTGGCCATGAAGTCTTAGCTACCTTTACAGCCATAAGTTTTGTAATTCCATTTCTCTCTGGTTCTCCTTCTACTTCGTGAGAAAACAATGTGGAGTGGAAGTTTGAGTGGAATGATCAAATACATTGCAAAAAGGGATATAAATTCAAGGGAATTATGGAGAAGATGGATGTCCAGTGAGCCGAAAAAGAGATTTGCCGCTTTGTGGGGGAATGGAGATTACGGAATATTAGGTTTAGGGAGCTTGGAGTCTCAGTGGAGGCCTGTCCCTGTCGTTTGATCTGCCTTTGAGAATCAGAGCGTTAAAGCCAGTGCTTGTGGTGGCGCCCATACCCTCTTCTTAACTGGTATTCTCTTTCTAACTTCAATTACTTAATATTTATCACTTTTCAGCTCATAAATTAATAATCCTCCTCGTCACACAGATAATGGCAGCGTTTATGCTACTGGTCTTAATTATTCCGGACAGCTCGGCATATCAGAAAATATAAGTTATTCTTTGGTATGATATTTTTAACCCTTTTTTTTTTTTTTTTTTTCCATGAATTGAGAGTGTTCGATGTTATATGCCGAGCTGAACCTCAACTTAATGTTATATGTTTCTATGTCTGCTGTCATTTTATGTATTTTTCTGTCGAGAATGTTCTACTTACTGCAGCATTAGTTTTCTAGACAGTGAAGAAATGACATTCTCAAACTGATACTATATGGTACTGAATACGAAGCGGCAAAAGTAGTCCCTGTTCCGACGGAAATAGAGTGCTTGATTGGAATCTGCATAAAAACTTGCAGCTTTGGGTTCTGAGCACTCAATTGTTGTTACTGGTTGGAACTGAAAAGGCAGATTCTATGTTTGCTGCTTCCACAAGAAGACGTATATACTCAGCAGTATTATTTGAAAGTAATAAAACATATAATAATTAAAATAATTTAGTAACATTCACAATTTTTAGAAATAAAAATAAAATTACAAATAAGTTTTTTGTTTTTTTTGACAAACGAATTCAAAAATAAGATAAACGATTAAAATTTATTTTCTTTACTCCCATTGGAATAAATGAAAGAAAGGGTTGCAAACAAAATATATAAACATAAGCCCAACAGATATTTTGTTTCTAGAAGAAGACAAAACTGGAAAACTAAAAAATGAAAATGAAATCATTGGTTAAAGTGTTTTTTTTTTTTTTTTTCAATATATATATATATTAATTATATTTATTTATTTATTTTATAGTTTAACTCTTTTTATTTGAAAATTCTCTAGGATGGCAAGAAATTTAATTTTTTTTTTTTTTTAAAATTACTTAGTGTCTCATATGCATAAACTCCGTAATCTTCTTGGCACCATATTTGAGGTCTAGTAACCCTTTTGGTATTAGAGCCACCACACTTATTGATTCCAATTATTGTGTGTGCGGAGGACTACCTCTCCTCGATTATTGGCTTCTTTAAGTCATTTATTGGTTCCAATTTCTGTGTGTGCGAAGGACTACCGCCCTGTAGTTATTGACTCCATTAAGTCTTGGTTATGTCTTGTGTGTGTGGAGGACTACCACCCCTTAGTTGTTGGCTCCTTTAAGTCCTAGTTATGTCTTGTGTGTGCGGAGGACTACCACCCCTTAGTTATTGACTCCTTTTAAGTCCTAGTTATGTCTTATATTTTATGTTCTTAATTTGTTACAGGTCTTGAGCTATTCTTGCTATTTGAGATTGTATTATACATCTAAGAGGTTGAACTCATACTTATAGAATCCTTTTCAGCTTAATCTACGTTCACAGCTCCAATAAATACTAGCTTGTCTATATCTTCTTCTAAAGTAGATAGTTTGTATGAAATATCTTATATCCCAAAAAATCAAAGAATCCAAGATACTATCCCTCTTATTGTAAATCCTTATACAACATTTTCTAAGTCTTTAACTTTAAAACTCTTGTTAGACCTTCCAAAAAGCCAGTAAAAGAGTATGCCTAGACTAATACTTTTGATAAGTGTCAAATTCTAACCACAACTCAAGAATAATATGTTACTCTGGAAATCCCTGAAGAATCCATTGCCTATTGGATCCGTGAAGGATACTCTCATGTGCACTTTGATGCTATCAAAATTGCTCTATCTTACCACGACAGAAAATGACTCCTAGTTTCTGTCCGAATGGCTTTGTTAGACACCAGATTTGTCCAATATCAGCATATTTGCATAGGAATGACACATACAACTTTGAATGTTGGAACAATCATTATCAATCCCAAAAAAAAAAAATGTATTTTTTATTTCATTTTTGTATTTTTAGACAAACAAGTTGAACGCTTTTTGTGTGTGTGTGTGTGTGTGTTTTTTTAAAGAATGTTTTCAGGTAAACATGTCGAATACGTTTTCATTTTTTGTATTTTCCAAAAAAATTAAATATTTTCAAAAATAAAGAAAATGAAGTTATAAAAGAACACATCCATACAGATTCAATTTTTAACAATCCCATAAATGAAAAATCCCAGTTAGAAACAACACACCAATAACCATTACATCATTATACACTCAACCTCAAATTTATTTCAAGTATGATGGGTGGTGTCAATAGATATTGGGAAAGGGAATAATACTGGATTTCTTTTTTCTTTGTTTTGGTATCTAAGGGTGTCCAGGCTAGCTTGCGTACACCTCAACTAGTCACTCGAGGTCCTGAAATTAACAGTCAGGTAAGCCTCTAGTGGCTACCTCTTATTAGTAGTCTTGGGGTTTCGAACTTAGAACCTCTTGAGTAATACACCCAAGAGTCTCAAGCAAATTGTCAAGCTAATTAGAATAGTATTGGAATATTGATAGAAGCAAATCTTACTAAATCAAGCTTGCATATTTTTATCAGTTTTACAACATTCCATGTCGAATTACCACCGTTTATAGATATATTGGATATGTCTAAAATAGTTTTACCATGTTCATGTACCAACTTTCAAATGTTATTATTGACAATAGAAAATTGATCTATAAGAATATCATTAGAGCATAGTTGTTTGATATTAATTTTTATTTTATTTTATTGGACTTCAAAGTATGAAAAAGTTCCAATGAAATATATTTAGTTGTTTGTATTGCGGACCGCAATGGAGTTGTTTTATCATTACAAATAAAATTACATCCCATGGAGTAGAAAGGTATTCACCATTGTATAAATTGATTCCTTTGAATAAATAAGGTCAATGCTGTTGATCGACAAAAATATATTTGATTCTATTCTAATCTCTCTAGTTGATGAACAATATTTCTTTTAATAAAGTTACTATAAATGTTATGTTCATACTTGTACATAACAAATATTTAGCCTTTTACAAATTATTATTTATCCAATATGATTCATTTAATTGCAAAATGGATTTTTTAATGCATATTTAAACCTCATTTAAAACAAATAAGGTCAAATACAAAAACTGTTAGTCACAAATATAACTAAATACAAATACTATAAGCACATAAATATTTATGTCTCACACATGTTTAAAGGACTCATATTTATGTTGGAATTATGTAATAGTGTGTCTTAAATGTGATCTTGTGCAACAAACCTATTTGCTTCGTGGACTCATCAATTTCTTTTTGGCTGTTTTTATTTTTTCCTTAAAATTGATGAAATTTAATTTTCAACTTTTGTAGAATAAATGTGCATAGATCTCTTCGTACACTTTGGCACAAAATAAGAACAATAAATGGCTATTTGATCACTTATGTTACATAATCCAAAATTCAAACATAGGCTAAAAAAATACGTTTCTAATAAAGAAAAATATGTGAATAATGATTATATGAAAATCATTCTTAAAAAATAAACCCCAATTATAGCAACCAACTAACAACCAGGTATCTCTAAATTAATTAGAGATATTCAACCCCAAAAGAATAATACCCAACACACAATTACAGTCATGCCAGGGCCGGCTTGCTTATTACAAATCTTAATTAAAGACCAAATCATAACTAGTTTATAATATTTACTTAGCAAACCTCATTTCATAACTAAGATTTTTAACACCAAACCAATACTTTGACCTTGTTTAACTATGAAGCGCTTACAATCACGATTTCGAGAGGGTGCTTGAATCCAATATCAAGAAAGATCTTTATGGTTTTCAAATTGTGAAGAATCTCTTCATCGTCTTTGCCCGTGCATGCACCTTTCAATTTTGTTTATAAATTATTAATAGACAGTCTTTAGTTGTCAAGGAATTAATATATATATAACCTTTCTATAATCGTATTGGTGGGATCAAACTAACTTATTACTATGAGAAGGTTATAACTTGTAGATGCAAAAATCTATCGTTACGGAAAGAAGGATTGATCCCATGAGGTTGAGGCCACTAGCGATCTGCTGCACCTGCGCACGTAAAAAAACAAACGTGAAACAGATGAAAAACACCGGGGTGGTGTTTGCTGTAGGCACTCTAACGCTCAAGTCAGCAAGGCTGAGTAAGGCTTGTTTAGTAAGGGTTAGGGAAAGGAAAGGTTACCGGAAGTCTAGTCGAGGACTATGACTATGGCTGCAATGCGAAGTTCTCAAGTGGGAACTTCAGGGTTTGAAGGTGTAATGTTTCTATCCCTTATGAGAGGCTGACTTCTTTTTAAATAGTGACTGAGAGTCTTTGAATCCTGGTGGGATTAGGAGTCCTTGCAGCGGTGGTCCTTTGAAAGAGTGGAGTCTTTGGCTCCCTTATCTCAGTAGGAAAGGGAGTCCCAATTCGCTTAGGATGCAGACCTTAGACGAATTAGGATAGTGATTGACTTCCTTAGTAGAGTTCAAGCAGTACTATCGTTCGTAGGCGATTGTGGGCTTCGAGTTAATCGTAAGTCCAGAAGGTGTTCTAGGATCAGAAGGTTTGGGTCCAGATAGTGAGGAACTAGGAAAGCATACTGAACGGGCCTTATATGTAGAACTCTAATTGGGGCCCCATCAGAATTGGGCCCGAGCTTTCAACTTGGTTGAGGTGTCTTCGTCTTTGGGCCTATTTGGGCTGAGGACATTTTTTGGCCCTAAAAGTTTGCCCCCCACTCTCTGAGTTAAGAAGTGCTTAGCTTAGAGAGTAGGCATGGCTTGGAGGTGTATTAGGTCGGCTTTCGCGACCGACCGGTTAAATTTATGAATGTGTTGCTTCTCTACTCTCAGGAACGAATCGTATAGCTCTTATTATCAGCGGGGCACTTGGTATGCCAGTGTACCAAGTCGAGGTGAAACATAGTCATGGACGCATTCGGTGCATCTGACCGAGTGGAGGACTGGAGTCGATCCTATTGGATTTGATCGATGTATCAAGTCGAGGGGGATCATGAAAAGATCTTCTCGAAATACCCTCACTCGATCTATCTACCCGAGCGGGAAGGTGTGCGAAACCTCCCATGACGGGGTACTTGTTCGGTATGTTGGAGCAATGGTTAGTACGAGTTGTCCCCTGGATGTGCCATCACTCGGTGTACGGGACGAGTGAGTGGGTGAGAGAATCATCCCATGAAGTTGTGCTCCCTCGATACTTCGGTCGCGATAGGTTCGTCTGTCCGTGATGGCCAAGTGGCTTGGCCCTTCAACTTTTGGTGATGCTTGTCTCGGGTCCCAAAGGCGGGGTTAAAGATTCCAATCTCTAAACTCAGTCGAGAAGGTGTCTTGAATGGATGAAGTGCAAGACTGCGTTTGCTTGGCTGTGGACAATTGGTATGCTTGAACATGCTAGCTCGGTCAGGTCGGTCGCATGATCAAGCGTGGCAATTGCGTGGGGTTGCCATTTCTAAGCGTGCACGGATTCACTCCACGTGTACGGTGGAGATTCATTCCTCCTTTGGGCGGGAATTTGAAAAGACGACTCGCTTAGGGCAAAGCGAGTATTGTCACGTGGATGGCTGATAGGATAGCCATTAAATTCACTGTCTAAACTCTTTGGGGTATTTCGTTTTCCCAAAAACGTTCTGGAGAGTTTTTTCTATTTTCACAGTGCTTTGCAGGGGAAAAATTTTCGCGACTTTAGGATTTTGCTAGTCACTTTTTCACGGTAATCGTTTTTTCTAGGTCCTCTCTTTTTTATTTTTGAATTTGTTATTGCTTTTGGTTTGTTTCTAGGATAGTCTCGTGTCGTTTTAGGGTGATTTCTGGTGTGTAGAGAAAGGAATCCAAAAAAACAGAAAGGTTTTCGGGTTTTCTTTGTTTTAGAAGAGACTAACTTGATTGTTTGAGTTTTACGGTGATTTGTGTTTCTGGTGGAGCGAGGTTATGCTTGTATTTGGGTTTTTGGAGAAATTGGGGGTGATTTGAGTGGGTTTGTATGGTTTTTTGATGTGTTTGGATTTTTGGATAGAGGTATAAGACGAAACTAAGTTATGGGGTGTCTCGGTTCGACTTGTTTCGGTTTGCTTGACCAAGTCAGTGAAAAGGTCTGGGCTAGGTTTTGATTGCTGAGAAAGATAGGATACGTTGATCACCCGGTCATCCTGACCGAGTGGTTAGAGAATCGTACAGAAGGCAAAGTTGAGCAGGCGTTCAGTCGCCCAGGCCAAGCAGAAGGTTATACGGTTACGTCCTATTGTTTTGGAGAGTAGTCAGTCGGTGATTTAGAGTGAGTGAAGCTGTAGAAGGGAGTTGGGCTCTAAACTGAGGAGGTCGGTCTCTTGTGGCAGGTGGGTAGATTGCTCAATGTCTAGGTCAGGATTGAGGGGGCTGAGGTAGAAGTTGGGGATGAGTACGAGAATGCCCTGACAATGGTGATGATGCTAGAAGATAGGGGTATTCAGTTCGGTATACCGACCAGGGTGAACCTCGCTGCCCTTGGGACGAGTGGCACTACCCTGAGTGATGATGAGTCTGACATGCAGGGGGGAGTAGGGAAGACTCCGATAGAGTTGATGATTCTGGGAGTTCACCCTCCACCAGTAGTGGCCTAGATGACGAACCAAGTCAGCCCGACGGTGGGATCTTGAGCCGGGATTACTCACCCTTACTGAAGGATAATGATGTGTGATAGATCTGGACAATGTATCATATTCCGGATTCAGTTGAGATTAGAGCGTCGTGGTCATACGAGAGGGTCGACTAGGAAGCGAAGGGTTGGATGAACGCCTACAAGAAATGGTTTCACGATGGATTGAGGCTTCCCATCCCTCATCTCGTATGGGAGGTCCTGAACCATTTCATGATCGCTCCGTCCCAACTTATGCCTAACGGATGGAGGTTACTGATGGCTTTGAAGGACCTTTGTGTGCGGCATCAGGTGATGTTTGGGTTGCACGAGTTGTTGTATTCGTATTTCCTAAAGGAGAACGACAAGGACAAAGGTTGATACCTGATAAACCTTAGGCATGACCGGGCTCACCTCATGACCGACCTCTGGTCGAGTGACAAGAATTGGAAGGATTGGTACTTTTTTATGAGGGGTGATATGGTCTTCAGGGAGAGAGGTTAGGGTGAGATTCCGTGCACTTAGCGAGCTACTGGTGAGAAACTTTTGTCTTTACCTTGGACTTTGATTACTAAATCTTATTGTGTTTCTTCTTGGCAGAGCTTTAATTCAATCGAGCCGGGCAGAGTGGGGACGACTTGGACGTGTAGACCTAGAAGGTTCTAGCCATTCCCAAAGCACAGAGGGATTGGCGGGTGGTGTTGGAGGAAGCTAACCTTAGAAAGAGTCATCTCTAAGCCGGAGTAGGAGTGATCCAACGAGGTATCCCCTTCCTTTTGCTGAGGCAAACCTAGAGTGTGTTGCTAACTCGCTACTGCAATCATACCTTGTATGGTAAGTCGAGGCAGAACCCATTAACTGTTGAAGAGTTTGCGATTGTAGAAAAGCTGATGAAGAAGCTGACCGTCCCAAGTGCGAGCGAGTCTATTGCAAGGTGTCGCGAGAAGCGGAAGAGGGAAACCTCGACCAGAGAGGAAAGGAGAGTGGAGGATGTGGTGGTGACTCCACCAAGTCGTCAACTTGCAGTCGGAGCTGGTTCATCTAAGATCGTAGTCTTGGATGAGGAGACCGAGATGATCACATTTAGCATCCCAGCCTCTACATCGACCTACTCAGACACAACTTCCATGAGCCAGTTGGCTGACTCTTTCTTGTTCCCAACAGATGAGACTCGTTTGAACCAGATGGGTGTGGTCGCAACCACTAACTGGGGGGTTTCCTGTGCTTTCCAGGTATGAGCCGAAGTTTTACCTTATTGTATTTATTATGGCCGTATACTGATCATGTTGTTTTATTATGCAAGCATTCACCAGCAACCTGCACATGAGGAAGTCCATAGTGTCGCAAGAGAAGAGGAGACAAGATGTATCCAAATCATATGCCAGCCTGCCCCAGAGAGAGACGATGGCCCAGAGAGTCGAGCGGGAGAGCCAACAGCGTATAAGAGAGGTTGAGGCCGAGATGGATCGACTGAAGAGAGAGCTGGCTGAGAAGAATGCAAAGGTTGAGTCCCTGAGGGAGCAGTGCCTTAGTATCGCTGACGAGCCATTATCAGGGCACAGGGAGAGTTGCTGCTGGAGTACAAGGCCGGGAACACCTCCCATTGAAACCTGGATGAGGACATCCAGCTCATGCAGGAGATGATGGAGGAGGAGGCAGTTGGGCATATGGAGGAGCGGGTCGATGAGCAGATTTTTGACCTAGCTAGCCAACTGGGGCAACCGATCACAAAGGAGGTAGGCGGCCATACTGTGGGGATGAGCGTTGGGGTTGGTGATAAAGTGACCAAGTCAGAAATGGGTGAGACGACTCGCATTAATGATGTGGGTCATGATGCCCCTTAGGTTTATTGTAACTTATGTATCTTTGGGACCTACGTTGCCCTTCCCTGGCGTGTGTGCCTTACTTTTGTACTTAGCCACTTGAGGCTCCTTTTATATTGTACTTGTGAATCTGTTTTGCTGCTTTCCTTATGGATGAATGAGTTGATTGCTTGTTTGTTTGTAGATGTGCTAGAGGTTGAACCAACTGCTTGTGAAGTGATTTTGACGAGGCCAAGTGGTTAAGTCATGTGGACTGTCTAGTGGGTTGGGTCGATGACTCATCGGTTGGAAGTACGAGTCTTCTATTCAGTCTGGGTCGATCGAAGATGTAAATCTATAAATCGGTTTGGGCCGATCGAATGTGTGAATCGACAAATCGGCCTGAGCCAATCAAAGGTGTAAATTTATGAATCGGTCTGGGCCGATCGAAAGTGTAAACTTATGAATCGGTCTAGGCCGATCGAATGTGTAAACTTATGAATCGGTCTAGGCCAATCGAAGGTGTAATACTTATGAATCGGTCTTGGCTGATTGAAGGTGTAAACTTATGAATCGGTTTGAGCCGATCGATGGCATAAACTCATGAATTGGTCTAGGCCGATCGAAGTGAAAACTTATGAATCGGTTTAGGCTGATCGAAGGTGTAATACTTATGAATCAGTTTGGGCCGATTGAAGGTGTAAACTTATGGATCGATCTAAGCCGATCGAAGGCGTAAACTTATGAATCGGTTTAAGCCGATCGAAATTTAATACTTATGAATAGGTCTGGGCTGATCGAATGTGTAATACATATGAATCGGTCTAGGCCGTTAGAAGGTATAAACAGTTCTATTACTGAATAATACTTTATTGTACTAAGCCATGAGGCCGACCGACGGTGAAGGAGGTGGATAGGCCCACTCATCCTTTTAAAAACAGAAAAAAGAAAACAGGAATGTTGATGGAGGAGTTAAACTAAAAGTAGTAACGTTTGAGGCGGACTTGTTGATGTTTTGCCTTTGGGAGTTTGGAGTCGGTAGGCACCCTTCCCTACTTCCTTGGCGGTCTTGTAGGGACCTTCCCAAGTGGCACCGAGCTTGCCAAAGTTGATCTCTCTAGTGTTTTGAAAGACTTTACGAAAGACCTAGTCGCCTATTTTGAAAGATCTGATTCAAACATTACGGTCGTAGTGTCGGGTGGCCTGATAGATTGTGTTACAAATGTTCGCCCGCTCGCATAGTCCGTCAACAGTGTCAAAGTTGTGGCAAAGGTTCTGGTTGTTGGTTTCTTTGTCCGCCCATTGGAGTTTGGTGGAAGGGACTGATACTTCGGCTGGGATGACTGCTTCAGATCCATATGTGAGGGAGAAAAGGGTTTCGCTTGTGGATAAGCGGGCTGTAGTCCGATAGGACCAGAGGACTCCAGGTAGTTCATCTGCCCATGCGCCTTTGGCTTCCTGCAGGTGCTTCTTTAAAGTCTACATAATAGTTTTATTTGATGATTCGGCCTGGTCGTTGGACTGGGGGTTGCGGGGGGTAGAGAAGCTAAGCTTGATCCCCCACCTGTCGCATAAATCTCTGAAGCTTGAACTGATAAATTGGGATCCATTATCGGTGACGATTTCCTTTGGTATCCCAAACCTGCATATGACGTGTTTCTAGATGAAAGCTTTTACCTCTCGGTCCTTGACTTGTGCGAGTGCTTTAGCTTCGATCCACTTAGTAAAGTAGTCGGTGACTGCCAACATGACAACTGTCGCATTTCTTCACGCAAGCTGCTGAGTCAGTGCAGATGGTTGGCCAGTAGTAGCCAGTGGTGATCACCCGGTGTGTGAGGCTGCGTCCTCCTGCATGGTTTCCACATTCACCTTCATGGAGTTCGGCGAGAACCCGTTTGGCCTCTTCTTTGCTTATGCCCTTAAGGTAGGGACCAGAGTGTGACTTCATAAGGAGCTGGCCCTCATATATGGTGAACCTGACTGCTTTTGCTCTCAAGCAGATTGCCTCATTCTTGTCGGTTGGGAGCTCATTGTGTTCCAAATATTTTACTATCGGGGTCACCTAGGATTCGGCCAGTTCGATGTCCATTACTTCTTTGGGTGACTTGTTTGCTGGTTGTTCCTTCCAGTCGGCCGACCATTGGAGGAATAGTAGAGGGATGGATGATTGGGAAGAACATTGAAGGGTTGAGCCAAGGTTAGCAAGGTCGTCAACGTGGGTGTTCTCTATTATTGGGACTTGGGCGATAGAGAATTCTTCGAATGTGACCTGCAATTCTTTGACCAGGTTCGGGTAGGTTGTCATATTCGAGTCACGGACTTGGTAAGTGCCTTGTAACTGGTTGACCACGAGTTAGGTCGGACTTTACCTCCAGCTTCCTTACTTCGATTTCTTTGGCTAGGGAGAGTCGAACGGTGAGTGCCTCGTATTCAACTTCGTTGTTGGTGTACTTGAATCCGCATCGTATGGCCTGCTGGATGACGTCTCTTTTTGGAGTAGTAAGTACGACACCGAGTCCATTTCCATTCACGTTACTTGAGCCATCCACTAAGAGAGTCCACTTTGAAGGCGATCCGCTATTCATGCACAGTAGTTCTCTTTCTGCTTGGACGATGGTGTTCGAGGTGAAATCAGTAATAAAGTATGCCAATGCTTGGGATTTGACGGTGGTGCGTGGTTGGAAAGATATTTCGAACTCACTAAGCTCTACTGTCCATTGTGTGAGTCGGCCTGATAACTCTAGCTTATGTAGTATCTTCTTGAGTGAGAAGGAGGTGAGTACGACTATGGAATGACATTGAAAGTATGGCCTGAGCTTCTTGGATGCATGGACGAGGGCGAGTGCTAGTTTCTTCAACTGACTGTATCTTGTCTTCGCGTCGAAGAGTGATTTGCTTACATAATAAACCGATAGTTGCTTCATATTATCCTCCCAAACTAACACTGTGGAGATTGCTGTCTCTGAAACCGCCAGATAGGTGTAAAGTTTTACCCCATCCTTGGGCTTGGAAAGGAGTGAGGGGGAGGTTAGGTATCTCTTCAGCTATTGTAATGCTCCCTCGCAGGAAGGGGTCCATTCAAACTTCTTAGATTTTTTGAGTGTGTGGAAGAAATGGTGGCACTTGTTGGCGGATCTGGAGATGAAGCGACTCAAGGCGACTACTAGTCCTGTCAGGCGCTGGACGTCTTTGATGCAAGTTTGTGATGTTATGTTAAGGATCGCTTGGATTTGGTCAGGATTGGCTTCTATCCCATGCTGAGTTACCATGTATCCCAGGAATTTCCCTGATGAGACCTCAAATGAGCATTTGGCCGGATTCAACTTCATGTTATACTTCTTTAGGATGGTGAATGCCTGGCTGAGGTGGTCGAGGTGCTGCTTGGCCACGAGGGACTTGGCGAGCATGTCATCGATGTACACTTCCATGGTGTCCCCGAGGTGTTCAGCGAACATTCTGTTGACTAGTTGCTGATAGGTAGCTCTAGCTTTCTTGAGACCAAATGGCATCACCTTATAGTAGTAGGTGCCCCTCTCTGTAATGAAGGTTGTTTTCTCCTGGTCGTCCGGGTGCATCAAAATCTAGTTATACCCTGAAAAGGCATCTATGAAGCTTAGGAGTTCGTGGCCTGCTGTTGCATCGACCATCATGTCAATATGCGAGAGCGGGAAGGAGTTTTTAGGACATGCTTTGTTTAAATCTATGAAGTATATGCATATCCTCCACTTTCCGTTCTTCTTCTTCACGACCACCACGTTTTCCAGCCAGTCGGGATAGTGGACTTTTCTGATCAGGCCATTATTCAGTAATTTGTCAACCTCCTCATTGACGATTCGGTTGCGTTCTAGTGCGAATTTCCTATGCCTCTGCTTCACTCGCAGGTGATCTAGATCTACTTTAAAGTGGTGGACGATTGTCTCTAGGCCGACTCCTATCATATCTATGTAAGACCAGGCGAAACAGTCCTGGTTTTGTTTGAGAAATTCTACGAGTCTCTCTCTTATTTTAGGCCCGAGGCGTGAGCATATCTAGGTCTTGCTTTCGGGGTCGTCCGGGTGTATCTACACTTCATCCAACTCTTTCATAGATGGTTGATCTGGCTCGGTTGGAGGAGTTGGGGGAGACTGTAGTTGCTATGAAACCTGACCTTTGTTTTTGAAGATGTTTTTGTAGCAATCTTTGGAAACCTTAGGATCGCTTTTGATCTCTTTTACTCCTCATCTCATTGGAAACATTATGGTTTGGTGGAAGGTGGATGAAACAGCTGACATGTCGTGGATCCAAGGTTGGCCTAAGATGACGTTGTATGGTGAAGGACAATCGAGCACTAGAAAGATGGTTTGCTTGTTGACTCCGCTGGTGTAGACAGGCAGAGCGATTTCTCTTATGGTGTACTTCTGCTTAGAACTGAACCCTACCAGTATGGTTGGTCATCTGCTGATGTTTGTTTCATCCAGTCACATGGCCTTCATTACTTCAAGGAAGAGGATGTTTGTCGAGGATCCCTCATCTATGAATACTCTCTTGACCAGGATGTTTGCGATCTGGAGGGAGATGACTAGAGCATCATAATGAGGGGCAGCTAGGGTGACTGGCTCGTCATCTTCGAACTGGATTACCTGGTTGGTGTGTAGTCAAGAGAGCGGATGGATGGATTGGACTTCAAGCTGATGGTTGGCTCGGGCATAGCGCTTGGCCGAGGAGTAGCTTACCCCACTGATCTCCGACCCACTAGAGATAATGGAGTAGAAACTCTTTGGTGTAGGTTCTCACAAGGGGGGATGCTTCCTTTGAGCTTTTCTGGTTGATTGTATTCTTCCCTTTATCCATCAACAGATCTCGGAGATGTCCCCTCTTCAATAATGCGGCGACTTCCAACCGTAGGGCGATGCAATCTATGGTGTTATGACCATGGCGCCATGGAATTCGCACCACTTGGTCGTGTCCTTCCTTGCTTCGGGATTAAGCTTGTTTGGCCACTTAACAGTAGGTCACATTCCTTTCATGATTGCCACAACCTGGGCTGGTTCGACATTGAGGTTGTACTCCGAAACTTTGTATTGGCTAGACCTGGATGGTTTGTTGTCGATTCTAATTGGTGGGCAGTCATATGGTCTTTTAACCTTGTTCAAATTGCATGAAGGGTGTTGGTAACGGGGCTCAATCAATCTGGACTCTGACCTTCTATCGTTCCGCCTTTGGTGACGGTCATCATATATGGCATGCCTCATCCGGTTCATTCACCTTCCTCTCACCTTATTTGAATTACAGCTCTGGCTAAGGCGTCTTCCATTGTGGTGTAGCCGAGCTTCGTCAGGTCTTTGTATAATTCTCTATCCAGGAGGAGACTCTTTCTGAAGGCGTTTACTGCCATCTCTGGGTTACAGGTAGGGATGAAGATTTTTTCTTTGTTGAACCTGCTAACGTATTCTCTCAATGGCTCCCCCCTCTTCTGATAGACTCTGTACAGATCGGTCGATAGTTTCTCGAGTTTCTTACTGCTAGGGAATTGTTCAACGAAGGTGTCGATGAGCTGGGCAAATGAGTTGATTGAACAATTTGGGAGGTTAGTGTACCACTGAAGAGCTAGGCCAAAGAGGCTTGAACTGAAGCTCTTATACATGCAGGCTTCCCCTAGTGTTTGGGGTATCGATATAGCACACATCCGCTGCTTGTAGGAGGCTATGTGGTCATCTAGGTCGGTTGTGCCGTCGTACAGCTTCATATTGGGGATGGTGAACTTGTGTGGTATCTCGGCTAGTGCAATTGCGTCTACGAAGGGTGAATCGACATAGTAGTGAGATTGACTCTTTTTGGTTGGGATTGACATTCTAGGTATACGTCTCATCACTGCCTCTATGTTGGCCAGTCTATTGGCCAATATCTGCTCCATGGGAGATACAGATACCACTAGGTCGTCCTGGTTAACTTGGTTGGCAACGCGATTCGCACTTGGTGCATTTTAGTGGGTCAATCCGCGTGGTGTAGCCTAACGGATCACTCTGTTGTGCGCCTCCTCGTAGCTTTGATCCCCATTCATTCCTTCCTTCCAGTTGGATAACTCCCCTCGTGACCGATCGGGTGTTTCGCCTCACATGGATTGTAAAGGGGGTTATTTGGGATTCGCTCGGCTCATTGGGATGAATGGACTTGAGCAGGATGGTTTGAAGGAGTGGGGGACCGCTCGACCCGTGAGGATGAGCTGAGCCGAGCCAGGTGGAGTTTAGGTAGGGATGACTAACTGAAGGTGAGATAAGACGGCGAGGATGGATGGTTCTTGTTGTGGTGGGCTTTTTGTCACTTGGACGTCTTGATCTTGCACTTGAAATAGATCGACAAAGAGTGGTTCTGTCGGCAGCCCCCGTCCACTATTAGTCAGGGCTGAATCGTCAAGTAATGACGAACATAGTTGGCGCGACCTTGTATCCAAGATCGTGGGTCTATGTTCTGGAGTTTGGAGAGGCTGCATAGACGGAATCGAGGCACGAAACTGATTGGGTTGTACCTGACAAGGCAGAAGCTCAAGTTCATAAAACTGACTTACCTTCTCTTTGAGAGATTGGTTCTTGGCCCTGATGGAGGCGTTTTCAGTCCGAATGGCGGTGTTCTCAACTTCCAGTGTGGCCACCTTGTCTAAGTACTGTTGCATGAGGGCTGTTAGAGCCTCTAGTTTGGCCTCGAGGCCAGGATTAGTGTTATCAGAATTGCCAGCCATAGAGAGTTTCTTTACATAGCAGGGTTTGTAAGCCGAATGATTGCCAGAGGCTCCACGGTGGGTGCCAAACTGTAGATGCAAAAATCTACCGTTACGAAAAGAGGGACTAATCCAGTGAGGTTTAGGCCACTAGCGATCTGCTGCATCTGCACACGTACGAAAATAAACGTGAAGCAAACAGAAAACACCGGGGTGGTGTTTGCTGTAGGCACTCCGATGCTCAAGTCAGCAAGGCTGAGTAAGGCTAGTTTAGTGAGGGTTAGGGAGAGGAAAGGTTACCGGAAGTCTAGTTAGAGACTGTGACTATGGCTGTAATGCGAAGTTCTCAAATGGGAACTCCAGGGTCTGAAGGTGTAATGTCTCTGTCCCTTGTTAGAGAGTTGGCCTCTGTTTAAATAGTGACTACAGAGTCTTCGAATCTTGGTGGGATTAGGAGTCCTTGCAGCGGTGGTCCTCTGAAAGAGTGGAACCTTTGGCTCCCTTATCTTAGTAGAAAGGGAGTCCTAGTTCGCCTAGGATACGGACCTTAGACGAATTAGGATAGTGATCGACTTCTTTAGTAGAGTTCAAGTAGTACTGTAGTTCGTAGGCGACTGTGGGCTTCGAGTTATTCGTAAGTTTAGAAGGTGTTCTAGGATCAGAAGGCTTAGGTCCAGATGGTGAGGAACTAGGAAAGCATACCGAACGGGGCTCATCTGTAGAACTCTGACTAGGGCCCCATCGGAATTGGGCCCGAGCTTTCAGCTTGGTTGAAGGTGTCTTCGTCTTTGGGCCTATTTGGGCCGATGACATTTTTTAGCCCTAACATAACTTAATAGAGGTGTAATTATAAATATTATTGTTTTGATTTCTTATTTTCTAATTCATGTTTTAGTAGTATGTATTATAATTATAATTCATTGTTTTAATAGTCATTGCTGCAATTAGACAAGAAGAGAAAGAAAATAATCCTAAGGATAATAGTATGGAAATACAAAAATTTTCATACCAAGAAGCTCTAAACATGTTGAGAAACTAGAAATATTTTGGTTTTAACAAGAAGGTATCTATGCGAGTGCACTACAAGAATTTAGGTTTCTCACAACAAAATAATTTGTCACTATAAATATCAAAATTATGACCATTTCTTTAATGTGAGGAATTATATTCGTCACCAGGTTTGTCACATTAAGCTCGTACTCTTAAGTGTGTAGTGACGAAAAAGCGTTTGGTCACCATAGTCTAATTATTTATTGTGACAATAATAATTTGTCACTTTGAACTAGTTTATTGTGATAAATTATTTGTAACAATAAAAAGCAATTTTGATCACTACAATTAATATTTTCTCACAATTGATTTACATTTAAAGACCAAATGGTAAGTTTATGGTGAAAAAATCATATATTATGACAAAATTGTGAATGGTTTGACTAAATTATTTGGTCATAATTTTAATAGTGACAGAAATTTATTTGTCATTGACTTTATTGTGACAACATTTATTTCGTACATGTTTGTTTATATGACAATATTATTTGCAAAAATTGTATAGTGACAGAAATAATTTTGTTAAAAATTAATAGCATGACAAATAATTTTTGATACACATATTTTTTCATGACAGATTTTTATTGTCAAAATAATATAAGCGTGACAAATATTTTTGACATCTCAATAATGATAAGAATATTCATGTCTGTGCTTCTAAAATGTGACGAATCTTTTCGTGAAAAGAATATTCAAGTGAAAAAAAGAAATTATGGGGAAATTAAAATCGTGATAAATTAATTTATCAAATTTTGTTAATAGCGACATAAATACTTTTGTCAAAAACATGAAAAGTGTAGTGACAAAAGTTTAGTCATTAATTTTGAGACCTTATATAATTTTTTGTTAATATTAAAAGTGACAAAAATATCTTGTCAACAATTTAAAAGAGTAACAAAAGTTATTTATATCAATTTGATATGACAATTTTATATTACATTTCACATTTAATAAATAAAATTATAAATAATTACCTTTTTTTTTCCCACAATGGAACGTATAGCTATTATCATTATCAAAACTATGAATCCATATATCACTTTAACTAAGATGAAATTATATCAAGGAAAAATTTATTAAAATATAAAGTCAACAACATTTAATTTCATACGTTTAAAACATAAAAACTAAAGACAGTCTACTACAACAATTTTATTGATATAAATGAAAGCATCCATGTGTGATGGTCCCTTCTTGATCATTTTTTCATTCTGCAAAAAAACAAAAAAAAAAAAAAAAAAAAAAAAAGGCATAGGAATATATATAAGAGAGAAGGAGAAAAAAAAATAACAATAATCTCTATATAATATTACATACTAAAAAGGTTTTTAATTAAAACATAATTTCTTTATTAGTTTATTATATCAAAAAGTACATGAAGAAGAAAACTAAAATTTTTTTTTAAACCTATTAATTAAGTAAATCTTACCTTTGGGGGAAATAGAACCATCTCGTCCACTCCTTTGTTGGCTTATCAATTCATCAACCTTTGACATGAGGTTTTCATGAGATTCTTGTAAAGCATTGATTATCGTATGTTGATTTTGTATTTGCTTAGTTGATCTTGTATTTGCTCCTTCAATTGACCATTTTGTTGTTCGAATTCAATTTTTCAGCATGTAAAAGAGCCTCTAATTTGAACTTTATTTTGGTTTACCCCCAAAACTTTCTCTAAAATTTCACGTCTAGTCATATCATACCCTCCTCTATCGCTTGTGAGCATATAAACTTTTTTAATTTTGCTTCTATATTTTATAAAATTAATTAAAAAATATGATTATTTTAAACTTGACATAAATTAATATACAAAAATAAGAAAAATGAACTATTATAATTACAAAAAACAAACAATCTACCTCTAGTATTAATGATTCAGATCTCATAGGTTCATTTGGTGTAAGGGTCAAATCATCAATCTCAGTTGATGTGGGTGGTGAGATGCCGTTGATATTCTTGGAGATACTCTTTTGAGTTCAACGGACCTTTTGTTTCTTGGAGATAATCTTATTGAGTTCGACTCAATTTGTTTAGGATGAATGTTCATGGTAAAGTAGTTTTTTTACGACCAGGTGCCATGATTGTTGTGTAATGAAGAAAGATTGACAACAATGCTGGAATAGAAGGAAAAAAAAAAAAAAAAAAAGATAAAAGGTTAGTAAAAGAGGTAATTAGATTATTCATTCTTTAAATATATACTTAAATATCCTCAATCAAAGAGAAAGACATTGCTAATCAAAGAATAAAATAAGAGGGATTGAAGATGAGGGGAGAAAAGAGATTAAAAAAAAAAAAGCAATATTTGCATTAAGAGAAATGATAAAAGTTGAGCAAAAAGGGACTTACAGAGAATTTAATTGAGAAGGATGTTGGGGGCATTCCTAGTAAAAGCAAAAAAAAGTAGCTGGTTCTCAAATTTATAAGTTCTAAAAGACAGAGAGAGAGAGAAAGAAAATGTGAGTTGACAGTTGAAGTTTGAGGACAATGGTGAGACAAAAAAAAAAAAAAAAAAAAAAAAAAAAAGATGATGAAGGGTTAGTAAGAGGTAATTAGGAAATATATTTAAAATAGGAAATATGTTTAGATAGATTCATTTAATTGTATATATATAATTGACTAAGAAAGATATTAAAATAGGAAGGATCTTAAATTGTTTAGAATGTTAATTGTATATATACAATGAATTAAAATAGAAAAGATGTTTAAAACAGGAAAAATAGTTTAAAGCTTTAATTTTTATATATTCAAGGGGAATTAAAAAAACAAAATTACGCCTCCTAATAAATTGCCTCCAAAATTTTTACTAATGTTAGAGAAATGGAAAATTCAACTTGCAATTGTATATACAATACCTAAGAAATTCTGCTTTAATATAAGAAAATAGAGTCAAGGCGTTGTTCAGTTATTAACACAGTGAGAATGCGAATGGGCTTGTGGCGGCATGGCGCCTCGTTTACTTAAGAATTTGTATAAATTTTAAAAAATAAATCTTAAGTTTCATTAATTAAACAGGTTGCTTTTCATTCCCAGGGAAAGTGAGATTTTATAACTTTTCAATCTTGAATTAATTGGTGGCGCATGGGTCTCTTAATTTATTTATTTATTTTAATTGGGAGTTTATCAACAGTTAAGTGATAGATGCAGAAAACGAAATCAACATAATTTTAATTGATAAAAAAGAGAAGCAAACATTTATAATGTAATTCCTTAGTTTATCTCGTACAATTTTATGATACATTTGATCCATTAGAAAATTTAATTTGATTTTCTTTACTTTAAATCATTAAAATAAAAATTGTATGTTAGCAAATCAAAAAATTAAATTTATAATTATCCTGGGATCTCTTATTATAAATTTTATGTCAGCAAATCGAAAAATTATAATTTTATGAATTTCCATTTCTCTAACATTTAAAATTTATAAATGTTAGAGAAATGGAAAATTCAACTTGCAATTTTATATCAATATCGACCCAAATGGCTAAAATTTTGAATTTAAAAATTTGTGTGATCACTAATTTACAACCAACTTTATTATTATTGATATATAAGTAGTAACATTAAAAGAGATAAATAATATACAAACCGATTATCTTACCTCAGGACAAATCTTGGACAAGAACAAAAACACAAGTCTAATAGACTGAGAATCTAATCTCTTCTTGTTTTTCTATTTTAAGCACACAAGAATAGGAGATATTGAAAAAAAAAAAAAAAAAAAAAAAAAAGCTATACACAACATCATCCCTACTTGGGACAAGCCTTAGGCTAGGGTAAGCGCATATTATAATTATTTAATTCATACTTAACCTATCAACTTAATCCTCAATTGTGATATTTATGTCTGTTTAATTACTTAATTGTGATATTTAATATGTTTAATTATTCAATTACTTATGCTTATAAAAAAAACAAGTTGTCTACTTTAATATATAAAATATATTATTATTTGACATAACTATAAATATTATAATTGTTTTTTTTTTTTTTTTTTGGTTTAAATCAAGCTAATATATATTCATCATTTACATGTATATATATTTCACTCGCCCCATAAAATTAGAAGTTTAAATCAATTATTCAATTGAAGTCCTAATTGCAATAAATTAGAAATAGCACATCAAATAAAGTAAAGTATAATTAAACCAAATCAAACACTGCCTCAAGGGTAGCTTGAATTACATAATTTACTCAATATTCTAATTATATGATCATATACCATATATGTTTTAGTACATGACATCTAAAAGAATGAAAGTGTTCTAAAGAGGACGAGCAATCGTCTGTATGGTCAAATACTGGTTGTAGGGTTTTTCTGAAATTAATTAATTGTCAAGTTTTATTAGTCTAGAGTTATATTATAAGTTGGAGTAGTATTAGGATTAAGTATACTAGCTTGGTTAGGAATATTACCTTATATTATACATATACAATCATTTTAGGATTATGAATTTGGATAAAATGTAAGTTATATAAAAAAGCCTAAACCAGGATATCATTGTATTTTATTGGGTTAAGATATTTTTAATATGCTAAAGTGGGTTTTTTCTTTCTTTTCCAAACTAAGAGTAAAAACATGCAAAGATCATGGTAGAGCTGCTCAATATTAATGAAATGGATTAAAAAAAAATTAAAAAGACCAAAGGTTTAAAAACCATTTTTTTTTCTTTTAAATGAGGACAGTAATATTCAAACTCATGTCTCCCAAGTCTTCCCCTAACCACCGAGCAAATCTACCATTTGTTTTGTTTCCTTATTAATTATATATATTTAGTTTCTTTATATCTACCTAGAAAAACAAACTCAGCTCAAGTGTGAGAGAAACGACGGCGTTTTAGTTGTTTGTTTGTCCCTCTCCTTGCATATTTTCCTTCTTGCCTTTGTGCCACCTTGCTCCCAATTCATTTTTTCGCAATGGCGAATCTTTATTTTTCTTCTTTCATATTTGGTTTTCCCAATTCAAATTTACAAAGAAAAGAAGAGACCAAAGGTAGCTCACTTCACCCAATTCAATTTTTCCCCTTTTCGCCCAAATCAAATTTTCCCCTTTTCGCCCAAATCAATTTTCCCTTTTCGCCCAAACTCTAACCCGAACATTAGCTACAAAAAATTTGGACAATCAAAGGAGAGTTCATAACGAAATCAAGAAAAGAAGCAAAGGAGTAAAAGAAGAGCAAGAATAAGAAGGTAAACCTTGAAGAAAACCAAAAAAGCAGCTCCAGATCTTGAATTTCGGGTTCTTGGGCTAGAAACCAGTAAGTTCTTTCTTATATTCTTGTGATCTAGGTGTTTGATTTTTAATTTATGCGATCCTGGATATAATACAATTTATGATCACCGTATTATTTTATTAGTTTTTTTTTTTATTGGATTATTTGAATGGATAGAAGTTTGATGAAACTCAATCAAAGATTCAGCCCCACATACATTCGAGGGGTACAAAATTTCTTGGATGCTGAACATATCACGCTGACTCTGCTAGTAGAATTCGATGTCCATGCAAAACTGTATAAATTGTATCTTGAAAACTTAGAGAAGTCAAAACGTAAAAACTCGACCCGCCCCTGATCACCTCCCGATCCTGACCAACTTTCTTAACCCAGACCTTGTATAATGCAGTAGAAGACACGCAGAAAATTCACTAAGAAAATGCAGAAAGCTGAATGGGTAGTAGAATGAATGTGGGAGTAGAATGATATTGCAGGTCAGCTGGAATTCAATGTAGAATGCTACAGAAAGTGAATGTGTTAGAAAAATGCAGAAAACGAATATGTGAGTAGAATGCTGCAGAAGTTCAAGGCAGAAAATGCAGAAAGCTGATTGTGTTTAGTACAATGCAGAAAAACTGAAGTGTTAGAAAAATGCAGAGAGTTGATTGTGTTAGTAAAATGCAGAAAAGCTGAAATGTTAGAAAAAATGCAGAAAGTTGAATGGGAAAGTAAAATGAAGAAAAGCTGATTGTGTTTAGTACAATGCAGAAAGCTGATTGTGTTAGTAAAATGCAGAAAAACTGAAGTGTTAGAAAAATGCAGAAAGTTGATGTGTGTTAGTAAAATGCAGAAAAGCTGAAGTGTTAGAAAAAATGCAGAAAGTTGAATGGGATAGTAAAATGCAGAAAGCTGAGTGTATTGATAAGCCTCTAACTAAAATATACAAGAGAAGAAAAAGGGCAGCCTGGGAAATCATTGGACAGGGGCAGCAAAGGAAATTCAGATTAGAATTAGTTAGGAAGATCTCCACGTAAGGAGTGCAAAACGTGTGATTTCAGTTGTATTTAAGAGAGAGCATTTGTTAGCTGAAGGAGGATGAAATGGAATCAGTGGGAGGGGCCGCTAGACCCTCGAAGTGCTAGCCACTTTTATCTTTTCTCTGTCATTCTTATTTTCTGCTGCAGTGTTTGTCAATCCGAATCAATATATATCAGTTTGTTTTTTAGTACAGAGCTGTTTCGCTGAGTCTCATTAACAATTTCATTGAGTTTGGGTGGCATTTTGGTGATCTCATCATGTTAGAAAAATGAGAGAAAGTTGAATGGGATAGTAGAATGAATATGTTAGTGGTATTTTTTTAGAGACCAATGCAGCGGCTGGATGTGTTAGTGACTGATATTGCAGAAAATGCAGCTGTAACAGAAGACAGAAATGCGGTGTGCATGTGCCAAGACAAGAAAATGGCTGAGAAAATAAGCTGAAGCTGAATGAAGTAGAAACACTGAGAAACTGAATGCAGTAGCAGACCAAATAAAAAAAAAAAACACAGAATGGAATTGAAGTTGTGTTGGGAATATTAGATGAAGTGGAGAAACGTTTGTCCTGAATGTTTGAAGAGAAGTTCTGTTCGAGAGGGAATATTAGATAAAGTGTAGAAGAATTGTCCTGTATGTTTTTGGAATGAGGTGAATTTGTAATAGTGTAAGAAAGGGGGTTTACTGTAATAGTCCAAAGAAAAATCAAATACAGCGTTTTGTTTAATTCTGTGTGTTCAAAACGCTGCGTTTCTTCCATTGTTTTTTCACCAACTATAAAAGAGTTGGTCTTCGTCTTCTTCAAGAGAGAAATACAATCACACATTTTCAACAGTTTTTTTTTTTTTTTTTCCAGTTTTTCGTTCAGTTACAGGTTTATCAACAACGTCTTTCATGCCCGATCCTATGTGTTAATGAGTTTTTTTTAGTGACATATGCTAAAATTATTAATGAATCTTTTAAATGACTATATATTATTGCTAAAAACTTGAGAGGAATGATAAATAGTTGTAAACTATTATTATGTTTTTTTAGCAAATTTTGTCACAAAATATCACATATAATTTGACTCAAGTATTTTGTCATTAATACCTTGATTTTACACACACACACACACACACACACACACATATATATATATGATAAATAATTCTTTTGTGTAAATTAGTTTGTAATTATAGCATGATTACTAAATATAATGACTAAAGTTTTTTATGACAATATGGTTTGCCACGAAACAATTTATCTCGACGCTTAAATTTTGACTCAAACATTTGTTTATTATACCTCTATTTCAGCATATATTATGACAATTTATTTTTGTAGCAATAAATAAATTCTTTAGTGACAAAATAATTTGTAGTTATAGCATGTATAACTATATATGTGATTAAAATGTTTTATAACAAAATATGTTTGTCACAATAAAGAATTTACCTAGGTGCTAAAATTTGACGCCAAAAATTTGTGACGAAATATTATGATAAATTGTTTTTCTTCAATATATTTCTTATGGATTTCTTTATTGTGATAAAATATTATGACAATATTTGTTTTAGTCACTATATATCCTTTATCATACTTAATGTGAGTTTTTATTTTGTATAATACATATTTACTTGTGACGAAAATAACTTTTGATAAAATTAATTTTGTCACATATAATATATTTCTTGTAGTGGTGAGTTATTATGTACCCGTAGTTAAAAGATGTGGTAACAACTCTAAAATATAATCATTGTCTCAAATAATCACTACAAGAAAAACTACATTCTGCAACCATTTTCTTAGCAACTAACCAGAATTAGTTACAAAAAGACTACATTTACCAACTGAATTGCATTGTGGGCAAAGAGCAACTCAATTTCGGGGTCACATGTTCCAACTTTTGGCGTCTAATGTTAATGTTCTGCGACTATTTTGTTAGTTGCAGAACAAGTTGGTTTAGTGACTAATAAATTAGTTACAATTTTTGGTGGACCATTTTTCCCTCCATAATTTGACAATTTGCATCTAAAATATTTTATTTTGCATCTACATTATGGTTACAAAAAAACATTTTTTTGCAACTACCTTTTAGTAGCTAAATTAGTTGAATTAATTGAGAATGTATTGGTAACTATTAAATTAGTTCAGAAAAATTAAATTACCAAAATATCCCATATTTGGACAATAATTAAAAGGGCCCCAAGGCATTTTTAGCAACAAATGTTTGTGTAGTTGCAAAAATATATACAACAACTAATTCGGTTTAGTTGTCAATTTAAGTTGAAAAATTCATCTTCCCCCAAATTATTTGTTCCCATAGACTTACAACTATAACTAATTCTTCCTGACTAAAACTTTAGTTGCAAAGATTTGTTTGCGAAATATAATTATATTTAAAATTAAACAATAATTACAAGTCATACTTTTCAGTTTTACAAAAAACCTTAACCTATATAACAAAACCTTTCCCAAATTCCAATCTTCTCCACGAAATCCCTACCTATTTCCCAAATTCCCAATCTCATAACCTTACCTCCTCTTTTCTTCTCCGCGCAAACCCTCCCTATTTCCCCAAATTCCCAATTTCTTCTCCACGCAAATCCCTGGTGATTACCCCAATAGAAGAAGTTTAGTTGCTGCTCATTTGATGGATGGACCACGTCAGACTTGGTATGTATTGTGTTAGGAAACTGTTATCTGATTTCAGCTCTATTGGGTTCTAAATCTTTGTCATTCTGTGCGCAAATACAAACTCCCTTTTGTAGCTTATTAATTTCTTCTATGAATATCCCCAATTTATTTTACATCTAAAGTCATTTGTCCATGCTTTTCTTTTTCTGGATCATTCTAGTGTTTGCTTATATATTCTGTTAAAATACATTGGTGCTACTTGCTGATCATTATGAAGATAAAATAAGCTAATTATGGGTTGTAGAACTAGAACCAACGACAGTAGTCTCGTATTCGAGTTTACTGAAGAATATGCCACAATAAATTTCTTGATTTGAAGTCTAAATTATCATACATCCATTTCTATATATATATATATTTAGTATGCTCTGGGTTGATGATTTTACCAAATACTGTAATTTGCCTTGAAAATGAACCGAGCTCTGAAGTTATACTAAATTGCAAATCAAGGGCAGTTTTAGTTATATGCTATTTTATTTTATCCATCAAATCAGAGGGTTTGCTCCTCCAAGAGTTAGCTTGCTCATTCCGTACTAAAGTGATCTGATTTTAGTCAAATGTGCGTTGTAATTTTATATGATAATTATCTTGCTTTCATTAATTGTTGTTGTCGTTCTTGTATAAACCATAATCAAAACCCAGCTGCTGGTTCTCTCTTCTTTCACGTGTGCTCATGAAATTGCAATACCTGCAATATGATATATGTAGATTTCATGTCATAGAGTGCGGTTGGAAACAGTTATTAACTTGCAGTCTGCATCAGATTGCACATAAATCAATGTGTATTTATAAAATCATTAAATAACTTGTAGGATATGAAATTGGTGATTAGTTGTGTACATTTGCTTCGTTTTCCTATTAAACTGATATTCTCATTTCCCATGGGAATTTCGGATTAATGGTTCTCTGTTATAGATGTTTATTGTTACTGTATTTTCTTATTTGTACTTAGTCTTATTATGCTGTGAGTCTTGTTTGTTGGTGACTGACTAAACATGGTCTGGACATACTATTTCTGGATGTAATGTTCTATTGTATCAATATAGAGAATTAATTCATTCTGGTTCTGGATTTGATTGTGGATTGTTGGACAGATTCTTGCTGTGTTGAGTAATTGCAGGTCAGGTTCCATCAAAATGTGAATGTGATGGAACCTGACCTCTGTCTTTGTACTCTTAGTTTTTTTTTATTGTTTTTACCCTTACTTTAACGAGATAGAGCCACGACAACACAATTATTTAAGGCTGAAATAACAACGAAAAAAGATGATTGTTATTAATTAATAAATAAATAAATAAACTAATTTGTAATTTATTTTACATGTTTTAAATTAGTTTAAATAAAAAGAGTTTTAATTTGATTTCTTGATCTCAAGTTGAAAGAAAGCATTGATATGGCTTTTCCAAGAGACAATTTTCAGAACAAGAAAGGTAGCCTTTCTTTGCAAGGTTTTATTTATATTAGGGTTTACTTATTCAACTTAAGCTTATAAATTATAAATTATTAAATTTTATTAAGTGATTCAAATATTCTAATTTAGGTTCCCTTCATGGTGATTATTTAAATTAAGCATAATTTGCAGGTCAGGTTCCGACTTAATTTTAGCCATTCCTGCTGATTCATTTAATTTAGAGTGGGTATTTCTTTCATATAAGGAAAATGACATATTCTGATAAATTATAAAATTATAACCCAATTATTTTGTTGTAAAACGTATTTAAGAATCTTAAAGTTGACTTGAAGACCGAGGCTAAGAAGAGTGCGGGCACCACTGCTACTCAACCATAAAACAAAGGTATAAGTTACGTAAATTGATAATTAATTAATTTATTGATCGTTATACCCATTTACATTATCACTAGTACTATATTCTTTGTATGGATGAATGTGGTTTATTTGGGTTGAGTATTGTCTTGTGATAGAACATGTTTATGACACTGAATTTATGTTTTGTTGCGAACCTGGAAGGTCACAATGGATAGAAGATGGATTTGGTTGTCTAATAGTGGTGTACGATGAATATATTCAAGGAATGACTATTTCATAGACATTGCAAACAAATTTGGATAGTGAGGGTAAGACCCGCTGCCCATGTAGAACTTGTTTGAATACAAGATCACATATATTACACCATTCAGCTACATTTGTATAGACATGGGTTTTCAAGAAGTTATGATGTATGGACTTTTCACGGGGAAACATGAATGTTGGAACCATATTGACATCATGTCTAGCGATGAAGTGGACAATGAATATGAAGATGATGATGACTCATGGAAATGCTTAATGATGCTTGTGGTCTAGATAACATGCATATGGATGGGATTCATCAAATGTGGTGGTAGTACAACCGATAATCTTAGGAGTGTAGACTATGAGAAATTGATGACATGTTTGCATATGCTCAACAAGAATTGTATCCAGGATGCACCAACATGTCAATCCTAGAGTTCATAGTTAAATTGTTGCATATAAAAGTCATCAGTCACATGACTGATAATCATGTGACATAATAATACAATTGGTAAAAAGTGTGTTGCCTAAAGGATCCAATCTCCCCGAATCCTACTACGAAGCTAGAAAAAATTATGCAACAATTAGGCTTAGGCTTGAATCAATAATGCATGTAGGTTTGATTGTGCATTATTTTGGAGGAGCATGCGAATGCTGATAAATGTCCGTATGTGATGAACCTAGATAAAGATTAATGATGGAAAGAGCAAAAAAATGCACATAAGGTTCTACGTTACTTCCCATTGAAACCTAGACTCCAACGACTCTTCTGTCAAGGCACACAGCTGAAGATATGATTGGCATAAGGAAAAATGATTAAATACAGAAGATAGTTGAGGCATCCGTGATTTGAATCTTGGAAGAATTTGACAAGACATACCCTTCATTTGCACAAGATCCTCGAAAGTCCGGATGGGTATTACAACTGATGGTTTTAATCCTTTTTGGAACATGAGTCTATCTTATAGCATGGCCAGTGGTACTTGTCCCTTACAATTTGCCTCCATGGAAGTGTATAAAGACCCTTACTTTATGATGTCATTGCTCATCAAGGCCTAAAGCACCTGAAAGAGATGTTGATGTGTATTTGCGTCCATTGATTGAAGAATTAAAAGAGTTATGGGTTAATGGTGTACAGACTTATGGTACAGCTTGGGGAGAAAGTTTTCGTTTACATGCCGCTGTCACTAGTCAATTAATGATTTTCTCGCCTTAGACAATTTGTCTGGATGGAGAAGGAAAGGCTATAGGCTTGTCCTGTATGTAATGAGAATACTTCATCCCAATTGTTGAGAAGTAAAATATGCTACATGGGACATCGGCGATTCTTGTCTCCGATCATCAGTGGAAGCGAAGCAAACAATTCGATGGGAAAAGAGAAATTAGATCTCCACCAAAAATATATTCAGGGGATGAAATTCATGAACACAAATCTCATGTGAACGATGTGCGTTTCGGGAAAAATATATTATCGTTGATAGAGGTAGAAAAAGGAAACATAGTCATAGTGGCATCAAATTGGACAAAGAAAAGTATTTCTTTGAGTTGGAATACTGGTGTAAACTTAAAATCAGACCATAACCTTGATGTGATGCACATTGAAAAAAACATATGTGACAACATCATTGGCACATTATTGAACATTGAAGGGAAATCAAAAGATACTGAAAGCTCGACTGGATTTGGCTGATATGAAATACTCAAGAGTTACATTTGCAACTCATGGTGATAGATATTTGAAACCACAAGCATGTTATACTCTTACATTAGATGAGAGAAGACAATTTTGCCAGTTGCTGAAATCGTGAAGTTTCCAGACAGGTATGCAAGTAATATCTCCTGAGTGTCAATGTGAAAGACGGCAAGGTTCATGGGTTAAAGGTCTGATTGTCATGTCTTGCTACAAACAAAACGCGCCAGTAGGCATACGTCCATTTTTGCGTCAAGACGTTTGTACTGCACTTGTTGAGTTGTCCTACTTTTTCCAACAAATATGTGCTAGGACGTTGTCTGTAAATGATCTAAATAGATTGGAACAAGATATAGTCCTAATTCTTTGTAAGCTTGAAATGGTTTTCCCTCCTGCATTTTTTGATATTATGGTTCATTTGATTGTACACCTTCCATTGGAAGCTAAATTGGGTGGTCCAGTTGGATATCGGTAGATGTATCCAATTGAAAGGTTTTTGGGAAAATTGAAAAAATATGTTAGAAACACAGCTAGACCGGAGGGCTCTATTGCGGAGGGTTATTTGGTGAATGAAGCATTATCATTTTGTTCAATGTATCTGCGGGGAATTGAAACTAAATTTAATCAAGTAGAGAGAAATGATGACAGTTTGCATGGACACCCAAAAGGAGTATTATCAGTTTTCTGTCAAAAGGCTCGTCCATGGGGTTCAAGGAAGCTAATCGAATTTCCACTAGATGAATTGCAAAAGGCTCATTGGTACGTCTTGAACAATTGTGAAGAACTGCAACCTTTTCTAGAGTGAGTCCCTTTTTAAGTTTAGTTTGAAACCTGTTGACAAACAAATGTTTTAAATTGTATATAAGTTCAGCCTTATAACATAGTCCTGTCTCTTTTCTTTATGTAACAAACAAAGAACACTGAAAAGAGTTGGAGGCCCTAAATTGTGATAACATATTCAAAACACGAGAACAGTTATTTCCTAAATGGTTTGCAAATCGTGTAAGTATACCTTAATCGTTTATAAAACATACAAAACAATGTTTAATATGTTTTAGGTTATGCTAAATGATTTGGAATTGATGTTTTTGTGTAGATGAACACCTTGCATGTTGACAGGTGCAATATGATACAACTAAGGAACTGTACTTCTTATCTTGTGGTCCTAATTTTCGTGTTAAATTTTATAACAATTGTATTGTCAATGGAGTGCGTTTCCATAACAATGATCAATCACATTGTCGAGTTATAAAAATTGTGGAGTGATGGTGCCAGGGGAGCATGATGGTGATCCAATTGATTTTTATGGTGAATTAAGTGATGTGTTATAGCTAAATTATGTTAATGGGTTTCAGGTTATGTTATTCAAGTGTAACTGGTTAGACACTGATGCAAAAAAGAAGAGGATACAAAAAGATTATCATCTCACTTGTATTAATGTTGGGAAATTGTGGTATGAAAATGATCCTTTTATACTTGCCATTCAAGCTCAACAAGTATTCTATGTTGATGATTACTAACTTGGGACTAATTGGAAAGTGGTTCAAAAAGCTCAACATAGAAACCTATGGGATGTACAAGAGATGGATAACACAAATGAAGAAGAGGAGGATATTGTTCCTGTACAAGAAGATAAGTTTGACAGGGGACATTTCATTAGACATGATGTTGATCCTGACTTGGTTGATGCAACAATTACACATGTTAGAGCTGAAGTAGTGGGAGATGATGTCAATGTTGATGTTGGAGAAGAAGATGATACGTTGATTGATTATTGTACTGATAATGAAAATGATTTAATGAGTGATTCTGATAACAACTTCTGATGGTATGCTTGTATGATTATATGTACTCTTTACTATTTTCTGAATGTGTAAATATAGTTAATGATCTAATTTCGTGAGATTAATTGTATAAAGTGACTTATATCTTACCTGGTACGTTTTCTCTTATGTTGGTGTTTGCAGATTCCGAAGATGGCTCTTGGTACAAGAAGGACCCTAGCTAGACGTGCAAATGTTGCTCCACAGAATCAGTCCTGTACCGACACCTGAAATTTCTACAATCACTGGTAAAGTTATGATATTGGTCCATATAAGCATACTGAAATATATACTTGAATTTGGATATCGAGTACAATGTTTGTTTAATATTTAAGAATACATTTTACTTTACCAACATGTAAACCGTCCTTGTGATAACATAGTATTTACTGTTGATCCATTATTTTGATTTTGTAGAGAATATTGTGGCAAAGAACGTGAGAGGGAAAAGTAGAGGAGTTGGATGTGAAAGACTCTTACAAATAGCGCAGTCAAAGTTGCATGTAGACTTTCAAAAAGAATATGGAGTACCTACTGGAGTAAATGCATCAAAGTTGAGTACTGAGGGAGGAATAGTTGCGGGGAACTATGCCCCCCGGTAAGAGTGCTTACTTGGAAGAAAGTTCCCTGCGATGTCGAAAAACAAATGATTGCTCGTATCATGGTAATGTAGTTTAATATCATTATCCATATTGTCATACTTCCTTATGAAAATAATATATAATACTCATATAAGTTTAATGCATGTATATTATTGATGAATTTAGACCAAGTTTGACATTGATGTCACGGAGCCTCATGTACTTAAATGGTTGAAGCACAAATTGTGTAAGAGATTCAACAGCTTCCGGAGTGCCCTACACAAGAAATTCAAAGCATATGCTACTAAGCAGGAAGCATTACAGAATAGACCAGAAGAAATTAAAGATCCCGATGATTGGATATATCTTTGTGACTTTTTTTCTAGTGAAAAGTTTTAGGTAAGGTCAACATGGCTTTTAATGTTATTATATATGTATTGTATTTTAATTTCCTGATTTTGTGGTGTTAGGCACGGTCAAAAACTTATTCTGAGAACCAGTCGAAGATGAGGTGTAACCACCGCGGTGGTTCCAAGAACTTTATCCAGCACAAAAAGGAAAATGTATTTAATATGATTCACCTATACAAATATACAACTTTGTTGTCCTGTTTACTAAATTTATTTCAATTTATGGTCAATGACGATATGAACTGTTAAGGCGCACCAACTTGGGGAATCTGTCGGTCCTATACAATTATTTCATGACACTCGTTGGAGCGCAGAGAAAAGGTGGATTAATGAACAAGCAAGAGAGCTATAAGCAAGTTGATCATCTTTCAATTATTGATATATGAAATGTCTTACCATTCAATTGTGTATAAATGTATTGCTTTTTCATAACTGTTCCATACTGCCATGCTTTTGTTGTTTTAATTTGAGTCTCATTGCATTTCTCTGTCATCTTTTGATCACCTGTAATTATGTTGCTGCTTATGCATTTGTTTGATATTGGCATTCAGTTTTCCTGAGTGTTACCAAACTTTTATAACTTTGCTGTGGTTTGCTATTGATATGTTATAAGCATTGCAGGATAAGGCTGAAATTTAACTTGTGTTATATTGTTTCTCTTGATTGAACTTAACAGTTTGTATTTTTTAAAGCAGAAAGTTGGAGTTTCTTCTAGTAGGAAAAACTTGTTTCATGGTTTATAATCTGTTTGGATTGAACTTAACAGTTTGGATTTTATGATCTAGATATTATTATTGTCTAAATATATAATCTGAATGTCGTATCGCTGAACTTGGACAGATGAGATTAGATTTTTTTTTTCTATATTTTGTGTGTGTGTGTGTGTGTGTGTGTGTGTGAAGTCTTCCTCCATGAAATTGAGATTCAGCTTGATTGAAACCACTTAAATCAGAATGATTTAAAATTGTGCACATCATCTTGTGAAATGAATTTTGTTATTTTTGAAATATTCAGCTTCATGATTGCTGAAGATCATGTATGTTAGTGGAGTTTTTACAGTGTGGTAGTGTATGTCCTTGGGAGCTCTGGTAGTAATGGCAGAGAACCATGGCTTTGTTTTGCCTCTTGGAGAATTAAAACACTTTGAAAATGGGAAATGCATATGTACAGATTTATACTTCTTGATGAGTAATACTGAACTAATCAACTTCCATTCCGTATCACCATAACACCCTTGTCACATCACTTTTATGATATTTAGAAAATGCAACAGCCCTTATCTTTCCAATTACTTAGCATGTTTATGCCTGGATATGTGACTGTAAATCTGTTGCTTATATGTTTATAAGAAAAACTTTATGTCAGAATTTGCCTTTTAGTGTAAGATTGATAATGTTTGAGATACTTGCTTCTCTACTCCATCAAATTTATTTTTGTTTGGTGCTGTAGTATTCTTTTATGTTGCTATTTAGTTTGTTGGTTGACTTATTGATTATGCATTCAATTGATGGTAGGAAAAAATGATAAGAGCTACAAGATGAAACACAAGCAGGGGAAAGTGAAAAAATAGAAGCTGAAATATGTGAGAAAGTTCTGGGTAAAGCTTCCGGATTTAACTAGAATTTTGCATTTTCATAGATTGAGCATCAATCCACTGCAGCAAAAGCAGAGTAAAGGTGTATTGTGCAACAACAAGAAAATAAGATTAAACAGTTGGAGGAGCAGCTCATCTTATTTGATCAACAAAAAGAGAAAATAAAAGGCCTTGAACACCAATAATTTGTCCTGTTGGAGATGATGAAGCAGCGAACTATAGCCCTTGAACTACAACAATCTGATAAAGCTCCAACTCAACAGCCATTGCCATCTCCAACTGATGAAGACTCGTCCTCATCAGCTACAGCTATTTCAAATACCGCAACTGGTGACACTTGACATGCTAACGGTATTGATGGTTATTTTTTTGTTGTATGGGCAGTAGATATTTTGACATGGGGGTAGAATCATCTTTTTAGGATTGTTTGCATATGTGTTAGATGGTGTACATGGGGTGGACATTTTTTTGTTAGTTATGCACAGATAGATAGGTAATGGGGAAAATGTGGGTGCATGCTATTCTTTTGGGTTATGCACATGTAATACTGCATTTTGGATTTTTATTGCTCATCATGCATAAAAATCCATGTATGGACTATATATATATATATATATATATATATATAAAACACATCTGCAACAAATTTTTTAGTATCAAAAAGCAATTTAGCATAATTGCATTCCGCTTAAGGTCAATATGAAATGCTCTAAAAAAACACATTCTGCAACTAATGTTTTAGTAGCAAAAAGTAATTTAGTATAATTGCTTCCACATTCAGCGTCTAAAAAATAGTCGCGAAAACCTTTTGGATTTCACATTTAGCGTCTAAAATGATTACAATTAACCACTAAATTTTAGTCACTAAATGATTCATTCGTCCACTAATAAAATAGTCGCTAAAATTTATTGGATTTCACATTCAGCGTCTAAAATGATTATAATTAACCACTAAATTTTAGTCACCAAAAGATACATTCAGCCACTAATAAAATAGTAATGAAAACCTATTGGATTCCACATTTAGCATCTAAAATGACTATAATTAACTACTAAATTTTGGTCACCAAAAGATACATTCGGCCACTAATAAAATAGTCGCGAAAACCTATTGAATTCCACATTCAGAGTCTAAAATAACTATAATTAACTACTAAATTTTGGTCACCAAAAGATACATTCGGCCACTAATAAAATAGTCACGAAAATCATTTGGATTCTACATTCAGCGTCTAAAAGTATTACAATTAACCACTAAATTTTGGTCACCAAAAGATACATTCGTCGACTGATAAAATAGTTGCGAAAACTTTTTATGAAATTACCCTTACACCTTTGGCGTCTAATTTTTGTGGGATTCGCAACAAATTATTAGACATTAAAAGGTATATTTTGCAACTAATTGATTAGTCGTTATACAATTTTACCAAATTACCCTTGAACTTTTAGCGTCTAAGTTGGGGGACTATTTTGACCAGCATTTAGCGACTTTTTGCTAGTCGCAAAAAAACAAAAAAAAAAAAAAAAAAAAAAAAAGAAACACTTTCCTCGTCTAAACAAAATTTTAGACGCGCAAACAATCTACGATAGCGATACTGCAACTAAGGGGCGACTACCAAATTTAGACGCGAAAAATGGCTTAGCGTCTAAATGTGACTTTCTGCATCTAATTTTGCTAGACGCCGAAAGGCATTTTTCTTGTAGTGAATTTTAGATAAATATCTTATTCTATTCAACTCAAAACATTAACAACTACCTTTCTCAATAAATTTTTTTTAAATTAACAACACCCTCAACCACCCAAGCCACTATCACCTACCAGCAACCATCGCTGGCGTTGTAACGACACATGACTGGTTGAATCTGACTGATCCTGCACCGATCTTTCTGTTTTCGGTCAGATCCACCATGGATCTGGTCGTTAACGACCAGATCTACGGCCAAACGACGGCCAGGTATCTTGGCCATCAACGACGACCAACATTTGGCTGTCAACAACAACCAGATCTATGGTCGTAGATCTGGTCGTTTCCTACTCTATCTATTATGGATCTGGTCGAAAAATGCTAGATTGGTGCACGACTAGCCAAATCCAGGGGTTCATGAGCCATTCTGGCAGATTCTAGTTATCTTCTGGTAGTGGTGGCCAGCTGTCGGCAATATGTGGGAAAGTGTGGATGTTTTTGTCAATTTATAAACATTTATTATGGGGGTTATTTAGTTAAATTAACAAAACCTAGGGGGTTAAAATAATTTAAATATTTTTAGAAAATATTTTTCAAAAATGTACCAAAAACTTCTCAGAATCCTATCATATTTTCAAAAAATGCTATTCAACATAGAATGTTATTTTAAAATACTAACCAAACAGACCCTTAATGTATCATAGCATATTTTTTTTTTTTTTTTTTTACAATATACATATAATTATTATTATGTGAAGGCAACTTTCTTGAGATGGGAATTGGAAAAATTATAAATTATTACACTGTGGAATTTATTCTTATTTATAACAATCCCAAGTTGGGACTAATTTTTTTTAATTATTTTTTTTACATATTATAATACAATTATGTTGAATGATAGAATTAAAATTTATTTTTTAATAAAAATATCAAACAATATTATGCATTACAATTTTAGAATTGTGAAAAGAGTATGTGTTTAGATTAATATCAATGATCGGTGTTGAAGCCATTTTATTTAGGATCCTAGTCAAATTAGATACTTTTTAATAACATATTCATGAAATTAAATCACATAATGTTGTTAAAAATTGATAAGAGTTCTTATCTCATTACTGTCAAGCTTATACAAAGCTATGTATTCATTCAGATCCAATAAGAAATCAAACTTCATTTTATCGATTCCAAGTATTTGACTATAAGGGTTTGCTTGGGAGTTTTATGGTAGAGGTTATAAGAGTAAACCATCATAGCGATTTTGAGGGTAAACCATCGTAGCGGTTTTAAGGAGTTTTTAGTAGCAATTTTTAAAACACTCAACCTGTACTTGAGAGTTTATTTTCTAGCGGTTCTAACAGTTTTTTAAAATGATAAATTTACATATATGCCTATAAAAATACCCCAACTTCAACCAGTACTTGAGAGTTTTGTTTTTTCAATTACTAATACTTAGTATCAAAGTTCCTTCCAAGTTTAATTTATTTGTAAGTTCTTTCATTGTATATTATTTAATTTATTTGTATGTTCTCACTAAAATATGTAATTTAGTTGATGACATTCGTTATGCTGACACTATTAGCATACTTGGTAATTTGACTTCCACTCAACAACTAGATTTGCTAAAAATATATGCAAAAGAAGACAAATTGAGCTTCCCACATTACCAATGAGTTCAGGTTTTCCATTGAATAACCTAATTCATATCCAAGAACAGCAAACTCTGAAAAAGAACTGTTCAGAAAAATAAATAGTTTGAATATAAGGAACCAAAATTGAAGCATCCATGCACTCTAATTTTCAAAAACAACCAATTAAAGAAACATTGAAGATTTAACACGTATTAATATTCCAGATCATGCACCTTTGGGAGTAATTTAGCATGATGAAAAAGAGTGGCATGAAAATAAAAAGTAGAACATAGCTTTTCGAGCACCAATTTTTGCGGAGCAAAACATGTAGATAGAAAAGAGTAACTCCTAAAAATGTATTTGGACATGCACATAAATGTACAATCTGGGATCCCCTCGTGAATATGTATGGAACATGTCCAAACCTGACAAAAATATCTACTTTGTAGCAGCAACAAGGGCAGATCTAGCTTTTGTAAAAGTAGAAATGACTAGCTCCTCTATTGTGTGACTTTTTTTTTAACAGTGGAAAACGGTTTTTTTGGGATAAAATTTTTAAACCAACCAAAATACCCCGATTTTGGGTATTTTATAAACCCTTCAAACATACATTATACTGGTTTTGGGACGTTTTTAAACTAGTCAAAACCAGTCCATAAAAATCTGACAAGTAATGATTTTTAAAAACCTCAAAACCAGTCTAATTAAAAACCCCCTAAAGCCAGTGAAAAAAAAACTCCCAAACAGACCCTAAGAGAAATTATACTAGTCTAGTTGCAATAAATTTAATTAAAAAACAATAATATCAAGGATGGAAATTTTTTACCTTCAGTGCAAGTATATAGTATTATTTAAAATAATTCAATATTATATTCTACAGTAAAACCCCTCTATAGCAATACTTTATATAAGAATAACCTATATATAGTAATAAAAAATTATAGTCCTAACTTGAGACAGTTATAAATAAGAATAAACTATACATTGTAATAAGTTATAATTTTTTTAATTCTTGTTATCATATCTTTTAACTTACAGCTACGTAATAACTCATTATCATGTATACGTTCTTGTTGAAACTAAAATATTTCTAACTTCTCAAGCATATTTAGAATTTCTTGGTACATAACTTTTTGTATTTTTATACTATCATCCTCAAGATTATTTCATTTCTCTTTTTATCTAATTGCAGCAACGAATGCTAAGACAATAAATTGAAATCCTAATAAAAATATTAAAACGCGAATCATTTATACCTATAATTTTTAGGGAGAATAGGCTTTGATAAGCCTAGGTGTACTTTGAACTTGAGCCTGATTTTTTAGGCCCTAAAATATGTGTGGATACGGATAAGGTTTTCTATTACATCCTTACCATCAGAGAGGTGCATGATTAGTGACTATAACTAAACTGAAATCAGGATGGTAGAATTGATCAAAGTGGGACATACTTAGGCTCTACAAGTAAAATGAAATCAACATCGTAGAGCTAATCAAAGTAGAACATTGGTTACACGACACGTCATATTTGTCCAAACTCCATCGAAATGCTCTAGATCCAACACTCATTTGAAGGGTGAATGATAATGGCAAGGGGAAATTTTAAGGGGGGAAAGGATAATCTGGGGACGTATATAATACTTTCAAAAAATCTTGGGCATGCTCAGTGTTTGTAATATCTTAAGGGGGTAGATAATTAAACCCCTTATATAGCTATGCACTTTGTATAGGAGATCGGCAAAATTAATAATATTCAAACTATGGTGGTAATTTTTGAAATCAAACTAAAATTCAGGGGTGATAATTAATTACCCAAATTTAAAAACATAAATTAAACATTCTAACTCGATCACTCTTTCACCCTTAACTCATTTAGAAAAGCAAAAATAAATAAATGTGAATAATCACTCTCTTTCTCTGCCTACAAAATTCAAAACTCTCTGTCTCTAACGGGTACATTTCTCTCTCCTCTCCTCTTCTTGTCTCGAACGCCCTCAATCTCAGCAATCTAGCCCAATTTAACAAACCCTACTCTCTCTTCTCTCTCATCGATCGGAATGAAGCACCTCTTTAGTTTACTGATCACAATGAAGCACTTCATGCAGCCAAGAAACACAATCTTAAGAGAGACTCACTCAAGTGAGTCGCCATCTTCATCGTCTCCAAACCCTAATTCAAAATTAAAGTCATTGTGGAAGCAAAAATATCCAAAGAAAACGCTCTGACGTCAGATCTGAACTCACTTCTTCCACCTTCTCTGGCACCTTCCAAGTTGAAGAGTCCACTGCTCCACGCCCATCCAATCCACTCAAGCGCAAGCTCGCCACTGATACGCTTCCTGAGAACGTAATGGTTGGGGTCCCCAACTCGGGTGTTCAAGTAATGGTTTCGATCTTCTTCTTTTCAGTGGTCATTTGATATTATCTTTTTTATAGTTTGAGAGAATTTGGGGAAAAAGTGACTCAAGCTAGAGAAAATGTAAATATTAGAGTTTTGTTTAGCTTCTCTTTTGTTACTGATAGGAAAAGCGAGAAATTGTTGAGTTTCTATATTTTTTGGTTCTATATTAGAAGGGAGAGAGAAATTGGAAATTTTCGTACATGGTTAAAAATAAAAAGAAAACTAGGTTATATATTGCTGATGTTCTTGAATGTTATTAAGTAGCTTTACTGCCCAACTGTATACAGAGTAGATTCTAATGTCTTTAGTTTGGATGGTGTGGATTAGGTGATAGTCTGAATGCGACCTGTAAATAAGGAAGAGGAAGAGGAAGAGGAAGAAGGGGAGATGATAGTACAGAAAGTTGCCAATGAAGCTTTTAAAATCAATGGACAGACGTGCACATTTGATTCAGTTGCTGACATTGATTCCACACAGGTGTTATCTCTTTTCTACTTGACTATTTGCATTATTACCATAAGGTGCTCAAATATAGGTTTGTTTTGCTGCTGGATGTTTTCCAGCTTGTTGGACTCCCTCTCATTGAAAATTGTTTAGCTGGATTTAACAGTTCAGTTTTTGCCTATGGGCAGGTATCTTTTATCTTGCTTTTGATTCCTCTCCATTCATATTTTATTTTACATGTAATTATGCCATTAGCTTTCTTCCTGTATCTGAAAAATTGATTACACCAGTGGAAAGACTTATACCATGTAGGGACCAGTTAACGCCTTGTTGGAAGAAAACTTATCAAGTGATCAACGAGGCTTAACTCCCTGTATTTTTGAGCGACTCTTTTCCCGCATAAATGAGGTGAGGTTCAGGATTCAACTTGTCGAGGTATTAATACTTTGCATTTTCATGATATCAACCCCCTGTACTTTCTTTGTAGGAACAAATCAAGCATGCTGAAAAGCAGCTAAATTACCAATGTCGTTCTTTTCTTGAGGTTTTGTGAATTGTGACTGGACAGTATCCCTTTTGGTCTTGTGAAACTTAATGTTGCATGTCCTAATATATCCACATATTATTGCAAATTTACAATGAACAAATCATAGATTTGTTGGATCCAAGCCAAAGAAATCTTCAGGTCATAGAAGCACTCACATCCAGTAAAGGACCTACATAAATTTAGTTTTCGTTGCCCCTGTTTTGCTTTTCCCTCCAGATAAGAGAAGATGTCAAATCTGGTGTTTATGTTGAAAATTTGACAGAGGAGTATGTATGCACAATGAAGGATGCCACACAACTGCTGATGAAGGTTTGCTTTGATTTTTATTCTTGGACCACATAGTGAGGATGCTTAAGACGGGTTGCTACCATTTGAGACTTTCAAGAGAATGCCTATAAAAGAAATGTTGTACGATTCCTTGGCTAGGACAAACATGTATATATTCATTTTCCTTGTCGTTATAGTTTTTCTTTGCTTGACAAATTTAATTCCATGTTACATTGACTATGACCTAATAAGTATACCCAACATATAGGAATTTTTCCTGGTGCTTGAATTTATTTTAAGGGTTTACTGCATGTAATGCTTGGCAACACTATTTGTTTTTCTTTTTCTTTTTTAAGGTGATAGAGAAGTACTGAATAATAAATAGTATGTAAGTATTCCATCAATATGTACAAACATATGATATACTAACACAAAGTACAATATTAAGATGACTATGCTTGTACAAAAGAGTCATGTTTAACTAGACTTGGCAAAATGGGCGGGTGGGCCGGGTTTGGGTCGTCACGGGTACGGGCCCAATACGGTTCGAGATATACGAGTCCAAAATATTGGGCCCGTACCCTATCCTATGCAAGTGCAGGTGGACTCGCGGGTGCACTTTTTATTCTCTCCAGGTTTTAATTTTTCTTTCACCCCCAATAGTTTTCAATTATGACAGTTACACCCCCAAAATTCCTGCAGTTTTAATTTTTTACATTTACACCTCCAAAATCAACTACTCTAAATTCAATTCAATTTAGAATATAAACAAATAGGAACCAAAATAAACAAATAACACATAAACAAACACAATAAATCAGTAACATATAATACAAAACTATAAATATCAACCAGAATAAACAAATACATAATCACTAATAGTAATACACATAAACAAACACAAGAAGTCAATAACATATAATACAAAACTACAAATACCAATCAAAATAAACAAATACATAATTACTAATACACATAAACAAACACAATAAGTCAATAACGTAAAATACAAAACTACAAATACCAATTAAAATAAACAAATACAGAATCAAATATTCAACAAAAAATATTCTTGGGCAGCAAATGTTCATCCCACAGTGCGGGTGATTGAGTCTCTTGATTCCACAGTCCCGGGATTAATTAATGGCACATCAAGATCATTATCATTCACATCATCATCTACAAAACAATGATCAACTACAAATATTAATAAATGTAAATAATAAAATATATGAAATATTATGTTAACATGTTACCTGTAAACTCATATTCATATAGCCAAGTCCGAGTTCATATCAAAGATTCTACATTTTTAGGTCGAAGTGAGTTTCGATATTTGTTGAGTACTTTACTGCCAATACTAAAAGTGGACTCCTCTTGTTTAAGTGCAACACTTGTTTTTAAACTTCTCATCATCCCAATTTCCAACAAAAACATAATAGAGTAGCTCTAGTGTTGTCACTTTAGCTCAATCACAATATCTTTCACTAGCCTCAATAGATTTTCTCCACTTATTTTTCTCTTTGTTTTGTCAAAGCCAACTGATGCTAAGATTCCCAAAAATCTAAAACCTTCAGTCTTAGAACTACAATAACAAACTTAACTTAATCAACTATCTTCGCATAAAACAAAACTTGAAAAGCCACTAATGTTCACAAAATCACTTCCCATGTTCTTCTCTGCAGCTCTTTTCCATCAACAAAACTTCATCAAAGTAAAACATAAAGCAAAACCAGTAACACCTAAAATAAAAAGCTACTTCAAAATCAAAACCTCATGCCATAAAATTCACACAGACATTTTCACAAACACCAAACACGCATATAGCATTACAAGCCATAGACTTAAAAAATTAAATAAAAAAACAAAACTCACAAACACACACACTTTGCCTTGTTGTTTTGATATGTATTAGATTAAATAACGCCTTGTTGTTATGTAAACATAGAATCTCTAACTTGATTGAAAAAAGAAACATGCTTATAGGGCGCTATTATTTTACAAGCAAAATTGTTAAAATAATTGAAGAGGATATTTGATGAATGAATCCCAAATCATTACCTACTTTTAAGTCAAATTATCAAAGCTTAAAAGGGGTTTATATACTTTACGCTTGATACAATCTTTGGTAAAAACTCACTGATCTGCAATGGTGGAGGTGTGAGAGAGGAGATGTTGACGACGACGGTGACGATGTGGGACAGTGAGAGAGGAGTGTTGTGATGGTGAGAGACAGGAGATGGCGACTGTGAGAGAGAGGAGATGGCAAGTTGTGACGGTGAGAGAAAGGAGATGGTGACGGTCAGAGAGAGGAGATGGCGAGTGGCGAAGGTGAGAGAGAGGAGATCTGAGATGGCGACGATGGGAACTGGGATGAGAATGAGATGAGAGTTGAGAGTCAAATTGATTTAGGGATTTCAAATCCCCTTTTTTTTTTTGAACAATAAACGGGTAACCGCGGGTTTACCCGTATAACTTGTTGGTAATACAGCCAGGCTGGGTACAGGTCCAAAAAAAGGGGTCCAATACATTAGACCTGTACCCTATATTTTTACCTGGGTACGGGTCAACCCGCAGGTCTGGACCTGTTTTACCAGGTCTATGTTTAACATACATTAAGATATAAGAAAATTGAAATATTAATTTCTTCAAATACCCATCACTTTTGTTGAAATCCCAAAACCCATAAAGTCTTACCATTATTACTGCCCCACAAACTTTTCCAATAATGGCATAACTTGCCTGCTCCATAAGGTCAGAGAGCTTATAATATGTGCATGCACCCAGGGGCGGATCCAGCCTAGTTTTGGGTAAGCCCTCAATTTTTTTCTTTTAAAATGCTAATATCTACAATTTCTGGATTTTGGCTACCTTAACAAAAATATTAATGGACAAAAATATTAATGTACAATTAGTTTTTATTTTGGTCCACCCTAACAGAAATTTCTGGATCCGCTACTACATGCACCTATTAAGTACTTGTTGTAAATAGGGAGCCATGCTTATTGTGGGCCTGACTATACTAGAATAACCATCTTTCAAGTGTCATGACAGGTATTCTATCATTGCTTATCTTATATGTGAACTATACACATTTTTATCTGTTTTTTGTATATTCTTATGAAAGGTTAATTTTCTGTTGAGAGCTTATTTTAACACTATTGATTCTTGCACCTTTATGCTCTTGTTTTAGGTACTTCATGATGTAGATTGTCTTAAAATGGAAGATGAAGAGAAGGTTGAGATTGAAGAGACAGTGTTTGCTTCCACGTTTGTAGAGCCATCTTTTCCTTTACAAGAGAAAGTCAGTACTGAAGAAACTGAAGCTAAAACTGAAGTTAGACCAGAGTCCTTTCCTCCACCTCATAGGGGGCAGAGAATATATGAGTAGATCCAACTTTGACAGGTTTTCGTCAGCATCTTTATTACAGGTGAGAGAATATTTTATTCTGTTACACAATGAACACTGAGAGTTTGTTTGAATGACTCAGTGACCTAGGGTCTAAAATTAATGGGAGCAAATTAATTGCTTTTTCTGGTTGATATTTGTATAGATGCATTCTGCTCAGTTTTAGTGGGCTTCTTCCTATTGTGTTTTTACGTTCTTTCCTCACTTCTGTTTATGAGAATGCAATAATTTAAGTCTATCCTCCATCCTAGCTTGGACTTAATAAACATTAATATCTTGCTTACGAAGAGGGTGCTTCTTGTTTTTTCTCCCTAATGTTTATGTCGGATTGAACAAATCAACCTATGGCTCTCTTTTTTCTTTTATACGATGGTTAAATAAATACCTTTAGTTCATAATAATGTTTGAATTCAAGTCCCATATCCATAAGAGCTCTGAAGTTTCTTGAAAGTTTTGATCGCATAACAACAACCCTTTTTAACCCTTAGATCTATTACAAATTCAGGAATCTTCATAGGGATTTTTCTACTTTAATTGTAAGTTTAATAAGTATATTCCCTCATAAAATCTTGCTATCATAGTTTCTGATATGACATACAAAGAAGGAGTAAACTAAGTTTTTCAACAACTCCATATTTTCCCTAGTTTTGACTCACAAAAAAATCTAGCACACATTTCACTTGCATGGATACAAAATTCTCGTGTACACTCCTTCTATGTGTCTATATTTGTGTGTTCTTAAAGATTTATTATCCAAAATGTTTGACTCTAAGATAGATTTATGATACAGACTTTTGTAGTCTGATTATTTTATTCTTAGTTAACCTTTTTATTATTTTGTTTTGAATAAACCTTAATTCATTGATGTATTATTTTCCTGTTTCTGTCACTTTCTTGATTTAATGTCTGAGGTTGGTGAAAGTCTTGTTCCAATTGCAGGTATGGACAATACAAAAACATGCGTGAGGATATTGACAGGTATGAAGGAGGGTTGGAGTTGTTTTCTCGTGGCTATGAAAACCTGAACCTCCACTGACTTCTTCTCAACCACCCACTTATCCAATTCAGACTCCAAAACATTAACTTTCTTCTTAAACCCACTAATTTCCCTATCTTTGTCATCAATTTTTTCCCTCAATTCCTCTTCAACTCTCACGCTTTTTACTCTCCTCTTCCAATTCCCTCACTTCCAAAGTCCCAACTTTTCTTTCCAACTCCCTCACTTTCTTCTCACTATCAACTTTCTCACTCTTCAACCCATCAATTTCTTTCTCTAATCCCTCCAATTTCACTCCCTTCTCTCCCAGACTCTTCTTTAACTCTACCACCTCAGCACTCGCCTCATCCCCATTCGCTTGTCACAGTGATCAGGTCATGTTGGAGTCTCGAAACCTCGGTTTCCAATTCAACCGCTCGAGCAACAATTGATTCGAAAACTTTCTTATCTTCTTCAGCTCCTTCAATTTCAATAGTTAGTTTTTTTAATTCTCTCCTTCATTTCTCGGTTCTCTTCCTCTAGCGATTCTGTCTTTCTTGTCAATTAATTTTTTTTTAATTTTTTAAAACCATTGTTAACGGCCGTCCATTACCATATGAACCCCCATCCATTAATGTTTATATTTTCATCGCCAAAAACGTTTCCCAACGCACAATTAGTTGCATAGCTAGATGGATTTTGCGTCGTTGTTTATATTTATATTTTTGTCGCCAAAAACGTTTCCCAACGCACAATTTGTTGTGTAGCCAAATGAATTTTGCGTTGTTTTTTATATTTTCGTCACCAAAAAGGTGTTATGATGGGCCTTTTGTTGTGTAGCTAAACTTCGTTGGCATCGCTTTATATATTTTTGTCGCCAAAAACATTTTATGGTGTCGTGCATTTGCTTTACTATATACTTTTGGCTACATTTTATATTATTTTTGTCTTCGTTTTATATTATTTTCGTCTCTTAAAAGTATCCACGGCAACACATAATTACATTGGGAAACTACTTGGCCGACACTTTTTGTATTTCCGTCGACAAAAACATGTCATCGCTTAGTTCGTCGCCAATTTGCTTCCCTCCATCTCGTGCAAGGATTAGAAAGTCCACAAAACTATTGGCAACCAATTTTATATTTTGTCGCTAATAATTACCTTTGGCGACGAATTTTGAAACCATCTCTAACAAAATCGTAGCTAAAAGCCTTTTTTGTTGTAATGATGATCTAGAGGCAATAACGATTCCCCTTAACAATAAGGAAATCAAAACTCCTTTAGAGATAAGAATATCATGTTGAGAAATTTCAAGAACTTGGATAATAAACTTGCCCAACTATTTGATGGATTAGATTCATCATATAAAGACTAAATTTATAAAAATATAAGTTGAAAAGTCTTCATTATCTATTAGATGGAAATTAGGCTTACAGTATTAAGATATAAAAGTAAGGGTAAATAAGTAATTTCTTTGTTCAATTATGAATATTATAAGAGGGTAAACTTGTTATATTAACTGCAATTTGGATAATTTTTTATTTTCTAATTCAATTTTGATTAAATTATTAGAAATTAAATAAGATAAATGTGGGGTGTCAAAAGTATTTGTAAAGAATTAGAAATTAAACTTTATTTTGATAATTTAATATAGTGATAAATTTGACATTATAAAAGTTATTAAAAAGCGGAGTTTCGTTAGCTCATTAATAGGAGAGCCAATATAATAGATTTTTACCCCATCTAATTTATCATTATCTCTCACTTGTAAATTTAGTTTTTCTTTTGACAAGTTTAATTTTAATTAAAATTACTAGAAATAAAATTATAATTTCTAAATACACTTATACTCTATTTTATTTTTTTTGTTTTAATTTTTTAACATTTAATCTTACATAAACCCTAACCCTAAATTTTCATAATCATTAAAAAAAAATTGTTTTATTTTAAATATTTGATTGTTTGATGAAAATATAATACTAAAACTATTGGAAAAATAATCACACAATGAGATGAATATGAATTTGTAAAAGGAAAAGTAAGTTTCAAATTTGACATTAGGAAATTAAGGGAAAATTTTTGTAAACAAAAAACCTAATTAAGTTTAAGATTGGGGAAAAAGGGTATAAAACCAAAAACCATAATTATGTTTGAAATTGGGGAAAATAAACCTAATTAACCTTAGGGCTATTTTTAGTATTAAATGAGGTTTAAAAAACATTTTTTTTTTTTAATTATAGGAAAGATGTATTTAGTAGTGGGGGATACTGATCAACTGAATATGAGTTAAAAATCCCTTCCCTATATCCACTCATCCATTTTTTCCTATTGAATAGGGACGAAAATGCCCAAGCCCAGGTGGGGCTTGCTCAGGTTAGGCGCAAGTTACATTTAAAAATTCCTAGCCCGAGTCCAAGATTTTAGAGAGTTATCTATACCTGTAATTTTTAGGGGGCATAGGCTTTAATAAGCCTTGGTATACTTTGAGCCTGAGCCTGAGCCTGATTTTTCAGGCCCTAAAATATGTGTGGGCACGGATAAGGTTTTCTATTACATTCTTACCATAAGAGAGGTACATGATTGGTAACTATAACTGAAATGAAATCAGGACCGTATAACTGATCAAAGGGGGACATACTTAGGTTCTACAAGTAAAAGGAAATCAAGACCGTGGAGCTAATCAAAGTAGGACTTTGGTTGCACAACACGTCATCTTTGTCCAAACTCCATCAAAACGCTCCAGATCCAACACTCATTTGAAGGGTGAATGATAATGGCAAGGGGTAAATGAAATTTTAAAGGGATAAACGATAATCTGGGGAGGTATATAATACTTTTGAAGAATCTTGGGTATGCTCAACGTTTGTAATATCTTAAGGGGGTAGATAATTAAACCCCTTATATTAGCTCTCCACTTTTATCGGCGAAATTAATAATATTCAAACTATGGTAGTAATTATGGAAATTAAACTAAAATTCAGGGGTGATAATTAATTACCCAGATTTAAAAACATAAATTAAACACCCTAACTCTATCACTCTTTCACGGGGGATTTTATTAAAAGGTTATTTGAAGTTAAAATTTAATTAAAAGGCTATATAGTTTATAAGTGTTAACTAAATAGCCTTGTTTTTTTTATTAAGCTTAATTAAACATGATTAGGGGTTAATTAGGATTAATGAATAATTGTGTAATCTTTTAAAAATGATAATATGTCCCTAAAGAGTCGAAATTCTTTCAAACAAACCCAAACACCTTCTTCTTCTTCCTCCTGCCACATTAACGCATTCCTCTGCCATTAACATCTTCTCCAACAAAGATCTTCCTCCTCCTCTTTCTCCTCCTCCTGACATTTTGTCCAGGTATGTGTATCTCCCCTTTCGATTTTATATTTCGATTTACAAAGATTTAATGATGGATTGGGTTTGGGTTATGATTTTGATTTAGTTGTTTAGGTTGTTTGTTTGTGTTTTATGTAATGGAAGTTGAAAGGAGTGAAATTTGTTGAAAATTTTATTGCATTGTGGGTAGCTGGGGGTGGTAGCACCGATTGTAGGTAGAGATGATTGAAAATGTGTTTTGGATATGATGGATCGCTTAAGCAATCTGGTACGTCTGGTAATGCAGCAGATAGATCGCTTAAGCGATCATGTATGTGGCATAAGATCATCTGGTAATGCAGTAGATAGATTGCTTAAGCGATCATGTATGTGGCATAAGATCGCTTAAGCGATCTGCTAAAAGTCTAGTGTATAGCAGCAGATCGCTTAAGCGATCAGTAAATGGCATAAGATCGCTTAAGCGATCATGCTTATTTATACTGGATCGCTTAAGTGATCCAGTAAACGATATATCAGATCGCTTAAGCGATGCACCAATCTGTCAAGCGACTGTGCAGATGCCTTTTAAAATATTTCAACCCTTAGTACATCAGTTAATAATATTTTTTTTCTTGCATTATAGGTACTTGGCTATTATTAGACATGGGACAAGTTGTTTTGGTTTTTGAATTTTTTGGTGAGTTGGTGGATGAATAAAGTTGTTGTAAGTGGATTGGGAAGAGCAAAGAAGTTATACCAATTGCTGTGAGCACAGAGGTTAGTTTTTATGAGTTGATTGATGAAATAATTAGAAGAGGTGATTTGAGTTGCTCACGTAGTGATATAGTTGTGAAGTATGTTTTAAGCAGAGTTTCTGAACATTATAAGGTACCTCATGCTATATTAAAGTTGGGTGAAAGTGTGAAGTTATATATGATTGATGTGGCCGATAATGGTTCGAGGCTGATTTTAAGGGTTTCTTTTGTAGAAAAACTGTTGGAATTTAGTTCAAAGGAAGGGGATAACAAGGAAGTTGGCGGAGATTTGCCTAGTTTTAATTTGAACTACGGGGGCATTGATTTGTTAGTTGAAAAATCAAGAGTAGACGGTGAATTGGGTGGTGAGGAGGACACTGTAGAAGAGGTTGGTCATGGGCGACAGAATGAAAATGTTAAGGAGGAGGACCCCATACATGTGCCCCCAGATGTAGAGATTCCTTTAAATACAGATTATGCAAAAAATGTAGTTTGTGAGGAAGAGAACACTATGGTCGTTTATGCAGGTTCAGAGGGGGCAATTGCAGGTAGTAGTAAATCAGTTCATGTTTTTACGGATGGATCGGAGTTGTGCATAGGGTATTTATTTGACAACAAAGAGGAAGTGGTGAGGAAGCTAAAACTTGTTGCCGTGAGAGGTAATTTTGAGTTCATCACCAAAAAGTCAAATTCATCGGTTGTGACGGTTGCATGTCGTGACCTAAAGTGCAAATGGTGGGTTTATTGTAGAAGGTTGGCGGAGTCTGAAAAATTTATTCTTAGCACATATACCAGTGAGCACACATGTGGTTTGGGACATGTTTCAGGTGAGCATCGACAAGCCTCCGTTGATGTTATTGGAGAATTTGTCAAAAGTCAGTTCGTTAAAGGGAAAGGTCCATCTCCTAAAGACATTCAGAGACTTGTGCGCACAAAGTTGGGATGTGCTGTTAGTTACCGGAAACGCTGGAAAGGGAGACAACATGCATAAGATTTTGCGAGGGGCACACCGAAGCACGGGTACGTAGTATTAGAAGCGTACCGTTATATACTTGAGTTGACAAACCAAAGTAGCAAGACAACTTTGAAGTGGGACATAAATATGATGTTTAAATATTTTTTTGTTGCTTATGGTTCTACTATAAGGGGTTTTGTAAACATGAGAAAGGTGTTGGCTGTTGATGGTTGCTTTTTTACAGGAAAGTATGGAGGTACATTGTTGGTGGCCACTGCACAGGACAGCGAGAATCACACATATCCTGTTGCATGGTATGTGGTTGACTCTGAGAATGACAAGTCGTGGACTTGGTTTTTTCAGCAATTACGTACGATAGTGCCTGACAGTGACGAGTTGTGTATAACATCTAATAGGCATAACTCTATAAAGAATGTGATTGCCACTATTTACCCTCAAGCACATCACAGATTTTGAATGACACACCTTGGTGAGAACATAAAACAAAAGTTTAAGTGTGCTGGCCTCCTTCAGGCATACTACATGGCAGCAAAAGCTTATCGGGTTGATGAGTTCGAGGACCACTTCCAGCAAATCCGAATCAAGGATGATAGAGTTGCTAAGTATCTTGAGCATGATGTTGGTTTCGAGCAATGAAGTAGAGCTTACTTTCCTGGAAGAAGGTTTGATGTCATGACCACGAATATAGCTGAGTCCATAAATTCGAAGTTGTTAATAGAAAGAGAGTTTCCAATAGTTGCACTTTTTGATGCAATCCAGAGGATATTGTCACGGTGGTTCCATGAGCGTCATACAGAGTCAGATAATTTTACTACAACCTTTGTTCCATCAACTGAAAAATTATTGCGAGAACATATGGAACTGTCAAATGCACTGTTTGCCTATCCTCTTAATGCACAAGAGTTTACTGTGTGCGGCTATGGTCCGAATGCCTTAGTTAACCTTGTTAGTAAAACTTGCAGCTGTAAAGTGCTTGACATTCAACGTTTACCTTGTCCTCATGCACTAGCAGCACTGAAACACCAACGGAAGCCGAATTTTGGTTCAAGAATTTACATGGAACTTTGCTCCCCTCTCTATATGGCAAATCACTACATGCTAGCTTATTCAGAAACGATATATCCAGTGCCTCCAGAAGAGTAGTGGGTAGTGTCGCCAGAGTTGGCTTACATTATCATCCATCCGCCATTCAATAAGACAGCAAAGGGGAGAAAAAGAGTTAAGCGTATTCCATCAGCCTCTGAGGTTCCCCGAAAGATGAATAAGTGCTCAATTTGCAAGCAACCTGGCCACAAGAGAGGCAGTTGCTAGAAGCAATCACATGCAGATGATCCAAAAAATTAGGTTCGAAGAAGGATGAAATTGAGAGAGTTGTCAAGGCCAACCGTTGATGAGTTATTGTTTTCAATTATTGATGTTTTAAATTTTATTGTTACCTTGAATAAATCATTCTTTATATTTAGTATTCTTGTTACATGGCCTAAAAATGTGTTGGTGATTTTAGTTTGGAATTAGGTTGCCAAATTGAGAAGAAAGTATGGAATTAATGTGTTGGTAATTTTAGTTTGTCAAAATTCAGCAAAAAGCTGGAAAAGTATGTATTGCCCATGATCGCTTAAGCGACTAGGTATATCACTCAAGAGACAAAAGGTTTTTCATAAAGGATCACTTAAGCGATATCATGGATCGCTTAGGCGATCGTGCACCTAGACAGATATTAATTCTGCACACCACATGATCGCTTAAGCGATCTACGCTCGCTTAATCGACCAAGTGTAAAAGAGGAGAACCGCTTAAGCGATATCACGGATCGCTTAGGCGATCATGCACCTAGGCAGATGTTGATTCTGCCTCGGACATGATCACTTAAGGGATCTGAAATTGCTTAAGCGACCAAGAGTAAAAGCAATGAATCGCTTAAGCGATACCCTTAATTGCTTAAGCGATCTTGCATCTGGGCAGATGTTGATTCTGCCTTGGACATGATCGCTTAAGCAACCAAGAGTATGTAAAAGCGACAAATAGCTTAAGCGATACACTTGATCGCTTAGGCGATCATGCACATGGAAAAATATTGATTCTGCCTCGGACTTGATCGTTTAAGCGACCCTGTGTAAAAGCAAAGAATCGCTTAAGCAAGACCGTAAATCGCTTAAGCGATCGTGCATCTGGTAGATATTGATTCTGCCTCGGACTTGATTGCTTAAGCGATCGAAAATCGCTTAAGGGACCCTGTGTAAACGCAAAGAAATCATCGCTTAAGCCAGACCAAGTGTAAGATTTGAAAATTAACAAAACACCCCCTAGGTTTGCTAAATAACTAAACACCCATGTAATGAAAACATTAAAATTACAAAAACACCCCCACTCACCCATTAAATTCTGACAACTAGCCACCACTATCGAAGGGTTGCCAGAGTCACCATATCGAAGCACAACAGGCTAAAATTGGCCGGGCGTACCCCGAGATGGCCTTTTCTAGCTAGATCCATGGTAGATCTGGCCAGAAAGGCCAGATCTACGGCTAGATGTAGCCATGTTTGGTCATCAACGATGGCCTTAGCCGTCGTTGACGACCAGTTATGGCCAAAGATATGGCCGTCAATGGCCAGATGTTGGGCCGTGGATCTGGCTGAAAAATTATAGATTGGCGCACGACCGGTAAGATGCAGTCGGTAATGTGTCATTATACCAGATTTCGACCATATTTCGGCGGTTGGCCGTCAGAATCTGGTCAATGTGGGTGGGTGGGGGTATTTTTGTTAATTTTTAAACCTTTTTCTTGGGGTGTTTAATTTAATTAATAAACTTAAGGGGGCTAAAAGTAATTGGATCAAATATGATAGTATTTCCTAGATAATGAAACAAACAGTTATTTTGATAATATAATTGGGAATAGGGTGGAAAATAATTAACCAAACGAACCCTAAATTATCTACAGTTATTCCATTACTGTTGTTAGTCCTTTTTTATTTAATATTTATTATTATTAATTATTTTTTCATTTCAATAGAATGTGAAAATACCACTTCGGTCTTTGTCGGTCAGCACCATACATAAAACTAAAAGATCTATTGTTATTCTGTTATTTTTGTTAATTTTTGGCAAGAAAGTAATATATAAAAAATATAATATTAATATAAAATTGAACTCCGCAACCATATGCTCTGCACTCTGTAGACCAAGAGAGTTCTAGAATTTTTCAGAAACTTTTTCACTATGAACAACGGCTCCTGTTATCACAATAAGTTTTTCAGCATAACTATTGTAACCTTCTTAAGCGACCAAGGCTAAATAGGTAGGATCGCTTAAGTGATTAAGGGTAATTGATGAGAATACAAAATGTCATATTTCCCCCCCTTAATGTCTAGTATTTTATACTTATTTGGTGCCTAAATGTACTTATTAATATTTTATTTTGATTTAGGATGCAAATGGAGGCGTTAAATGCAAAACGAAACTAATTAGGTGAATTCGGACAGTTTCAACATTGCTTCGTAATCTGAGCATAACTCTCTCATCCGAGCTCCGATTGAGATGATTCAAAATTCTGTGGAACACCAAGAAATAAATCTACAACTTTCATGTTTTGAGTTTGGAGAGATAATCACTTGATCAAGGTTGGAATTGGGCTTCAAGTTGATGCACCTGCATTGCCAATGTTCTGGAACATTCTACCTTATCATGCAATTCAAATATGCAGTTTACTATTGGAAGTTTTGAAGATCTGGTGCACGAAATTTACAGCTGGAAACACCACTTTCCTAGTTATATTAGGAATTTATTTTATTTTTAATTAATCAGATTTGGATAAATGTTATTTTAGGATAAAGCTTAGAGTATTTTTAGGAGATTGAGTAGAATTCAAAGACTTGAATTGGATATTTTTAAGAGGGGGAGAGAGATCAGACTGGGAGATACAACACATGCCTCTTCTGCCCCTCTTCTTCTTCTTCTCCTTTTGAGTTTTCATGATGGCCATGAGCGACTAGATTTTCATAACTTGGTCGAAGGAAACGGAGGCCTCGGAATCAATAAAACTGTGAGATCTAATATGTTTAGTGTTCAATATATGTTTTGAGTATTGGATGTTCTTCTATGCCTATTTTCATGATTGTCTCATTTAATTACTAGGAGGCCTACTAGTTTATTATTTGTTGCAATCTATCGCTAAATTAGATGTCAAATCCATAATTGTTTGATCCCTCTTATTTGTGAGTAAATAAGAGTTAAGAATTTGCTGTGTCAGGAGTTATTAAATCTTAGGAAGAACGCTCGACTAAATTAAATACAACCGTTTGTGTTTGTATTGTTCAACTTCATTGATCTCTCTAGTTCTTAAGGCTACTACTAGATTAAACCTATAGTGCTTGTCTTGGGTTGTTTAGTAGTAAGATTAATTAGATCGCTTGTTTCCTAATTAACTGCAACTAAGGAGAGATAGGAAAATAGTTCCAACGGTGAATATTCAAAGTATGAATTGATATATACTTGCATTGATGATCAGTTGTAAAATTTTGATGGTGGATGTTGACTTAGACCAAGGTTTGTTCTTTTGATTGATTTCGATAATTTAATTTGAATTGTCCCTTAGTTATTTTTCTTGAAATTGTTTTCGTCATACTCAAATCCTCCCCCATCCTTGTTCACGTAGCATAAAACTAGGCTAGACACTCTCCGTGGGAACGATTCTTACTCGCACTACTACATGTATTCTTAGATTTTAATTTTGGTTGCCTGCGACAGCACGCCAGTAATTTACTTCAATATTTCTTTTCCAAGTTTATGGACATATGTTTAATATGGATGTAAATATTCTACACCATATATGTTTAATATAGACGTAAAAGAACTAAGTTAATTAAAATATAATAACAGTCATGGCCCACTGAACGAATCGTACACCTTATATGTTTAAGATAGTGTTCATCGCTTAAACGATCTTGTGAAATACAATAAAAATAATCTGAATACACAGGATCGCTTAAGAGATTTCATTTCTCGCTTAAGTGATCCTGTGTTTTTAGACTTAGTGGCTTAAGAGATCTGGTGGTATTTATGATATCGCTTAACTGATTCTACACTTTTACACTTGGTCGCTTAAGCGATTTACGATCACTTAAGCAATCACGAACAAAGAATACATAAGTGCCCACAAGAACGATCGCTTAAGCGATCATTTGCTTTTAACCTCGGTCGCTTAAGCGATTTGTAATCACTTAAGCGATTATGTCCGAGGCAGAATCAACTTCTGCCCAGATGCACGATCGCTTAAGTGATTAAGGATATCACTTAAGTGATTCTTCGCTTTTACTCCTGACTGCTTAAGCGATTTCAGATCGCTTAAGTGATCATGTCCGAGGCAAAATCAACGTCTGCCCAGATGCAAGATCACTTAAGCGATTATTTGCTTTTACTCTTCGTCGCTTAAGCGATTTCGGATCGCTTAAGCGATCATGTCCGAGGTAGAATCAACATCTGCCCAGATGCAAGATCACTTAAGCAATTCATCGCTTTTACTCTTGGTCGCTTAAGCTATCATGTCTGAGGCATAATCAACATCTGCCCAGATGCAAGATCGCTTAAGCAATTAAGTGTATCGCTTAAGCGATTCGTTGCTTATACTCTTGGTCGCTTAAGCGATCATGTCCAAGGCAGAATCAACATCTACCCAGATGCAAGATCGCTTCAACGATATTTTGTATCACTTAAGCGATTCTTTGCTTTTAGTCTTGGTCGCTTAAGCGATCAGAGATCGCTTAAGCGACCATGTCCAAGGCAAAATCAACATCTGCCCAGATGCAAGATCGTTGAAGTGACTAAGTGTATCGCTTTTACCCTTGGTAAAAGCGATACACTTAGTCACTTCAACGATCTTGCATCTGGGCAGATGTTGATTTTGCCTTGGACATGGTCGATCGCTTAAGCAATCTTTTATATCGCTTAAGCGATTCTTCGCTTTTACTCTTGGTCACTTAAGCCATTTAGGTGATCGCTTAAGCGATCCTTTCTGGAAAACTCTTGGTCGCTTAAGCACTATATTTGGTCGCTCATAGATTGCTTAAGCGATCATGGGCAATATAGATTTTTCCTAGTTTTCTCCTAAATTATGTAATAATCTCTCTTTACAGATCTAATTTCTAAATTATTGTGATTGTGATACATTTCAACCTCACTCATTTTCATAAGTGGTATTGATATCAATTAACATTTGATTCTACTTCCTTACTATTGCGATGAAATCGGTGCATTCGAGACTGACAACAGAGTATTCCGCACAACATAAAATTAAGGAAATTTGACAAAGATACGTTAGCCAACAATGAATAACAATGATTCATTGGAACTAGGCACCAAATCAGAAGAATCAAGTACTCGGTAAATTCCTCCCAAATCCGGAAAGAATAAGCAGCAAAATTAAGTAATTTATATCAAGCTAATTCATCACAAATCAAAATATAAGAGACATCAATGTAATTGAAAGTTTAAACTTAAAATCATCCATAATAGTGCCAAAACACAATAAATCCTAAGACATTTAACTCCAGTTCTAATTGTAATAAAATTTCCTCCACCCAGACAATTGAGAAAAAAAAAAAAGTTGCAAAGAAAAACCCAATTCCAAGTACCATTTTTTCCTCTCATTTCCCTTCCATACATTCTCATCCATGACTCAATGCAAACTAAAATTGTTCCAACAGCAAAACAAAAAGGATTAACAAAATATAGTCTTACGATAAACTTCAAATACCAAAAACGCACACTATTGTGACACCCCAAGCCACTTTGAGAAGTTTTCGAATTCTGTAGAATCACTGTCTGAGATCATTGTTTGGTACCATGCCTTGCCAGCAGCCTTGATTGCAGATGCCTACTCATTGCCAGCAGCCTACTGTGACACCCTAAGCCATTTTGAGAAGTTTTCGAATTTTGTATAATCACTGTCTGAGATTACTGTTTGGTACCATGCCTTGCCAACAACCTTGATTGCAGATACCTCCTCCTCCCCAGCAGCCTTGATAGTAGATGCCTTGCCGACAGCCTATTGTGACACCCCAGGCCACTTTGAGATGTTTCCTCTCATTGTTTGCTAGCAATCTACAAAATTATCCAGCACACCTGCAGCCACGTTAGCTTTTCTAAATTAAAAAAAAAAAAATCAAAAAGATTTTCAGGGCCATTTTGTTAAATGGAAACTTGGGATGTCAGGGGAGTTAAATTTTCTCTCTTCACGAACCCAACTGTTGTTTTCACCATTTGTTAATTTATTTAACCAAACTAAGCTTAAAGTAGGAGTCTCACTCGCTTTCACGAACAGAGGGAAACCGAAACAGAAGCTTTTATTGTGTAAAATGTTTGCGTCCAAAGAGGATAAGTTATGGAGTACAAAATTGAAGTTCACTGAGTCCGTCTCTTTTTGTAAAGCTCTATATAAGCATGACACCTGCAGCATCAGGACCACAACCTAAGTATCAACATCAACATCAACATCAACATCACATAAACTACAAAATTCAAAGTCCAACTTCCATACCTTTTGATTGGATTCTGGTCACTCAAACGGGATCCATATGCCCATGGAAGCACTCAACAGCCCAGCGCTCCCTACAGTTGCTCATTGTTTTGTCATTCAAGCAGTCCATCGAGTGTTGGTCAAGTCGAACTCAATAAATTTCAAGGCATATGCCCCACAATCAGCATTACAAAAGGAAGAAGACATTAGCATTAGAATCAACTTATAGAACAATTATATTATGTAAGTTAGTTTTATACAAAATTTACCTTGACTCATTTGTTGGGACGAGAAAGCGCTTGAGTGGCCACTTTCCCGTCAGTACTTGATCACCGAAGTGCTCAAACATCCCGCTGTCGCACAACAGCCGTGGGAACAACACAGACAGTGGCTCCAACTTGGTCTCCAACTGCTTGTCTCGAGAAATAGTTGGGTTACAATCAAGGATTTTCAGTAACCCCTCCTCTAGAAGCACGACGACTACTATCCAGTGCATATCCTTGATGTTGATGATGCAGTAGACTCTTTTAACCTTTGCCCAACTGTGACCATATTTGGGCCTTTCCCCCCGTACATACTGCATGATCCTATCATCAAACTGAAAATCATCAAGGACGTAGTCCAAGTCTTCTGTGCCCAATCTTTTTCGCTTGGCTCCTTTTGCGGCACCTCTACCAATGGCCTTTTTCATTAAACTGTGATATGTCGTTACTAGCGTTTGACCAAAGGCCACATCGGTGATGGCACAATCGGGATACAATAGATCACCATTACTGCTCTGTCATAGCCTCATCAGTGCCAATACCTCATCGATGTGCTGCATCAAATAAAAACATTATGATAAGTATACAATATCTCATGGAAAACATAAGCAAAAATAAGGAAAATTAAGCGAAAATAACTCACCGAGTCGTCAAGCCACCTACCCATTGTCAACATCTTTTCAAACCAATCCCGAGGATAATCCCCGGTCTTACACTTCACATGGGCATCACTTCCAGATTCATTGTAATAGGCATAAAAGAGTTTTTTCTTTTCCTCCTCTATTGGCCTATACAAATCGACCTTTAACTCCATTTTCGCTTGCCCATTTCCTCCCCCTTCCTCCATTTGTACATCCCCGCTTCCTTCGCCTCCCGCCTCACCCTCCTCCATTATCACTACCCCACTTCCTCCAGCAACCTCCTTGACCTCCTCCATTTTTGCTTATTCTTCAATTTGTTTCTTCATTTTCCTTTTCTTTCCATGTGTTACTATGGTGTAAGGCAATTTGACAAACTTGCTCTTTCGGCTCTCTCTTTTCAGCCTAAGTTGCACTTCAACCGCCTTCAATACTCCACCAACTTCCTCTTCCACCCTACCAACTTTCTCTGCCACCTTATTCACTTTCTCCTCCATCCTTTTCATCTACTCTTCCATCTTCTCAAACCTCTCATAAACGGTTGTTGTAAAACTCTCAAACATATTGTTTATGAGGTCAACCACCTCATTCTCCCGACCCCAATGCCTCGACAAAGCGGTACTTGTTGTATCAGTTCGCCACTTGGGTGGAGGCATACGAACCTCTTCCTCCCCCTCCTCCTCATCATCCCTCCCGCCGATTGGAGCTTCATCATTCTCGGCATCAACCACATTCTCAAGCAGTGGCCCTACAACTGCCCTCACATGCGTGACCCCTTCTAGGTCCCACATTAGGTGGTCTATCTCTTCATCTGGTTCATCCTCCAGTGGTTGGAAAGATGTGACATACTGCTTTTCCGCTTCACCCCTAGTAGCGGTGAGGAAGGGACGGACGGACGACTCCCTGCAATAAGAAACAAAATCAATCAGATTTAAGCTATATTTTAAAGCAAGTGCATATTCAAAAGCTTAATCCTTTAATCTTACCCAAGCCGCTTGAATTTCAATGTCTATTTTGTCATAATCCCAATGGGTACACTTCTCAACGTGTCACTACAACATCCTAGGAAATTGTTATCGCTCATCGGAAATCTTCATCCTCCCCCCGCCTTAGCGAGGACAGGGATGACCTCATACATCTAAGCCTACATTGTAAAAAAAATAGTCCATATCATAATTCAAACACATATATTACAAAAAATATAACAAAAAGCTATTAATATTTACCTGCATTGCCCATGGGAAGCCAAACAAATTGTACGTGCTCAGTCTATTCTTCTCGACCCATTGAGAGTGCTTTAACGCCATGTCTTTTAGTTGCAAGGACTCCATGGTTCGCTTAAATGATACCCGTCCCCACGGATAAGCATTAAAGAAGTCCAAGTTGCTTGCAAGCATCACCCAATCCATATCAACGACTTTTGTTGAGTCAGCAACCATTAGGATCGAATGTACGAACAATACCAAGCAAATTTTGAACTTCTCTAAAGAGGTTAACCCACCTTCTTCTAACCTCTCGTATAAATTGCGTCCCGTAATAAATGCTTGCTCCCCCAAAACCTTGTTAGCCAAGCTTTAGGCTGCCTTACTCTCCTTTATTTTATTTTGCTCAACCGCATCTGACAATTCCCCACATCTTAAGCCTATCACCAAGGCATATTCCATCATCCCAAAACATAGTGGCTTTCCATCCACCAAAAACCACATTTCTTTCTTTTTTTTTTGCTTTTTACTGAGTGCAGCAACATATAATGCACTCCCAACCCCCAGAACGCCTTTTTCCAATTTTTTCCAATCTTTAAAAAATGACCCAAACAAGTCTCTTTGAATCGGTCTTCACCATTCCTTACTCCCTGTAAAATCCCCCTTATTCTCCTAAAAACTTCCCAACTTGACCTTATTGTCACCCTTACAGGGAAGTACGGTACCTTATCGCTTACAATCTCCAACCCGTAGTCTTTATAGTTTACGCTCCGAAAAATCTGCACAATCGATATAAACAAAATATCAGCAAAAAAAATAAACCAAAACAACTAATAGGCTGCCAACATACTTTGTAAACAAAGAAAAAGTATCATACAATCAACTTTTCAACTAATCTTTTCATGTGTATGGAAAAAAAAAAAAAAAAAGCCTTTTTTTGGTTTCATCGGAGCAGTACTTTATAAGAAAAAAGTACCAACTTTTCAATTAAGGGAGTCTAGAAAGTAATCTTGGTTTCTAGTTTAAGTAAACCAGCCATGTTCAATTTTATAAAGCCTTGAAACATTCACATTATTTTCTCAACTAACGTGACAAGAGATTAACAAATTTGCTCTAACATTACCCAAATTGGGATTATCTCTGCACGAAAGAGCTTCCAGGAAACTGAAAATGGCAGCTGCAAGAGTGGACACTTATCTATCAGTTTAAATATATATTTCATTTCATTACACTATCAAAAGTAAATGCCTTTATTATAGACACTAATTAAAGGAAAAGTAACGTGAATGTAATGTATACTTGCTTTTTTGTGGGCGTCCAATAAATGCGAACACAAAAAACATAAGATATAATGTTGCAATTGGGAGGATCTCATTAAGAAGTTTGCCAACCAACATAAGAAAAGAACCACCATAGGAGACTAAAAACAAATTGTAAACCTTAACAATAATAGTAATGAACCCTTTCCACTCATGTAACTGTGTTTTAAACCTAAATATAAAAGAACCACACCTTCGATTTTCTACTGTAAACAGCAACATACCTACTTTATTGTCTGTAACTAAATCAAGGAAAGCGCCTATCACAAACCACAACTTTGAATAAAAATAGTTGCCCACTCCCACTTATAACAAACTTCACTTTCTAAAACTTAACAATTAGGCAACATAATCCCCCTCAAAAAATGCCAATGACCAAAGCAACAACACTAGGCTAAAATCAAGCTAAACCATAGATTTGTTAGCTCTGTGAAAAATGTCAAATGCCAACATGCTTTTCTCACCACCTAAAATGCATTTATTGCACAAACATCCTTTGAGACACGAGACTCCAAAATGACCCACATCAGCATTGCGGCCTTAAAGAATTAACCACAAAATATAAGAGTCAAATATTGGCATTCTTTTTGCAATGTTTTGAAGCTTGATTAACACAAGTAAAGGTGTTTAAGAATTAACCACAAAATATAAGAGTCAAAATAGGCTCTGACACAATTAAGGAACCAGTAATTGCAAAAGGTAACAACCAAAATATCATTTAAGTTCTAAAACCACAGAAAATTAAAAAAAAAAAAGTAGTTATTATGAAGCTCTAGTTCAAAATTCCATGCAACTAAAGCATTATGAAGCACAAAATAAAGAGATTCACTGAAAATAGCTTTGTCATAATAAAACACTTCTAACAAATCTGAAACCCCTCGGTCCGAAGAGGGTGTGCCAACAAAATTCCATGTTCTGAAACCCCTCGCACAACGTGCACTATGCGTGGCCAACCATGCCAATATGCAAGGCAGCCCTCCAACCCGCCAAATTCGGCCACCTCCTACCATCCCCAGCCCACCAAACTCCCTGAAACAACCTCCCTACGGCCTCCGTTCCCTTCCCCCATCCGCTGGAACCCAAACAAAGTCACTCCACCAATGCCTGCCAACTGCTCGACAAAATGCCACAACCACATCTCCCCCAAATTCGCACAAATCAATCCATTTTCTCATCCAATTAAAAAAAAAAACAAGTAAAAATAGATACCATTTCTTCGCCGGCGTCCTCCTCTTCAGAACCGTTTTGCAATTCTTCTCTCTGTTGTTATGCCGTTGTCGTCTCCTTTACCTGTGGACCACCTTCACTGATCGGATGATCCACCAGAGCAACCATTGAACTACTGGCACCGCCAGAGTCTAGGATTCGAAGTGGCGTTGGGTTTTCCTCCTCTTTGTGAATGTCAGCCATGGTTTTGTGTAAGGAAGCTTTAGGATTGAAAATGAATCGAAAATTTGCAGGAATGTGGGACTGTAGTCGTCAGAAATGGCAGAGAAAGGGTTTAGGGTTCGTCGGTCATTTTTTGCCTAATACATTCGATTAAGCAATTTTGAATGGGTGGGGCTCATTTTTAAATTTCAAATTTTAAATAACTTTCATTAATTATTTTTGCCCACATATGTTTAAATCTTTTCAGTTTAACCTATTTTACATGTTTAATGAATCCTAACTATGCCACGTTAGCTTTTCTAAATCAAAAAGATTTTCAGGACCATTTTGTTAAATAGAAACTTGGGATGTCCGGGAGTTAAATTTTCTCATCTTTCACCCTAAACTCACTTAGAAAAGCAAAAATAAATAAATGTGAATAATCAGTAATCACTCTCTTTCTCTACCTACAAAATTCAAAACTCTGTGTCTCTAACGGGTACGTTTCTCTCTCTCCTCTCCTCTTCTTGTCTCCAATGCCCTCAATCTCAGCAATCTTGCCCAATTTAACAAACCCCACTCTCTCTTCTCTCTCTTTAGTTTACTGATCGGAATGAAGCATCTCTTTAGTTTACTGATCGGAATGAAGCACTTCATGCAGCCAAGAAACACAATCTTGAGAGAGACTTACTCAAATGAGTCGCCATCTTCGTCTTCTCCAAACCCTAATTCAAAATTAAAGTCATTGCGGAAGCAAAATATCCAAAGAAAATGCTCTGCTGTCAGATCTGAACTCACTTCTTCCACCTTCTCCGGCACCTTCCAAGATGAAAAGTCCGCTTCCCCACGCCCGCCCAATCCACTCAAGTGCAAGCTTGCCACTGATACACTTCCCGAGAACATAATGGTTGGGGTCCTCAACTCGAGTGTTCAAGTAATTGTTTCGATCTTCTTCTTTTCAATGGTTATTTGATATTATCTTTTTTATATTTTAAGATAATTGGGGGAAAAAGTGACTCAAGCTTGAGAAAATGTAAATTTTAAAGTTTTGTTTAGCTTCTGTTTTGTTGCTGAGAGGAAAAGCGAGAAATTGTTGAGTTTCTATTTTATTATTTTTTTTTTTTTTTGGTTCTGTATTAGAAGGGAGAGATAAATTGGAAATTTGCGTACATGGTTAAAAATAAAAGGATGACTAGGTTATATATTGCTGATATTCTTGAATGTTATTAAGTAGCTTTACTGCCCAACTGTATACAGAGTAGATTCTAATGTCTCTTGTTTGGATGGTGTGGATTAGGTGATAGTCTGAATGCGACCTGTAAATAAGGAAGAGGAAGAAGGGGAGATGATAGTACAGAAAGTTGGCAATGATGCTTTGAAAATTAATGGACAGACAGTCACATTTGATTCAGTTGCTGACATTGATTCCACACATGTATTATCTCTTTTCTACTTGACTATTTGCATTATTACCATAAGGTGCTCAAATATAGGTTTGGTTTGCAGCTGGATGTTTTCCAGCTTGTTGGACTCCCTCTCATTGAAAATTGTTCAGCTGGATTTATCAGTTCAGTGTTTGCCTATGGGCAGGTACCTTTTATCTTGCTTTTGATTCCTCTCCACTCATATTTTATTTTACATGTAATTATGCCATTAGCTTTCTTCGTGTATCTGAAAAATTGATTACACTAGACAGGGAGTGGAAAGACTTATACCATGTGGGGACCAGCTAATGCCTTGTTGGAAGAAAATTTTTCAAGTGATCAACAAGGCTTAACTCCCTGTATTTTTTAGTAACTCATTTCCCGCATAAATGAGGTGAGGTTCAAGTTTTTCAGGAGTCAACTTGTCGATGCATTAATCCTTTGTATTTTCATGATATTATCCCCTTGTACTTTCGTTGTAGGAGCAAATCAAGCATGCTGAAAAGCAGCTAAATTACCAATGTTGTTGTTCTTTTCTTGAGGTTTTGTGACTGGACAGTAACCCTTTTTGTCTTGTGAAATTTAAGTTGCATGTCCTAATATATGTACATATTATTGCAGATTTACAATGAACAAATCACAGATTTGTTGGATCCAAGCCAAAGAAATCTTCAGGTGACAGAAGCACTCACATCCAGTAAAAGACCTACATAAATTCAGTTTTCCTTGACCCTGTTTTGCTTCTCCTTCCAGATAAGAGAAGATGTCAAATCTGGTGTTTATGTTGAAAATTTGACAGAGGAGTATGTATGCACAATGAAGGATGTCACACAACTATTGATAAAGGTTTGATTCGATTTTCCTTCTTGGACCGCATAGTTTGGATGCTTAAGGCAGGTTCCTAGCATTTGAGAGACTTTTTAGAGAATGCCTATAAAAGAAATGTTGTACGATTTCTTGGCTAGTACAAACATGTATATATTCATTTTCCGTGTCGTCATGGTGTTTCTTTGCTTGACAAATTTGATTCAATGTTACATTGACTATGACCTAATAGGTACACCCAACATAAGGAATTTTTCCTGGTGCTTGAATTTATTTTAAGGGTTTACTGCATGTAATGCTTGGCAACTCTATATGTTTTTCTTTTTCTTTTTTAAGGTGACAGAGAAGTACTAAATAATAAATAGTATGTAAGTATTCTATCAATATGTACAAACATATGATATGCTAACACAGAGTACAATATTAAGATGACTACGCTTGCACAAAAGTGTCATGTTTAACAGACATTAAGATATAAGAAAATTGAAATATTAATTTCTTTAGATACCCATCATTTTTGTTGAAATCCCAAAACCCATAAAGTTTTACCATTATTACTGCCCCACAAAATTTTCCAGTGCTGGCCTAACTTGACTGCTCCATAAGGTGAGAGAGCTTGTAATATCTGCATGCACCTATTGAGTACTTGTTGTAAATAGGGAGCCATGCTTATTGTGGGCCTGACTATACTAGAATAACCATCATTAAAGTGTCATGACAGGTATTCTATCATTGCTTATCTTATATGAGAATAATACACATTTTTATCTGTTTTCTGTATATAATTATGAAAGGTTAATTTTCTACTGAGAGCTTATTTTAACACTGTTGCTTCTTGCACCTTTATGCTCTTGTTTTAGGTACTTCATGATGTAGATTGTCTTAAAATGGAAGATGAAGAGAAGGTCGAGATTGAAGAGACAGTGTCTGCCTCCATGTTTGTAGAGCCATCTTTTCCTTTACAAGAGAAAGTAAGTACTGAAGAAACTGAAGCTAAAACTGAAGTTAGACCAGAGTCCCTTCCTCCACCTGGTAGGGGGCGGAGAATATATGAGATAGATCCAACTTTGACAGGTTTTTGTCAACATCTTGATTACAGGTGAGATAATGTTTTATTCTGTTACACAATGAACACTGAGAGTTTGTTTGAACGACTGACCTGGGGTCTAAAAGTAATGAGAGCAAATTAATTGCTTTTTCTTGGTTGATATTTGTATGGATGCATTCTAGTCAGTTTTAGTGGGCTTCTTCCTATTGTGTTTTTACGTTCTTTCCTCACTTCTATTTATGAGAATGCAGTAATTTAAGTCTATCCTCCATCCTAGCTTGGACTTAATAAACATTAATATCTTGCTTACAAAGATGGTGCTTCTTGTTTTTTCTCCCTAATGTTTATGTTGGATTGAACAAATCAACCTATGGCTCTCTTTTTTCTTTTATACGATTGTTAAATAAATACCTTTAGTTCATAATAATGTTTGAATTCAAGTCCCATATCCATAAGAGCTCTGAAGTTTCTTGATAGTTTTTGATCACACAACAACAACCCCTTTTAACCCTTAAATCTATTACAAATTCAAGAATCTTCGTAGGGATTTTTCTAATTTAATTGTAAGTTTAATAAGTATATTCCCTCATGAAATCTTGCTATCATAGTTTCTGATATGACATACAATGAAGGAGTAAACTAAGTTTTTCAACAACTCCTTATTTTCCCTAGTTTTAAGTCACACAAAAATCTAGCACACATTTCACTCACATGGATACGAAATTCTCGTGTACACTCTTTTTATGTGTCTATATTTGTGTGTTCTTAAAGATTTATTATCCAAAATGTTTGACTCTAAGATAGATTTATGATACAGACTTTTGTAGTCTGATTATTTTATTCTTAGTTAACCTTTTTATTATTTTGTTGTGAATAAACCTTTATTCATTGATGGATTATTTTCCTGTTTCTGTCACTTTCTTGATTTAATGTCTGAGGTTGGTGAAAGTCTTGTTCCAATTGCAGGTATGGACAATACAAAAAAATGCGTGAGGATATTGCCAGATATGATTGTATGAAGGTGGTTTGGAGTTGTTTTCTCGTGGCTATGAAAAGTTAGGCTTCACGGACAGGTATTTCTACAGGTTGATTTCCTTGATTATTCTATGTTTAGTATCTTTATGGGTTAAATATAAGATTGTGACTTTGTGTGTGATCACGGTGCAATGTGCTATTATGTGTATTACGCTTTTTTTGATGCAAATAATAAATAATTAATTGTAAGATGAAATAAATGTATGAGTTAATACTCATGCTATGTGGAGAACACAAGATAGAAAAGTATTCATCTAGTATTTGCATCTTAACCTCATTTAAACTGTGGTGAAACTGGTGTTTGAATTTATATTTTCAAACTTCATCAGCTGGCATTACTAATTACAATTCTGGCCATTGTAGCTTTGTTGCTTGGGCCATTGTCAACAGATATGTCTTACTTTTCCTGGAGTCTGCTTCGACTAAGCTCAAGCCAATACAAGCTGTTCCATGGGTTAAAAATGTGACAGATTCTGGTCATAAGATAGAGAGGCCTGTGCTTGCATTCCTTTCGTGTTCATATAGGGATATCATCTGTGGTTTTGTTAATACTAATACTTTTATATTTTTGCAAATTTAGGAAATAGCATGTAGGTTTATCAAGTATTGATCAACAATGCAAGCTGGGGTGAAAATTTGTGCCAGCCTATAGAACCAGTTTATCTTTCTTCTTTTTGGTGGCACTTCTATGTGGTTTATTAGCTCATAGTTGTCTTCTACTTGATTTTCAGGTGTCATGTTCTCTTTGTGGGTATTTTTCTAGTTGTGCATATTTTTTTCTGAAATGGAAATTGAGTTCTAATCAAAATTTTATGTGGTCCCTTTTTGTTCCAATCAAGTTTTATCTGCTTAAAAAGTAATTAAAAGGTTAGAAGTTGTGGTTGCTGAATATTGTCCCTATTGGTTCTGCAGTGCCACAGGTATAACTTATAGAGAGTGGGCGCCGGGAGCTAAGGTTTCTTTGATTCTTTTACTCCATGATTTAACGGTTTGATCTCATTACCTCTTGACGAGGATGGTGTTATTTGGGCTAACAATTTTTTGATGTGATGATAATCTATACTGGTTTATGTTGTTATTATGATCCACTAAATCTTTGTGCCTCTATTGTGAAAACATTTATTTCCCTATCATGATAACGCTCCTGTAATTTATGTTCAATTACTTTTTATATTGATACATAAAAATAGAAGAATGAAGTCAAGCCTCTTCAATACTTTTTAATCTCTCATTTAAGAAAAAGAAAAGGCTCTTAAATACTTTTGTACTGAAAGTGGTAGATTATATGTATGCTGCTTGTGACCTTCATGACTTGATCATCAAACATGGACAGTTTTTATTTATTCTATCTGCTCTTATCCCTTTCAAGTTTACTCCTTCTGGTGGTAATTACTGATAACTGGACCATGTATATGGTTTCAAATGTGAAACATGCCTTCATCACTAGCTTTTCCTAAAACTTGTGCACTTATTGGATTATTTTGAATAAATACTAGTAATAGACGTTTAAAATCTAGTGGTACTGTTTATTTTTTGTCTTATATGTTAATTGCTTACTCTTTCAGTCAGCAGCTTTGATTGGAGACTTCAAAAACTGGAATCCCAATGCAGATATCATGACCTGGGTATGTTATCTTTGCTTCTGTAAATCAGAGTTCTAGCTGCAAATTGCCTCTTCTAATTGCACTGACATTGTGAGTTGAAATTTTCATCCTGGACAGAAAAATAAAGCCAAACTTTGCTTTATATGAAGTCTTTTCTTTTTTTGGGAAGAAACTATGTATTTTATGAAGCAGTCTAAGATAGAATAAATTGTTTTACTGAGTTACTTTGTTAGATAGAGCTAAGTCTGTAAGCAGAATGAGTTTGGGATCTGGGAGATCTTAGGCTGCTTCATAAAATACATGGTTTCTAACATATGATCCATGCTTAGTTTGGGATCTGAGCTAAGTCTGTAGGGTATGATCCATGGTTAAAAGAATATATGCTAGTGTATATACATGTCTATGATGTCCTTGTATATTCCTAATCTTTTCTAATATATTTTCTGAAGCATTCTATTCCCTTTTTTTTTTTTTTTTTTTTTGCTGTTGTTGTTGTAGTGGATGAGGAGCTCTACATTTGGGGAAAGAACTCCAATGGACAGCTTGGTCTTGGAAAAAGTAACAACTGAGCCTCAACTTAATGTTATATGTTTCTATGTCTGCTATCATTTTATGTATTTTTCTGTCGAGAATGTTTTACTTACTGTAGCATTAGTTTTCTAGGCAGTGAAGAAATGACATTCTAACTTGTAAAACGTATTAGGGATGAATATTCACACACTTCTTATTCATAGAATAAAATGATACATATTTATATACATTTGTTGTGTTCTAAACTAGGTAGGTGATCAATCTCTATTAGGACACAAGATCAATGTGATCCCTATAATCCTGGAAGTTATATACATCTGTGATGTTATACTTTAATAGCAAAAACTGATCTAACAACGCACCACAATCAAACCAAGAAACACAAGAATACCACAAAGATCAAACACACAGAACAAGCCACGATTTACCGTGGTTCACTTATCCTTTTATGGATAAGCTACATCCACGTTGAGCTCAAGAACGGTATGAGCTCGCTGCACTTCGATTACCAGAAAAGCGTCAAGATTACACAGATTCAACACTCACCAGATCTACCCGTTTACAACAGCAATCAGCCTTACAAGATACCCTCTGAATATCCCAAACCCGAGAGAACAACACTCTCACCTGAATGATTAAAGCCCCTAATCACTCGACTGATACTCACAATCTGGAATGTAGAATCTCAACCCTAACACAGAGAAAAATAACCGACTCAAATAACCCTAGCCACTGTCGTTTTCTCTCTCTGTCAAAACTGAATGAACATACGCTTATATATGGTTTGACTCTTTGAGTGATCCTGGCCGTTCAATCTGAAATGCATCCTGTGGTCTGAATTTTTCCCAAGTTAATATGCCTAAAATGACGCCGTATTAGTGTTACTTAAACGACGCTGTTTCAGGCTTCCATATTTAACAATCTCCACCTTGGAAGCATTGGAAACAGACTCTTTGTGTAGCTTGCCCTTTCCCATTCTGTCATAGCTCTTTATCACTCCTGATTACTTGATATGCAGCAAGTTCAAGCAGTGCTTGAACTTGACTGGAGTGATAATTTTGGTGCCCATATCTACTGGNATGCCTAATTCACTCAATCTAAAATCCCAACCCAAATTTTTTTTCTTAGTTCCCAATGTATTGTCTATATTTACAATTTAATTTAGGACAAAATAAAAAAAAAAATGTTTTATTAAAAAAAAGGGGAAAACCGGTTCAAAACCGGTTAACCGCTTTTTTAAAACAGTTAACCGGTTTTCCCTAAAATCGGTTCGGTTTCGGTTTGGGAATTTTCCCGAACCGAAAATCCGGTTCGGTTTAGAAACCGGTTAACCGCTTTTGAACACCCCTACGCTATAAATTCCCGAACCGAAAATCCGGTTCGGTTTGGAAACCGGTTAACCGCTTTTGAACACCCCTACGCTATGCAGCTTTCTAACTGCCTGATTAGACATTACTAGGAACGTAATCATAACCATAAACACAACATATTATTATTTAATTAATTTAATAGCAGGGTTCAAATATATGATTGGCTTGGGTACCATTTAGATAACAGTTTAACACAAAAGATTAAGCTTATAGGTAAAGGTTGTTTTTACTGGTTCATCTAAAGTTGTTGGTGCTGTCCTTCTTGAGTCCTCTATGAAGATACTAAGGTCCAATATAGCCTAGGAGTTTTTGAATTAGAAATGGGGAGGAAACAATCTTTTTAGTTGCTAGATCTCCAGTGTTTGAGGGTTCTTTGCACTTCCCAGTTGCTTAACATTCATCTAGTTATTAATCAACCATAACTACAGATGACAGCAATAAATACAACAATTTCTGCATACACAACATGCTATGATTTAATTAACACAATAAATGGATTAGAACACAGGAGCACTTGGTCAACACAGCTCTAATACTATGTTAGTTAACCACTTAACCTAAATACTTAAGTTAATAGTTAAAGGCCCAACAGATTACTTCACTCAAATATAAATCAAGCTTAAATTCAGCTTAGACATTTGACTTGGCTTTATTTGCATATTTGATCTTGGTTCAATTCTGACTATTTAAGTTAGGATACCAAGAATGAAGCACCCGTAATTATAAGTACCAGCCTATAGAACGTTTACTTTGTTTTTGGTTGGCATTCTATGTGTTATTAGCATAATAGTTGTATTCTACTCATTTTCAGGTCATGTTCTCTTTGTGGGTGTTTTTCTAGTTGTGCATATTTTTTTCTGAAATTGAAATGACATCTAGTCAAAATTTTATGTGGCCTCTTTGTTCCAATCAAGTGTTTATCTACTTAAAAAGTAATTAAAAGATTAGAAGTTGTGGTTGCTGATTGTCCCTATTGGTTTGCAGTGCCACAGGTAAACTATAGAGAGTGGGCGCCGGAGCTAAGTGTTTGTTTGATCTTTTACTCCAGGATTTAACTGTTGATCTCATTACCTCTTGTTGAGGATGGATGTTATGGGCTAACATATTTTCAAATGTGATGATAGTCCATAGAGGTTGTATGATGGTTATATGATCCATAAATCTTTGTGCCTCTATGTGAAAACAATATTTTTTTCCTGTATGTTTCCTGCTGAACTCTCCTGGAATTTATGTTACAATACTTTTTCTATGTGATACGTGAAAAATAGAAGAATGAAGTAAGCCCTCTTCAATACTTTTCTAATCTCTCATTTAAAAAAAGAAAAGGCTCTTCCTATACTTTGTGCTAAAAGTGGTTAGTTCATTGTATAGCTGCTTGTGACTCTTTTTGGAATTGATCAGAACATGGACAGTTTATTTATTCGATCTGCTCTTATCCCTTTCAAGTTTACTCCTTACTAGTGGTAATTACGAGATAACGGACAGCTGTGTATGTTTCACAGTCAAAAATCCTTCACACTAGCTTTTCTCAAACTTGTGCCCTTATTGTATTAGTTTGATAAATCCTGGTAATAGACGTGTCAAAATCTGTGTAACTGTTTAGTTTTTTTGTCTGGGGGGTGGGTTTTTGTGGGGGGGGGGTTTATAGAGTAATGCTTACTCTTTCAGTCAGCATGCTTTGATGGAACTTCAATAACTGAATACCAATGCAATATCATACCCGGGTCAGTTATCTTCTTTGCTGTAAATCAGAGTTACTGAGCTGCAAATTGGCCCTTTAATTGCACTACATTGTGAGTTTGGGAGCTTTTTCATTTGCACAGAGAATAGAGCAAACTTGCTGTAGTGAAGTCTTGATCTTTTTGGAAGAAAATATGGTGTTTTATGCGGAGCTAAGATAGAATAAATTGGTTTTATGGGGTTGCCTATGTTAATAGCTAAGTTCTGTTACTTGTTAGATTTGTATTCAGATTCGCTCACTGGAAAAGGCCGCTCCAGTGTTACCTTAAAAAAAGAAGACTAAAAAAAAAAAAAAAAAATAACGCGTGTTACGGCCCTTTACATGAGTTTGAGTGTTGGAATCTTAATTTGGTTAGTGCTAATAACTTAACTACGACATTTTTCTAGGAATGCTCCTACGAATGATTATTCCTCTATGTGCCGTCTTGCTTTAAAGAATGACTTTTCTCTCTCTTTAACTAAAAATACCATTTATGCCTGAAACCTGGGTCATGTAGAGTTTACCAGGCATTGAATTTAGCCTTTCTGGCTATCTGTGCATCAAAAAACTTTGTACAGTTTTGCCTGTAGGCTTTTCATAGGATATTAGACTCATGGACTCGTCCACGTAAATTAATGTATCTTTTGTCTGAGCTGGCTTGTCCAAGTACTTGTTCTTGAGACAGTTCTCGCAGGTTTCTGCTAATCATTATTTTAGAGGATGCTCTGTTGAAATGTGATTCAAACATAAAGCAGTTGCTTTATGTGCCAACCAAGGGCATCATGACTCAAGGTTATGCTTTTTAGAAATTGTTTTACAGAGGCCTGGCGTTGAATGTGTGAGTCATCTGAGGACTGTTGTAAGACTGGGTTCAATTGCGGCAATTTATGTAAAAGTAGTAACCTGGAATTTGGGTTAAGAAGAGTGATGGAGTTGTTTAAATCGGTGAGGATTCCCATTGTATCCTGCTATGCGGGGTGTTCAAAAAATGCAAAAACTGAAACCGAACGAAAAACCGGTTAACCGAAAAAAAACGGGTGCGGTTATGTTCGAAAAATTCAAAAAACCGAATTTTGGTTCGGTTACAGGTTCGGAGAAAATTAAAAACGGTTAACGAAAACCGTTTTTGTGACGTTTGTAAAAAAAAACAAAAAAAATATCTATATCTATATTAAATAAATAAATAAATAATAACTAAACTAAAATAATAGGGGTTGGGACAGCAAAGGAATTCAGTTAGGGAGAGAGAGAGAGAGAGCTGGTGGATAACAGGAGAGGGAGAGAGCAGATTAGAGGCAGAGAAGAATATAGGGAAATTTGGGAGGAGCTAACCCTCGGAGTTAGCAATTAGGGAGGAGCTAGCCCTCGAAGTCTAGCATTGTTTTTCCTGTCATATTTTGATTTTGTCCTTTTGGTTGATGTGCTGGGTATATTTTGTTGTTTTGCTGCAATTGTTATCAGTTTGTTCAATATTAATACACATATCTATTTTCTTCCTATTTCTTGGCTGTTGGTTGTTATTATTTTACTGTTTTGGTTGAGTTTTGGGAGTGGGTTCTCATCAGGAGCCATGCTTATTGTAGGCCTGACTTGACTAGACTAAAATAACCATCGCTCAAGTGTCATGACAGATATTCTATCATTGCTCATCTTATATTTGAACAATACATGTTTTTATCTGTTTTCTGTATATTCTTATGACAGGTTAATTTTCTGCTGAGTGCTTATTTTAACACTGTTGCTTCTTGCACCTTTATGCTCTTGTTTTAGGTACTTCATGATGTAGATTGTCTTAAAATGGAAGATGAAGAGAAGGTTGAGATTGAAGAGACAGTGTCTGCTTCCACGTTTGTAGAGCCATCTTTCCCTTTACAAGAGAAAGTAAGTACTGAAGAAAGTGAAGCTGAAACTGAAGTTAGACCAGGTTCCATTCCTCCACCTGGTAGGGGGCAGAGAATATATGAGATAGATCCAACTTTGACAGGTTTTCGTCAACATCTTGATTACAGGTGAGATAATATTTTATTCTGTTACACAATGAACACTGAGAATTTGTTTGAATGACTCAGTGACCTGGGCTCTAAAAGTAGTGGGAGCAAATTAATTTCTTTCTCTTAGTTGATATTTGTATGGATGCATTCTGGTCAGTTTTAGTGGGCTTCTTCCTATTGTGTTTTTACGTTCTTTCCTCACTTTTGTTTATCAGAATGCAGTAATTTGAGTCTATCCTCCATCCTAGCTTGAACTTAATAGACATAAATAGCTTGCTTACGAAGATGGTGCTTCTTGTTTTTTCTCCCTAATGTTTATGTCGGATTGAACAAATCAACCTATGGCTCTATTTTTTCTTTTATACTATGGTTAAATAAATACCTTTAGTTAATAATAATGCTTGAATTCAAGTCCCATATCCATAAGAGCTCTGAAGTTTCTTGACAGTTTTTGATCACACAACAACAACCCTTTTTAACACTTAAATCTATTACAAATTCAGGAATCTTCATAGGGATTTTTCTAATTTAATTGTAAGTTTAATAAGTACATTCCCTCATGAAATCTTGCTATTATAGTTTCTGATATGGCATACAATGAAGGAGTAAACTAAGTTTTTCAACAACTCCTTATTTTCCCTAGTTTTAACTCATACAAAAATCTAGCACACATTTCACTCACATGGATACAAAATTCTCTTGTGTACGCTCCTTCTGTGTGTCTATATTTGTGTGTTCTTTAAGATTTATTATCCAAAATGTTTGACTCTAAGATAGATTTATGATACAAACTTTTATAGTCTGATTATTTTATTCTTAGTAAATCTTTTTATTATTATGCTGTGAATAAAAATATATTCATTAATGTATTATTTTTCTGTTAATGTCACTTTCTTGACTTATTGTCTGAGGTTGGTGAAAGTCTTGTTCCTATTGCAGGTATGGACAATACAAAAAAATGCGTGAGGATATTGACAGGTATGAAGGTGGTTTGGAGTTGTTTTCTCGTGGCTATGAAAAGTTAGGCTTCACACGCAGGTATCACACCTTTTGAATTTCTACAGGTTGATTTCCTTGATTATTCTATCTTTAGTATCTTTACAGTTTAAATATAAGATTGTGACTTTGTGTGTGATCACAGTGCAATGTGCTATTATGTGTATTACTCTTTTTTTTATGCAAATAAATAATTAATTATAAGATGAAATAAATATATGGAGGTAATACTCATGCTATGTAGAGAAAACAAGATAGAAAATTCTTCATCAAGTCTTTACATCTTAACCTTATTTAAACTGTGGTGAAACTGGAGTTTGAATTAATATTTTCAAACTCATCAGCTGGCATTACTAATTACAATTCTGGCCATTGTAGCTTTGTTGCTTGGGCCATTGTCAACAGATATGTCTTACTTTTCCTGGAGTCTGCTTTGACTAAGCTCAAGCCAATACTAGCTGTTCCATGGGTTAAAAAAGTGACAGATTCTGGCCATAAGATAGAGAGGCCTACGCTTGCATTCCTTTTGTGTTCATATAGGGATATCATCTGCGGTTTTGTTAATACTAATACTTTTATATTTTTGCAAATTTAGGAAATAGCATGTAGGTTTATCAAGTATTGATCAACAATGTAAGCTGGGGTGAAAATTTGTNTATATTGAGCAAGAGTTGAGTTCATCTCTATACTTTCTTTTCCCAAACTGAAAGTAGTTGTTTCTTCCTCCAATCAGACACCACTTATACTGTCAATTCTTTTCTGTCATTTGAAAAGATCTATTCTTACATTTTATTCTAAAAATAGCATAAAAAAACTTCTTGCACATTATTATTAGAGATGGTGAATATACTACTGCATCATATCTACATGAAGCTTGAATTGCAACAGCTTGTATTTTTAACAACTACATTATTTGGCGTTCTGCCTTTACAATGGCTCTTTGATTTGTTTGGTGTTGCAGATGGCATTTACTGGAAATTACAATGAGTACTTTGGATTTGCAACTGATGTAGATGCTGTTGTTTTTCTGATGCTGGTCAATGATTTGATTCATGGACTCTTCCCTCAGGCTGTTACCATTGGAGAAGATGTATGTTAGACAGTTCCCTTTAATTCATATTGAGCATCTTTTAATTCTAGGACTTTATTTCTTCTTCGGAGAATGGATTCCAATTTAATAAGATTTTATTTCTTATTCAGGATAAGTCAATTTAAATGATTTTTTCATCATATGAAAATATTGTTCTCAGAAAAGGTTGCATGCATGATATATTATCATAGAATATGTGTGTTTGCCTATGTTCCCTCCCTCACCAATATTCTGTTTGGACAATTAGTGAGTTTCTTGAATTATATTTTGCAAGTTGTAACATTTCAATTTCGCATCGGGCACCTGAAAACTAAATTACTTGACCTTTCAGATAGATTAGGGACATAGTTATAATAGTCTGTGTGTGGAACATATTCAGGAAATAATTAAGTGCTTGTCGCAAATTAAATTAACCTTTTTCATATAAAGAAAAATGTGAAAACTCCATTCACTAAAAACTGCAATTCCGATTATTAGAAATTAGTACAGTTTATCTCCATAAATTAATCGAGGGTTAGAATATGTCTCAAGATATGCTGTAAAACTCTGTATTTTGGGCCTACAGTAAAACGTTATATCACTTCCTGCCTTATATGATTGGAAGTGTTTGTTGTCTAACAACTGATCTATTTATTCTTTTGATAAGAAACTCTGAAATCTTACTCTTGATTTTGTTCTAGTTTTGAACAATGTCTGTGCGCATGCCACATTTTGTATGAATCCTTTGGTTATCTAGGGCTGGTCTTTCTTTTTTGTGAACAGTTTGTTTACTCCTAGTAAATCTCCTTGTCTTTCTCATCCTATTCTGAAGGTGACTAAACCCTTTTATTATTTTAATTATGTATACTTCGAATTCTTGTATAGCATTTGTCAGAATCCATATTAAAGGAAAACCCTTTCTGGAATGTTTTACAAGAGTGTGATAGAAAATATTCACTTTACACAAAAAATCCATATAATAATCAGGACCTGAAGATTGAGCAAACTAGAGTGCCAGTATATAGAAAAAGTAAGGGTCAAGCTATTGTGACAAAATTTTAACTCAAATTTATGCTACAAATTCTTAACCATTAATTCAATGCAGTTCAATGGTTTAGAAGTTTCTGAGTTGGCATTAAAAATGACTACCTTTATCTTCTTTTTCTTTTATCTTCTTTTTCTTTGTCTATTGGAACAATGGCCAAGAATTTGTATTACAAATTTCAGTTAGAATAACCTACCTGTGTATAAATGATTAAACTTTATTGGAAGCTTATTTTTTGTCAAGCTAAGATTCTTATACTTCTCTTTTTGTGATAAAATGCCAACTCTCTGCCCTGAGTTTATCCTGTTAAACATATGGAATTTTTTCCTTGCAGGTTAGTGGAATGCCAACATTCTGCATTCCTGTTGAAGATGGTGGTGTAGGATTTGATTATCGTCTACAAATGGCCATTGCTGATAAATGGATCGAGCTCCTTAAGTATGTTCCTATTAGGAGTCTTAAACTTGTTACCCGTTCAACAAACTTTAAGCTAATTTTTTTTTTTTTTTTTTTTTTTTTTTTAATTAATGCATTTGGCATACATATGTGTGCCTTGTCTTGGTACTGTGTAGGAAAAGGGATGAAGACTGGCAAATGGGTGACATTGTTCACACACTGACCAACAGAAGGTGGTTAGAAAAATGTGTTTCTTATGCTGAAAGTCACGACCAAGCTTTAGTTGGTGACAAAACAATTGCGTTCTGGTTGATGGACAAGGTTAGTTGTATTCTTACTACTTATAGCATACAAAATACCATAGACCTTAGCCGTACTCTTACTTATCAACATATTGTTCACGTTGAAGGACACAGCATACACACCTTTACGTGTGCCATAGAAATGCTTTTTGGTTCTAGAATAACAGCTTTGGATATGTCCAGGGGCGGATCCAGCCCACTTTTGGCCCACCCTCAATTTTATTTTAAAAAATACTAATATATATAATTTTTGGATTTTGGCCCACCCTAACAAAAATATTAATAAACAAAAATATTAATGTGTAATTAGTTTTTATTTTAGCCCACCCTAACAAAAATTTCTAGATCTGCTACTGGATATGTCTAAATGAAATTATTGTCAGATACCTCTCTGCTCTGTAGTTCATTGCTTTTTTGTGTTTTGACAAACTAATTTTGTTATTTATGCTATACAAACTAATTTCCACATAAGCATTGCACAACATCTTTATTTGATGAAGCTGCTACTATTTCTTTAATGAAATTTAAATTACAAGCCTATTCCCTCATTATATCTCTTCTTAAAAGTCCATTCAAATAATTATAGAGCATGTTATCAAATATGTTTCTTTCGATGCACAGTTGGTACCACTTGCATGAGAAAACTTTAGTGAGAAAATTGAATGGTAGTTAAAGTTGTTGGATATGAATGCAATAATTTTTACGTTCTGGAAAGAGAATCTTTATCACTCTTATTTCGTTTTCTGGTAAATAAGAGGGGTTACAAGTTATTTTAGGGAACAGCCCTGTCAAACTCCTAATTGATTGTAAAGCTATCAATCCTAGGTTTTATGGTTCAACCATTACTAACTAGAAATTAGTGATACAACAGTTATTCACAAATATTTCACATAAATGTAAGATTTGATTTTGTCTAACTTTTTTTCCTTTCGGAAATAATTACCAAATTCTCCCTACACTAACTTATTGAAAAGATAACATGGTTCTGGTTGGGATGATGATTTAGAGTCTTGATTCTCTTCTTAAACTACTTTGTATCCTATTGTATCTTTAATCTTCCCACACAGAGTTAGGGTAATTGGTCATTAGTAGCTTTTATCACTTTGGTCGCCTTGATAATTTAAATGATTGTAGGGCAGGTAGATGGAGTCATCATTCTTGATGTCATTAATCTACTCAATTGTGGTCATTCTCTCTGATTTGTCATTTTCTTCTTGTTGTAGCATAATTTGGACGTTAATCTTAGTAACATGTGTCATTTTATAAAATCATTGAGGAAAAATGTTGTGTATGTGATACAATAGCTGATTTCATTCAACTTTTCAGAATTATCTGCATTTGTCCTTTCTGTAGGATATGTATGATTCATGGCTACTGGACAGACCCAACCCGCTTTAAGATCGTGGAAAGCATTACCACAAATGATCAGCTCAATTATATGGACTGGCGGAAAGGATATTTGACTTTAGTGTCAATGAATTTGGGAATCCTGGGTGCAATTGATTATTAATATCTGCGTTTATGGCTTTGAGACTTTCTACCATCATTGACTTGGACTTGTTGAGTGTTAATCTGATAAGCTCTTGAAATGATTTGTGTTATTCTTTATCTGCTGTTAATTATAAGAGTGGATTGATTTCCAAGAGTCAGCAGCGTCTTCCTACTGGCAGTATTCCTGGAACAAATTTTTCAGTTATGATATGACGCGTGGTTTTGATGCTGTAAGTTTCCCCTGCGATTAGAATTTTTGAACAATATCTTGCAGAGTGTTTGAAAGGGCATACCTAAAATATTTGTACTTTCATGTTGGCATCATTAAATTATGACCTTGCACGTAAGTTTTAATGTAGACCATAGTATGAATTTGACAGGCAATAACTCATTATTAGCTGGAATAGGCTTACTATAACTGAAAAATTCAGGTGAATATATTATGATGAAGAAAACCACGTGCAAAGTTGCTAAATAAGATTATTGGCCAAAGCTATGTTCGTGATCAATAATGAAGAGAAAAAAGAGTTTTTTAAATCTTGCTTATGGAAACCTTCTTGACCCTATGTGCCAAAAGAAACTCAGGCCTTATACTGATTTAAGTGTTATGAATTCTCTTAGCTAATGGTTGGTCGGTGGAAGGAAAAGTAAGAAAAAGGTTGTATAATGGCATGGAAGAGAATGAAAGATGAAGATACTTAGTAATAGTAATAGATTTCATAATTAACTTTGTAATGAAAATCAATATCATAAATATTGGACAAGCCTCACTCTTCAGAAATATTTATATTTTTATCTTTTCATATGGGAAATGCAATTATAATCTATATTTAATATTTAAGCTAATATATAAACTATCTAATATTTTATAAATATTGAGGTATTTTTTGGTAGTTAATGCGCTTAACGGTAGGACATAGGGTCTTATTCCCAAGTGACTAAGTAAAACTTAGAAGGGTATCCTTACATATTCGGAGAAAGAAATCAATTCCCTTATGCCCATGGATTTCCTATGAACCAAATACCCATTAATACTACTTTCCAACTTCCAGTGCTTATATATTATTTTCAACTGTATCAGTCCTTTGTCATTTTACTGTACATTAATCCTAATCACTCGTTAACATACCGTGTTTTAATTCATATGATGTTTTGTACATTTAATTAATAATGAGTTGCTTGTCATGAGAGGTACATATTCATCTCATTAGAAGTTACTTTTTTTTCTTTGTATACATATAACTTTATTTTGCATGTAATAGTAACTTTCAAGTTACATCTTATGGGTGTGTTTGTTTATTATTTGGATAGAGTTTAGGAATACTATTGGGTAGTTGGATAGGGAAGATTATCGAAGGTAAAATTTAAAAATTTATGAAAAGCCCCAGGTTTGTAATGTAATTAAACACCCTATGTATAAAATGACAAAAACACTCTACCACCTGAATGCAAGATTCCGGCACACGCACCGCCGAAAAATTGCGTTTACGTACACAGACCGGTCTGATCTGTGTCGTAACGACGTCATTATGGCTTTTTGGCCAACCCACGCCTGCGGGCCTGTGGATGGCTGGAAAAGGCCAAAATGACGGCCATCTTGGGCGGATTAGCGACGGCAAAGATATGGCCGTCGTTTGACCGTCAACGGACGGCCATTCTTGGGCCGCGTTACTGGCCAGTATCGGTGAAACTTCCGGCCATTTCGTGGTGACAGGAGACCGTTGTACAGATTACGGTACGACCGACGGTGTTGCCGTAATCTGGCAAGTATGGTTCACGGGGGTGTTTTTGACTAATTTTTAACTTTTTTCGGGGGCATTAAATGAAATAATAAACATTATGGGTCCTAAAAGTATACAAAATAGGTAATTTTCTGGAATAATTGCCAAACTTTTTGGAGGAATAGGATTGAGGAATATGGTTAAAATATATAAGTCAAATCATGCCCAATCTATATAATTCTTAAAAATAACTATATATTGTTGGTGTTGGACACCAGGGGATGCGGAATATTTAAGATCATCACGGGATGTCAAGAGATTGATCGGTCGATGCACCATCTGAAAGAGTATACTGAAGTCTTATATGAACTAATATCGTTCTGTATAATTAATATCAAAAAAATTTGGAATTATGTTTAATGTTGTATTTATCATTTTTTATCTATTTAAATATGTTATTCTGGTATTCGAAGGTTATATGAAGGGAATATTATATATTCATGCTATTTTTTCACAATTATAGGTGTTATTTTAATGACCAGTACATCCTTAAGATCTTTTAGAATGAAAAATTGATTAAGTTACTGTTGATGTAGTTTATTGCTTCTGAGCATCAATACATATCGTAAAGATGAAGGAGACAGGATTTATGTTCTTTGAGAGGGGAAACCTGTTTTTCTCTTCAATTTTCATTGTGAGTAAACAGCTCATTTTGACTACCGAATCGGGCTGCTTAAAGCCAGGATATTATAGTAGCATTTAATTTTTTTACACTTTTTCATCTTTAGCTTTGATTACTTTAAAATTTTATGCATATGGTTTATTTTTCTTACCAAATTTTTATTTTTGTGGATTTGTTTTGTAAATCCAATTAAATAGAAAGTTTTAATCTAGATTCACTTTTTCTCTTGGGGAGGTATAATTTCGTTTTTACTTATAGGGTTCTGTTATTCTAATAAATAATGAAATGTCATTCAATAATCGGTTCAATAGTATTTTAATCAAGTTAAATTTCATGACTACCATGCGCAAATTCGTAGGCGTCTTGAATTTATGCTTTATAAAGCCCCACATTGTTATTTTATTAAGTACTTCATATCAAACAAAAGTAACTTTAAACACAACCAGTACTGTATATTTCTTAGAATGTGTAAATTATTGGTCATTATTCCAATGTATGTTGTAATTATAAATTATTTGTTTTCTCTTTCAGCGGTTGTCTTGGATTCAGATGATCAGTTATTGGGGCTTTAAACAGGCTTGACCATAATGCCGATACTTCAGTCAAGTAAGACATTTCACTTGGGGAGGACTAACATATACATAAAACATTCTAATGCAAAATATATTTGTTGATTTAAATTAAAATTAAAACTTTCACCCAATCATCGTTTACAGTATAATGTAGTATTATTCTATTTTTAAATCATCTGATTTCTTTTTACTTTTATGATCAATGGTCTTGTGGCAGGAGGGGTGGTATGATGACCTGGCCTCGTTCCTTACTTGGTAATGCACCATAGAGACAGTTGTTGTCTATCACTAGTAGATAATGAATTGGAACCTGCGAATAGAGAATGAAGTTGGAATCTTGCAGTTGATATCTAACTTGATGAGTTAAGAAATCAAAAAATTAGTGCAAAGCAGTCTACCCAAATACATGGGCTGGATCTGGACACGTTAGCTAAAAGATGAGCCCAAGGTAAAGCAAGCATACATCCCAGTTGGGAGTGTGGTAAATGTTCTTGCCTAGCTAATATGTATGTGTCTATGTTTCTTGGACATACCGCAGAGATTGTACGGTATTTATAATTCTATATCTAAATCTTGTCTTCATACCTAGAATAAAAGGCGAAATTTTTAACTAAGAATTAAAAACACCCGTGCACACTATTTATGCTAGAGAGATCACAAAAAGAAAATTCAAACCAGATTATTTTAGTTAAAAAACATTAATTCAGGTGCTAACGAACTAGCCTCAGAGTGAGCTCCTGGGCAACTGATGAGAACGCTTGTTGGTGAAGATTAGATTGTGTCGGATCGCAGAGCCTCTGCCAGTGGGCCCCCATTGAAGCCACCTGATTTGTGGTCCATCCTGTGGCCCAATTAAGTTGGATTCCCTCTTCCACCACGTTGGTGTTGGTTAGCTGTTCTTCTCCATTGCCGTTGACAGTTTCAAGGAGACATCTGATGATGAATTTCAGTCATTGAATGGAGAGCAAGTGCGGGGCATTGCTTGAAGCACTGTTGGTTCTTCAAGTGATCTCGGCCAATCATCAAAAAAATGCCTTAAATGTGCCATCGATCACTATTATTAACCTCATTGTGGCGTTGAAAGGATCTTGTTATCAGGTTTGAATGTCGAATCACTACAAGGGACAGAGATAAAAATAAGGAAAAGATGATCATTTTAATAAAGAAGTGTTGGGGTCGGTTTTGTACAAAATCTAAGGCTCTTCCAGTTCCGGATATGAATGTTCTCTTCTCGTCTTCTCTTGGGTCCTACCAAATCTGTCGTTTATAATTTTCTGCTCTCCATGAAAAGATTCTTAAAAACCAACCAAAGATCATTCTTTGTAACATTTAAGTTACATCTAAAATTTTCGATTGATTTATGATTTGAACATAATTTTTAACCATTTCAATTTTTGAGGCTTATATGTTTCATATAATACTCAACATTGTTTTAATTAAAGAACTCTAAAACTGGAAAACGAAAACATTTTTCTGCATTTTTATTTTACAAGATTGTATGAAAACTATTTTTAAAAACATTTTATATATTTCTACTAAACTATATTTCACAAAGTTTTTGTTATCTCTTATTTTCAAAAACAAAAAATTTTATTTATAATTTATATCAAATTGGTTTAAAAAAAATTATTTTTCGCTTTCCCACAAAATATGATTTTACCTAACTATTTTAGTATTTCCTACATAATATTCATACTAAATCTGGAAACAAAGCATGGATCAAGATTTACCTTTGATGAAATGAAGAAATCAACAGAAGGTGGAAGTCTTGAAGACCAAAATTAGCCCAGTTAGCCACCAGCCTGTGATAAGCAGAAAATTGTTGTGGTGGTTTTGAGAGTCCCAACTGCCCCAGCAACACCAACCGTACAAGGTAGTTTGGCGTGGGCGTGGGATTTCCACAGGCTTTCTTGAACGGTTGCGGCCGCGGTGCATGTGGCGCTCCAATACTTATGGCCAGCCACCACGTCCCTTGAGCACCTCCATTTCTTGCCGTCTGCCTTCCTGCACCGCCCGGCTCTGGATCCATCGCGCCCCTTCCCCCGTACCCCTGATTGCAACACTGATCACACATATAGCATGTGATCTTAAAATATTGCAGCAACTGATTAATAGTTTAATGTTGTCATATTTATTCATCAAGAACACGAAATGATAATTGCAGCAACTGATAATCGTAAAATGAAGTCATTTGGATTCAATCAATTACATGAAATGAGATGTTACTAACAAACTCACAAGCATACTGGTGAATAAGGGATAATGATGTTGAGAGGTGAGAAGAAAATAAGGAATTTGAAGAAGGCTTTTCTTGATTGGGTGAAAAGTTCCGGAGGAACAGCAGCACCAGCTAACATGTATCTGTAGATCAAGCCTGCAACTCAAGCTCCTGCCATTGAGTCAAGCTAAAGTAACTTCCATCTCTGACTCCAAAACCAAAATAACTCATTTACACCAACTTAAAGCAAAGAAGGGTTATTTGTAAAGTAACAAATCAAAATCAAAATCATACTGGGTATAGTGGTTGGAATCTGGAAGGATGACAAGTTGCTGACTTTACTGGTGGGTTCAGGTCAAACAACGAAGAGCAGATGAGTGATGTTGTTGAGGCTCAGTGGGGTAACTCAAGAAAGAGTTTTGGTATCTTTGCAGAAGGTGTTGTTTTTGTTTCTGCTCATTCCGGTGTCCTCTCATTGCTTCAGATGCAATTCCATGGGGGGAAGAGAATCAAATTTATGTAAAGTTTTGTTGGTTTTTGGTTTTGGTTTTGGTTAATGACTGGTATAATGAATGTGAACTGTGAAGGAAGTTTGGAAAAAGCTTCTACATGAGTTTCCTGTAGGTCTTTTTAAAATGGGCAAGATACCAGTATACACTGACAGCCAGAGTGGAGAAAGAGACATATAATGGAGATTATTACTCTGACATAAAACACTGCAAAGTTTGTTTATTTGGCCCAGTGGGAGAGCTTAGGACTTGAGAGAAAAAAACAGTCAAGACAAGACAGTTGAAGAAAAAAAGATAACCCTTAACAAATTAATTATAATAATTAAAAGAAAAAGAAAAAGATGGAAGATTAGTATAGATTATTAAAAATAAATAACCTGCAGTCTTTCTGTGCCTCTGCCTTGAAAATAGCATGTGAGAGAGAAGCAACAACATGGTCATGCTTGACTTACTCTTTATAATGATCTCTGAATAACACCAAGTTATTATAATATTAGGGGCCACTCACTCTTTCTTTAAATCTTTTTAATTAAATTAAATATGAATTGATTCATTGCAGAAGATAATGCAGAGAGTGAACCGACAGTGCAGTTTCAATATTCAGATTATTATCATTTGTCTGGCGTTTCTGAGAGGACTTCACGACAAATCACACTGCACTCCCCGATTGTCAAAAAATTTCCAATGCGAGAATTAATTTTCTCTCATTGGGATCCATCTTAACATATTTTCAATAATATATTAATACTCTCTCCTTTATTTTTCATAAAAGTTTGATACTTAAATATATGGATCATAATTCAATTACATAATTCGTTTGGTTTAGGGAAATACAAAATAGCTTATAAAATCACCCTTTTTTTTTTTTTTTTTTTTTTTTTATAATCGGGATGTCTTAACTAACTAACTTGTCATTCTTCATATATACCAATACAATATGATTTGAACCCACTTTAACATAATTCATTGTTAGACACGATCTTCTCTTAAAGTTTTTAAGAATATGTATCATTAAAATAATTTAGTGAAGGAACTATGATAATTTTTAAACCCAAAATTGTACTTAATAATGACATATTTAACATTAATCTCTCTCTCCATTGTTTTCATTACATAAATATTATATCATTTAAAGGACTTAATATAGGTTCCAAAAGTTTTAAATTAGTTTAAGTAAAATTTTCGTGTTATTTATTTTACATCTTTGTATCTTGTAAATTGATACCATATCACTTTAATAAATTCATTCATTATTCTCATAGTTATGCACTTAAGCTATATCAAATTTGAGGAAAGTTTTGAGAGAACAATATTATCTTATACACCCATTATTATAAACAATTAAAAAATGTATAATTTCAATTTTATACTTAATTATAAGCTTATGACTTTCAGTTAGTTGATTAACTTAGACACCATAACATGTTAAATAATAATATACTAGATTCAATGAGACAAGTTAAATTTTATACAAATTATATAATTTAGATAATATAAATAAACTAAAAATGTATCTATTTATAAATAAATATACTACTAAGATTTAAAAAAAAAATTACTTTTTAATTATTTTAATATGCATGTTTATAGTGTGTGTCAAGAAATTCCGTGTTAACATGCATGGTAGCATAAAGTTGACGGTGAAATAACGATATAATTTAATTCATGCATTTAAAAATCAATAATATTAATTTTCTCAAAATTTATCCCAATTTTATATCTTAATGTGTCATTATATGTGGCACTGACTTGTAAATAAAGCGACGAAGTATTGAATGATATGATAATAGTCATGTATTTACACATTATTTAGGATGTAAAATTCAGGATAAATATTTGGGTTGAGTAATATTGGGTGTGTTTGGTTCATATTATTATCCATATTCCCAATTTTATTCCCCAAATATTGTTTGACACATTATTTGAGAAATATTATTGTATTTTTTTAATTCTTTAGACCCCTTAAGTTTATTAATTTCATTAAATACCCCCAGAAAAAAGTTTTAAAAGTAATAAAAACACCCCCTAAACCATACTTGATAGATTCCGGTAACCACCGTTGGTGGTAGCCAGAATCTGTTACAACGGCCTACACTACAACCGGAAAAGGCATACACCACGGCCGGTAAGTCACCGATCTGGTCATCAGCGACGACCAAAGAAATGGCTGTCGTTGACGGTCAACGACGACGAAATCTTGGCCATCGTTGACCGACAACGACGGCTATATCTTTGGCCGTCGACGGCCACATCTGGCCTTCGATCTAGCCTTTTTTGGCCAGATCCGTGGTGGACTTGGACGAAAAAGGCCATATCGACACGTTACAACACAGATCTGACCGGTTTATGTCGTAATGTAATTTTTCGACCAGATTCTGGCGGTGGTGGCCGGAATCTGGCACTGTAGGTGGTGGGGATGTTTTTGTCATTTTATAAAAAATTTATATATTGGGATGTTTAGTTAAATTAGAAAACCTAGGGGATTTTTTTAAAAAATTTTAAATTTTACCTCGTAATACTCCCCTATTCAACTATCCAATAGTATTCCCAAAATCATATCCAAAATAATAAACCAAACGCATCCATTATTTTTTAAAATATTTGTCTAGAGTTCGGGCTCGGCTCAAGCTACTTTGTGAGCTACAAATAGGGAAAACAAAATTTTGTACCTAAGGTTTGGCTTAAGTGAATTATAGACTTAAAAAAAAAAAAAATTAGTAACATTTTGGTGTAACATTTTGGTTCCTATCATACCGTCATTACTCATTACCCAACTATAGGGATGGAATTATTCTTAGATGGAAGTTGAAATAGCAAAACTTACTAAGAAATTATACAAGACTGCGTTACTTAGACCAAACTTGAGAGATGAAATTGTAATCATCCCACTAGGAATCCTGAATTCAAGTTCTCTTATATACTAATAAAGATGGTCATTAAAACTCTTTTTCGACCAACAAATCTAATGCGTTGTTTGTCTGAGCTTATGAAAATTAGCTTATAAGCATTTGAAATTTTAAGTAATTACGTGTTTGGTTAAAATACTTATAAGTGATTGATAAATAGTTGACGTGTTTGGTAAAATGTGGTTTATAAGTACATTTTATTATAAACTGACTAAAAAGGGAACTATATTAAACAATGGTATACTATGAAATTTTAAAATTAAACAAGGATAATGTGGTAATATATTTGGTTAAACTAGCTTATAAGCAGAGTGCTTATAAGCACANCGTACTTTCATGTTGGCATCATTAAATTAATGACCTGCACGTAAGTTTTAATGTAGACATAGATGAATTTGACAGGCACTAAATCTATTATTAGCAGGAATAGGCTTACTATAACTGAAAAATTCAGTGAATATATTATGATGAAGAAAACCACGTGCAAAGTTTGCTAAATAAGATTACTTGGCCAAGCTATGGTTCTTGATCATAATGAGGAGAAAAAGAGTTTTAAATCTTCTTATGGAAACCTTCTTTGACCATATGGTGCCAAAAGAATCATGGACCTATATACTGTATTTAAGTGTATATGAATTCTCTTAGCTCATGGTTGGTTGGTGGAAAGGAAAAGTAAAGAAAAAGGTTGTATAATGGCATGGAAGAGAATGAGAATGAGAAGATACTTAGTAATAGAATAAGATTTCCATAATTTGGTTACATCATAAACTTTGTAATGGAAAAAGGTAAATCATAAATAATTTGGACAAGCTCACTCTCTCAGAAATATTTGATATTTTTATCTTTTCATATGGGGAATTGCAAATTATAATCTATATTTAATATTTAAGCTAATATAAAATATCTTAATATTTCATAAATATATGAGGTATTTTTGGTAGTTAATGCGCTTATAAGGTAAGGACTCAAGGTTCTTATTCCCAAGACTAAGTAAAACTGTAGAAGGGATCCTTAATATTTCGGAGAAAGAAATCCAATTCCTTATCCCATGGATTCCTATGAACCAAAACCCATTAATCTACTTTCCAACTTCTCAGTGCTTTTATAATTTTATTTCAACTTATCAGTCCTTTGTCATTTTACTTTTACATTTAACCTAATCACTTAGTTAACATACCGTTTTAATTCATATGATTGTTTTGTCATCTAATTTATATGATTGGCTTGTCATGAGATGTACATATTCTATCTTCATTAGAAGTTACTTTTTTTTTCTTTTTATGACATAACTTATTTGCATTGTAATAGTAACTTTCACAGGTTACATCTATGGGTGTGTTTGGTTTATTATTTTGGATAAGATTTTAGGAATAATATTGGGTAGTTGGATAGGGAAGTATTACGAGGTAAAATTTAAAAATTTATGAAAAAGCCCCTAGGTTTGTTAATTTAATTAAACACCCTAATGTATAAAATGACAAAAACACTCCTACCACCTGCAATGCCAGATTCCGGCCACCACCGCCGAAAAATTGCGTTACGACACAGACCGGTCGGATCTGTGTCGTAACGCGTCATTATGGCCTTTTCTGGCCAGACCCACGGCCTGCCGTGGCCGTGATGGCTGGAAAAGGCCAAAATGACGGCCATCTTTGGTCGTTAGCGACGGCCAAAGATATGGCCGTCGTTGACCGTCAACGACGGCCATTTCTTTGGCCGTCGTTACGGCCAGATCGGTGAACTTCCGGCCATTTCTGGTCGACAGGTAGACCGTTGTACAGATTCCGGTTACTACCGACGGTGGTTGCCGGAATCTGGCAAGTATGGGTCACGGGGGTGTTTTTGCTAATTTTTAAACTTTTTTCAGGGGGCATTTAATGAAATTAATAACCTTATGGGGTCTAAAAGTAATTAAAAAATAGGGTAATATTTCTGGAATAATGTGCCAAACATTATTTGGAGAATAGGATTGGGAATATGGGTAAAAATAATAAGTCAAACATGCCCATCTATATAATTCTTAAAAATAACTATATATTGTTGGGTGTTGGACAACCAGGGGGATGCGGAATATTTAAGATATCACGGAATGCAAGAATTTGATCGGGCGATGCACCATCTTGAAGAGAAGTATACTGTAAGTTCTAATTGAACTAAATTTCTTGCTTGTATAATTAATATCAAAAAAATTTGGAATTATGTTAATGTTATGGTATTTATCCATTTTTATCTATTAAATATTTATTCTGGTATTCGAAGAGTTATATGAAGGGAATTATAATATATTCATGCTATTTTTCACAAATTATAGGGTTTATTTTAATGACCAGTACACCTTTAAGTCTTTTTAGAATGAAAAATTGATCTACTAGTTAACTGTTGATGTAGTTTATGACTTCTGAGCATCAATACATATCACGTAAAGATGAAGGAGACAGGATTATTGTCTTTGAGAGGGGAAACCTTGTTTTCGTCTTCAATTTTCATTGGAGTAACAGCTATTTTGACTACCGAATCGGCTGCTTAAAGCCAGGAAAGTATAAGGTAAGCATTTAATTTTTTTCACTTTTTCATCTTTTAGCTTTGATACTTTAAAATATTTATGCATATGGTTATTTTTTCTTACCCAAATTTTATTTTTTTTTTTATTTTTTTGTAATAATCCAATTAAATAGAAAGTTTTAATCTTAGATTCACTTTTCTCTTAGTTATAGATGTTGTTTTACTATTAGGGTGTAGTGTATTCTAATAAATCAATGAAATGTATTCAAAAATCGGTTCAATAGTATTTTAACAAGTTAAATTTCATGAAACCATGCGCAAATTCTAGGCTTCTTGAATTTATGCTTTTATAATAGCCCCACATTTTGTATTTTATTAAGTACTCTATATCAAACAAAAGTACTTTAAACTAAAACTTCATACTGTATATATTCTTAGAATGGTTAAATTTATTGTCATTATTCTATGTAATGTTGTAATTTAAATTATATTTGTTTTCTTCTTTCCAGGTTGTCTTGGATTCAGATGATCAGTATTTGGAGGCTTTAACAGGCTTGACCATAATGCCGAGTACTTCAGCTCAGTAAGAAATTTCACTGGGGAGGATACTACATAGTACATACAAATTTCTATGGCAAAATATGATTTGGTTGATTTTAAATTAAAATTAAACTTTCACCCCATCATCTTTTACCATATAATGTAGTTTATTCTATTTTTAAATCATCTGTTTCTTTTTACTTTTTATGATCAATGGTGCTTGTGCAGGAGGGTGGTATGAGACCGGCCTCGTTCCTTCTGGTGATATGCACCGAGTAGAACAGTGTGTGTTATGCACTAGTAGATAATGAATTGGGACTGCTCAAGTAGAGAATGATGGAATCTGCCAGTTGATATCTAACACGTGATGATGTAAGAGAATCAAAAAATGTAGTGAAAGATCTACGCCAAATTACATTGGCTGTCTGGCAACGTACAAGTAAAAGATGAGCCCAAGGTAAAGCAAAGCATCATCCAAGTTGGGAGTTGTGTAAATGTTTCTTGCTAGCTAATATGTATGTGCTAAGTGTTTCTTGGACATACAGCAGAGATTGTACTGTATTTATAATTTCTATATCTAAATCTGTGTCTTCATCTACTAGAATAAAAGGCGAATTTTTAACTAAGAAATAAATAACACCCGTGCACACTATTTATGCGAGAGAGTCATCAAAAAGAAAATTAAACAGATTATTTTAGTTAAAAAACAATTAAATTCAGGTGCTAACGAAACTAGCCTCAGAGGTAGAGCTCCTGGGCAACTGATGAAGAACGCTTGTTGGTGAAGATTGATGTGGCGGATGCAGAGCCTCTGCCAGTGGGGCTCCCCTTGAAGCCACCTGATTTGTGGTCATCCTGTGGCACATTCAGTTGGGATTCCACTCTTCCACCACGTTGGTGTTGGTGATCTGTTTTCTCCATTGCCGGTTGACAGTTTCAAGGAGACATCTGATGATGAATTTTCAGGCATTGAAATGGAGAGGCAAGTGCTGGCATTGCTTGAAGCACTGTTGGGTTCTTCAAGTGATCTCGGCCAATCATCAAAAAAATGCCTTAAAATGGCCATCTGATCTACTATTATTACCCATTGTGGCGTTGAAAGAGATCCTTGTTACAGGTTGAATGTCGAATCACTACAAAGGGACAAGAGAGAAAAAATAAGGAAAAGAAATGATCATATTTTAATAAAAGAGTGGTTGGGGTCGGTTTGTAAAATCTAAGGCTCTTCCAGTTCCGGATATGAAATATGTTTCTTTTCTCTTGGGTCCTACCAAGAATCTGTCAGTCTATAATTTCTGCTCTCCATGAAAAGATTCTTTAAAACCAACCAAAGATACATTCTTTTGTAACATTAAAGTTACATATAAAATTTTCAGATTGATTTATGATTTGAACATAATTTTTATACCATTTCAATTTTTGAGGCTTATATGTTTCATATAATACTCAAACATTGATTTTAGATTAAGAACTCTAAAACTGGAAAAAACGATAAACATTTTTCTGCATTTTTATTTTACAAGATTGTATTGAAAAACTATTTTTAAAACATTTTAATATATTTTACTAAAACTAGTTTCACAAATTTTTTGTTATCTCTTATTTTCAAAAACAAAAAATTTTATTTATAAATTTATATCAAATTGGTTTAAAAAAAAAATTATTTTTCGCTTTCCACAAAAATATGATTTAACTAAGCTATTTTATGTAGTCCTAGCATAAATTCATACTAAGATCTGGGAAACAAAGCATGGATCAAGATTTACCTTGATTGAAATGAAGAAGATCAACAGAAGGTGAAGGTCTTGAAAGACCAAAATTAGGCCCATTAGCCACCAGGCCGAGTGGAGAAGCAGAAAATTGTTGTGTTGTTGAGAGTCCCAACTGCACCAGCAAAACCAACCGTACAAGTAGTAGTGGGCGTGGGCGTGGGGATTTCCACAGGCTTTCTTGAACGGTTGCGGCCGCGGTGCATGTGGCGCTCGCAATACTTATGGCAGCCACCACGTCCCTTGAGCACCTCATTTCTTGCCGTCTGTCCTCCTGCACCGCCCGGCTCTGGATCCATCGCGCCCCTTCCCAGTACCCTGATTGCAACACTGATCACACTAATAGCATGTGAATCTTAAAAATATTGCAGCAACTGATTAATAGTTAAATGTTGTCATATTTATTCATCAAGAACACGAAATGAGAATTGCAGCAATGATTAATCGTTAAATGAAGTCATATTGATTCATCAAGTACATGAAATGAGAGTTACTAACAGAACTACAAGCAGCTGGTGATAAGGAGGATAATGATGTTGAAGAGGTGATGAAGAAAATAAGGAATTTGAAGAAGGCTTTCTTGATTGGGTGAAGAAGTTCCGGAGGAACAGCAGCACCAGCTAACATGTATCTGTAGATCAAAGCCTGCAACTCAAGCTCTGCCATTGAGTCAAGCTAAAGTAACTTCCCATCTCTGACATCCAAAACAAATAACTCATTTACACACAACTTAAAGCAAAGAAGGGTTATTTGTAAAGGAACAAAATCAAATCAAAATATACTGGGAAATTAGTGGGGAATCTGGAAATGATGACAAGTTGCTGACTTTACTGGTGGGTTAGGTGCAAACAAAGGAAGAGCAGATGAGTGATGTGTTGAGGCTCGGGGTAACTCAAGAAAGAGTTTGGTATCTTTGCAGAAGGTTGTGTGTTGTTCTGACTCATGCTGGTGGTCTCTCCATTGCTTCAGATGCAATTCCATGGGGGAGAGAGAATCAAAATTATGTAAGTTTGTTGGTGGTTGGTTTTGGTTTTGGTTAATGACTGGGTATAATGAATGTGAACTGTGAAGGGAAAGTTTGGAAAAAGCTTTCTACATGAGTTTCCGTAGGTTCTTTTTAAATGGGCAGATACCAGTATACCACTGACAGCCAGAGTGGAGAAAGAGAAATATAATGGGGATGTATTACTCTGACATAAAACACTGCAAAGTTTGTTATGGCCAGTGGGAGAGCTTAGGGTACTGTGAGAAAAAAACAGTCAGACAAGACAGTTGAGAGAAAAAAAGATAACCCTTAACAAATTAATTATAATAATTAAAAAGAAAAAAGAAAAAAAGATGGAAGATTAGTAGAGATTATAAAAATAAATAAAATAAACCTGCAGTCTTTCTGTGCCTCTGCCTTGAAAATAGCATTTGAGAGAGAAGCAACAACATGGGTCATGCTTGACTTACTCTTTATAAATGATTCTGAATAACACCAATTTATTATAATATTAGGGGGCCACTCACTCTTTTCTTTAAATCTTTTTAATTAAATTAAATATGAATTGATTCATTGCAGAAGATAATGCAGAGAGGGAACCGACAGTGCAGTTTCAAATTCAGATTATTATCATTTGTCTGTGCAGTTTCTGAGAGGATTCACGACAAATCACACTGCACTCCCCGATTGTCAAAATTCCAGATGAGAGAATAATTTCTCTCATTGGGATCCATTCTTAACATATTTTAATAAATATTATACTCTCTCCTTTTGTTTCATAAAAGTTGATAACTTAAATATCTATGGATCATAATTCAATTAACATAATTCGTTTGGGTTTAGGTGAAATATAAAATAGCTTTATAAAATCACCCTTTTTTTTTTTTTTTTTTTTTTTTTTAAATCGGGATGTCTTAACTAACTAACTGTGCATTCTTATATATAAATACAAATACAATATGATTTGAACCCACTTAACATAATTCTGTTAGACACAGATCTTCTTAAAGTTGTTATATATGTATCATTAAAATAAATAGTGAAGGAACCTATGATAATTTGTTAAACCAAAAAATTGTACTTAAATAATGACATATTAAACATAATCTCTCTCCATGTGTTTCATTACATAAAATATTATCATTTAAAGGACTTAATATAGGATTCCAAAGGTTTAAATTAGTTTAAGTAAAATTTTCGTGTTATTTTACATCTTTGTATCTTGTAAATTGATACCATATCACTTTAATAAATTCATCATTATTCTCATAGTTATGCACTTAAGCTATTCAAATTGAGGAAAGTTTTGAGAGAACAATATTATCTTTACACCCATTATATAAACAATTAAAAAATGTATAATTTCAATTTTATCTTAATTATAAGCTTATGACTTCAGTTAGGTGATTAACTTAGACACCATAACATGTTAAATAATAATATACTAGATTCAATGAGACAAGTTAATTTTATACAAATTATATAATTTAGATAATATAAAAAACTAAAAATGTATCTATTATAAATAAATATACTACTAAGATTTAAAAAAAAAAATTACTTTTTAATTATTTTAATATGCATGTTTATAGTGTGTGTCAAGAAATTCCGTGTTAACATGCATGGTAGCATAAAGTTGACGGTGAAATAACGATATAATTTATTCATGCATTTAAAAATCAATAATATTAATTTTCTACAAATTATCCAATTTATATCTTAATGTGTCAATATGTGGCACTGACTTGTAAATAAAGCGACGAAGTATTGAATGATATGATAATAGTCATGTATTTAACATTATTTAGGATGTAAAATTCAGGATAAATATTTGGGTTGAGTAATATGGTGTGTGTTTGGTTCATATTATTATCCATATTCCCAATTTTATTCCCCAAATTTGTTTGACACATTATTTGAGAAATATATTGTATTTTTTAATTCTTTAGACCCTTAAGTTTATTAATTTCATTAAATACCCCCAGAAAAAAGTTTTAAAAGTAATAAAAAAAACCCCCTAAACCATACTTGATAGATTCCGGTAACCACCGTTGGTGGTAGCCAGAATCTTACAACGGCCTACACTACAACCGGAAAAGGCATACACCACGGCCGGTAAGTCACCGACTGGTCATCAGCGACGACCAAAAGAATGGCTGTCGTTGACGGTCAACGACGACAAATCTTGGCCATCGTTGACCGACAACGACGGCTATATCTTTGGCCGTCGACGGCCACATCTGGCCTTCGATCTAGCTTTTTGGCCAGACCGTGGTGGACTTGGACGAAAAAGGCCATATCGACACGTTACAACACAGATCTGACGGTTTATGTCGTAATGTAATTTTTCGACCAGATTCTGGCGGTGGTGGCCGGAATCTGGCATGTAGGTGGTGGGGATGTTTTTGTCATTTTATAAAAAATTTATATATTGGGATGTTTAGTTAAATTAGAAAACCTAGGGGATTTTTTAAAAAATTTTAAATTTTACCTCGTAATACTCCCCTATTCAACTATCCATAGTATTCCCAAAATCATATCCAAAATAATAAACCAAACGCATCCATTATTTTTTAAAATATTTGTTAGAGTTCGGGCTCGGCTCAAGCTACTTTGTGAGCTACAAATAGGGAAAACAAAATTTTGTACCTAAGGTTTGGCTTAAGTGAATTATAGACTTAAAAAAAAAAAAATAGTAACATTTTGGTGTAACATTTTGGTTCCTATCATACCGTCATACTCATTACCCAACTATAGGGATGGAATTATTCTTAGATGGAAGTTGAAATAGCAAAACTTACTAAGAAATTATACAAGACTGCGTTACTTAGACCAAACTTGAGAGATGAAATTTAATCATCCCATAGGAATCCTGAATTCAAGTTCTTATATACTAATAAAGATGGTCATTAAAACTCTTTTTCGACCAACAAATCTAATGCGTTGTTTGTCTGAGCTTATGAAAATTAGCTTATAAGCATTGAAATTTTAAGTAATTACGTGTTTGGTTAAAATACTTATAAGTGATTGATAAATAGTTGACGTGTTTGGTAAAATGTGGTTTATAAGTACATTTTATTATAAACTGACTAAAAAGGGAACTATATTAACAATGGTATACTATGAAATTTTAAAATTAAACAAGGATAATGTGGTAATATATTTGGTTAAACTAGCTTATAGCAGAGTGCTTATAAGCACATAAAAAAAAAAAAAAAAAAAAAAAATACCTCCCCTCCAATTTTTTTTTTTGGTTTATAAGTTTAAAAAAGTTAAAACAAATAAATTAGCTAATTTTAGAGTTTAAGTCAATTTACTAGCTTATAAGCTTAGACAATCACCCTGACACTTTGAGAGATTGGTTAAGGTGGGTAACTGCATTTACATAAGAAGCTTTTGTGTTCATGTGTACTTTGTTATTTGTTATTGTCCCTACAAATCATTGTTATAACTTCCGAGAATATCTTACTTATACATGCTTGTCTTTTTGTCTTTTTTAAAAAAGAAATATTAAATACTCAATTGTCAAAACTATCTTTACCTAAATGCACATAAATCTCTTGTTAATTACAAGTATGCCCACTCATACTATATACTATATAGCACTGAAAGTCTGAAAGTAAGATTATATTTCACTTACAAAGCTAATTAAATCTTTTTAATATTTGAAATTAAATTAAATTGCTTTTTAAATATTTTATTTATATCGATAAATGTGGGATTTTTTAGTATTAAGTGTGTGCTTTTTGGTGCCTATTGAACATCTAAATAATAACTCAAACTATTTTTCAATACTCAAACTATTTTGTTTTATTATAAATAATTAAATATTTATATCATTCGCTATAATTTTATTATTCCCGAATAATTATGCTCAATTTGGAAAATGAGAGCTAATTACAATTCAAACCTTTATTTCTAAAGTATTTATTAAATTTTACAAATATTTTCCTATTTATTAATCATTATATGTAGTATATATTAAAATTAGTGGTATTTATTTATTAAAATATGAAAGCTAATCAATAAATCTAAATATTAATTAAATTAATTATTAAAATTTTATAATAAATTTACTGAAAATATGAGTTTATAAACAGAGTTTGTTCATTTAGTATTATTCATAATTATTTAAAACATGAATCAATTAATTAGTTACTCCAATTCTTTGTACATATTCATCATACAACACAGAATAAATAAATGAGTTTGTAAAAAAGTCAACTCAATAAATGATAAATTAATATAAATAAATGATGTGATAATAAAATAATTTCCTTATATGTTATATATGCTAGCTCTCATTGCCTTACAAGTCCATTTTTAATAAAATAAAATATATGTTATACTTGTATTAAACACATGACATAAGAAAGCTAGCGATTGCTGTATCATTAGTATTTTTTTTTTTTTTTATATATAACACCACTTTACCATTAAACTTGAGGCCTGTTCCATGTAATAATTAAGATATCTCTGTTATTATATCCCTTTCAAAAAAATTAAAAATACGTAAAATTTAAAACCAACGAAGATAAAAGAAAATATCGCCATGGTGCGTGGCAATGGGAGGAAGCACAAGAGTAAAAGAAAAAAAGAATGTGAGAAACAACTGGCAGATGGAGACAGATGGGGTGCATTCTGAAGATATTGATGGAACTAACGTGACCAAGTACCACTTTACCAACCCCATTTCTATTTCCATCAATACTAGTTATTGTAATATTAATTTGCACCCCAAATTTGTCATACACTCTGTACCCAAATCTTACACGGCTTCCCCTTCGTGTATATTCTCGAAGAGAAATATTACACCAATAAATATTTCTAATCAATTTTTTTTTTCATAACTTTGACTTTGATATTTTATAATTGATCAGTTTATAATTAATTAATGAGATTCATACAAAATTTATGTGAGATCCGTTATAAATTAACTAATTACGAACTATACATCAAGACTATAAGAAAAAAATTACGAGAGATGATTATTGGTGTAGTATTATTCTTAGATTAATAATAATTACAACATAAATTCATAACCAAATCTTACACTTTTTAATTATTCTAACGTCAAACACACACCATCCTTTTTAATTTTTAAATATCACATTCTATCTTTTTAAGGTACATATTCTTGGTATGTATACTTGGGGGAGCTGTGTGGAACAAAAACCTTTAGAATTTATACATAAATGTATCAGTTTCATCTCTTAAGAATTTTAAAATAGCATAAATCCTCTTACAATTAAGTCTTACGTATTAAAATAAACGACAAGAGAACAATTCAGTAAAAGTTTATAAACACTTAATAGTGTATGTTTTAATAGCTCACTAACGGTTTACTAATGTCGCGAGGAATTTTATTATTTTAATACATAAGACTAAACGATAGGGGATTACCGTTATTTCAAAAATCTCAAGGGGTGAAAATGATACATTTATGTATAAATTCTAAACATTTTGAGTTTATGATAAATGAAAGGAGAACAATTCCGTAAAAAATTATAAACTTATAATAGTGCATGTTTTAATAGCTAGAACATTCTACTAATATCAAATTTCTGAAAACTCGAAGGAATTAATATCTTTAACTCTATTTTAATTCTAATCCAGTCATTCATTAAAGATTATAATTTATCCTCTCAAAATAAATTATGAGGCTCTGCGCTTATGTATGCTTCCACAATTTGAGGAGATAAATGCTAAATTTTTCATGTAGGGATGATGAACATTACTACATGATCAATTTACTAGTTATAAAATTAAGAGTTATGGAAAAACACGAATGAGTATTCAGAATTGCAAGTTGGTGGTTATGAATATTTGGAACCATATGCCGCTATTTCAGGAAAAATATGAAAGGATTGAGTGATCTATTAGTTTAGTCCCGGTGAGATATATTTCAATTTTCAATGGCTTTTAAATTAAGGAGCCTTTAATTCATTATAATTAGGTTACCCAAAAAACATTGTCAATTTCATATCGTAACTTACGAAATTAAATGATTTCATCATTCATATATCTATAAATCAAATGATTTTATTTATTTATTCATAAGGGCCTGTCACTATTAATACGAAATGTCAGGGTAAATTAATAGAAAGAAAGAAAGAAAAAAGATAAGGGCAAAATTGTAAATACATAGGGGTCATGCGAGAGTAACAGTAACAGACACTCCAACTAAGGAACCAAAAAAAACATCCTGGATCATCTGCTCTCGTACGGATCTTAAGTGGGGAATAGTTGTTCACGTCATCTAATTCGTCTTCACTCAAATGAAATATTTTAAAAATAAATATAAAATATTATTTTAAATTTAAGGAAAGGAAAAAAAAGAAAGTAATCATATGTTAATACGTCACTGACAAAAGTGTCAGAAGAGACAGCTGCTCACGTGGGTCCCAACCGTTTTTTAACATCTTCTGTAGGATAAAATATGGCACGCCGGCACGCGTTTACCATCACGTGCCTTCACGTGACTTCACGTGACTTTTTCACTCTGCTCGAGGCCAATGGCTCATCTCCTCATCATCTCTTTCATCTCTTTGTTTCATTAAAACTTTATTTATTTATTTATTATGTATATTTCTTTAAGTTTTAATTGGGAAGTGGGTTATTTGTTTTATTATTCATGCCCTGTTATATAAAAAATACATATTTATTTTCTTATTCTAAAAATTTAATTTGACTATTTTTAAACTCTTTAAATTTATTAATTTAATTAAACACTCTTAACAAATTTTTTTTAGAAATTAATAAAAACACCCTCATTCATTCACATTTGTCAGATTCTGACCATCATCGTCAAAAGGTGATTGGAATCTAGCATAATTGTATACTATCGACTGGATTTGACCAATACTGTCTCGATCTAGTCTTTTCTGACCAAATCCATAGGAAAAAGCAAGATCTACGACTAAAGATCTAGCCATTGACGACAAGATCTTTGATCACATTTGATCAAATCTGGTCTTTTTCGATCAGATCCACCATGAATCTGACTAGAAAAGGTCATATCGACGTACGACGAGCTAGATCCAACCAGTTATGTGCTATTACGATAGATTCTGACCATCTTCTAGTGGTCGTAGTTAGAATCTAATAAATGTGGATGAGTGAAGGTGTTTTTATTAATTTTTAAACTTTTTATTATAAAGAATGTTTAGCTAAATTAATAAATTTAAGGGATATTTTTATTAATTCTTAAATCTTATTTTATAAATAACACCTCTACTTAATTTTTTTAAAAATTCTATTCGAAATAATAAAACAAAGCGAAATGACGGGTTACTTTTTCAAAAATCCTACTCGAACTAATAAAACAAGGCGAAATGGCGGGTAGAGTAATCTGACTGGGTACTTTAATAGCATTGGAGTTTTAATAATTTGTGATATATGAAATATTTTATAATAGGAGTTTTAATATATAAAAGACAAGGTTAAATAGTACCACTCTAAATGAATTCATTTTTATTGATAAAAAAAATGGATCTAGTTAATAAATAATATATCAACCATGGAAAACTAACGAGAATAAGTGTACTCCTAAAAATGCAAAATCTCACAAGGAAGAATAAGAGAATTTAATTTTGGACAAGAATTATGTTGTGTGTGATTTTTCTACCAAGCTCGGGCTACCGTGAGAATGTAGCTTGATTCGGAACCAGCTCGACTCCAACGATTGTTTGTCCAGCGTAAACTTGTTGAGATTGTCTGTCCAGCATAAACTTGTCGAGCTAGCTCGACCCAGCACAAGCTAGTCGTGAACAATCCATGCGATTGTTTAAGCAATTCCCAAATAACTCCAGATCCCAGATATCTCGGGAGGAATCAGATTAACAACAATCTTTGCGTAATCACAGTGCCCAATCGTGAGAATATCGGAGTTGCATTTCAAATCAATTGTAACCCTTTTATTTTCGCTTTTCCTTTGTATAAACATTGTATATAAACCCCCTCAAATGATGAAAAAGGGGTTAGAAAATTCTCATTGAACTCATATTGTAAGCTCCCACAGCAAATACAAGAACAGTGGACGTAGGCTCAAGAGTTTATCTCGCCGAACCACTTTAAAAGTCTCATTGTCATTTACTTTTTTTACATTCATCACTTGTTCATCGCTATGTTAGAGTAGGTGCTTTAGAGTCAATCAATTATTGTAAAATTGACTCTGTAATAAATGTTTATTTATCAATAAAGGACATATTCTTCTATATCGTGTAAATCATAGTTATATGTAATGATATATGTCCTTAGGATGGTAGAACCGTGACGAGGGTATCAAGTGTTTCAAATCTTGATAGTGGGAACCCTATGATCACATATGGTGGCCATTCTAGAAATGCCCATAGCCCTAGTATTATTCTGATCAAGGACACAGATAATACGGTAAGACTATCATAGCGTTGAACAACAATGTCGAAAGGTAGTGACTGATCTCACTTGTCAAGGTTGTTTGTCAATAACCTGGTACAATGCATGGGTGCTTACTGGAGGCAAGTTCACTGGACAGACCCACAAGAAGATTCTATATGGATGGTAACCCTAGTGTCTATGGAATAAATCCTCTAACGAATGGTGGTGCATGTGATCCTTAGACTTGAGATCACTAGAGTGCCTTGTGCACCGATTGGTGTAGTTTGACACTAGCCCAACATAGTTTTATTCAGAGCTATCAATACGGTAGTGATTGCTACATCGAGAGGTGTATCAAAATTATGGTGGATCGACAAAGGATTCATCACTCCCGGGTACAGGAGAAGTTATTTCACAGCGCAATTTAGTAAAAGACAATGACACTAAATTTGTGGCCATAGTGGGATTGAGTTGCTGCTCAATCCAATTTATTTATTCAATCATTGTCCAGTAACTGAATACAAAGATATCGAGGATAATTGAGGTTGACACTATTTCTGTACCTCAGCCTCGATGAGATAACAGATGATGAAATGATTTGGTTGCACGGTAACCATATCGTTGATAAGTAGTTGTTTCGCTAAATCCGAATCTATCGAGTGGCCAAGATGCCTTGCTAGGGGCCAATCTTGGTCTATGAGTAGTGAGACGATTAATTGGTGTTAATCGCGATACTACTCGCTGCTGATATGATAGGGAGCCTATGGGTCACACACTTAGATGATAATTTAAGAACTGTTTTTGTAAAAAGGGTATTTTCATCTTTCAGGACGAAATGCTATTTTGGTAATCTCACAGTGCAATTAAATTTGCTAAGGTTGTTGTCTATATTTAATTTTAATATTAAAATTAAGATTAGTGAGATTATATTTAAATATATGTGCCCATGTATTTAAATGGATTATTATTAATAATTAAATGTTAATATATTATTAATTGATTTTAATTATAATAATAATTAATTAAAATTAAAATACCACAAAGGGTGTGCTTGGTTGCAAGGATGGATTAACTTGAGAATCCATGGCTATTCCTATTGGGATTAGGGTTTTAATTAAGTGACACTATATAAGTGAAACTTAATTAAAACCTAATACAACAATTTATTCATTCATTGAATAAAAGAAAAAACCCTAGCCACCCTTTTTTCTTCTCTCACGTTTTTGATATTAGTGAAGAGAAAAATTATTTTTCTCTTTTAAAGGTTGTCATATTTATTCATCAAGAACACGAAATGAGAATTGCAGCAAATGATTAATCGTTAAATGAAGTCATATTGATTCATCAAGTACATGAAATGAGATGTTACTAACAGAACTCACAAGCAGCTGGTGATAAGGAGGATAATGATGTTGAAGAGGGTGATGAAGAAAATAAGGAATTTGAAGAGGCTTCTTGATGGGTGAAGAAGTTCCGGAGGAACAGCAGCACCAGCTAACATGTATCTGTAGATCAAAGCCTGCAACTCAAGCTCCTGCCATTGAGTCAGCTAAAGTAACTTCCCATCTCTGACATCCAAAACAAATAACTCATTTACACAACTAAAGCAAAGAAGGGTTATTTGTAAAGGAACAAAATCAAAATCAAAATCATACTGGGAAATCTAGTGGTGGAATCTGGAAATGATGACAAGTTGCGACTTTACTGGTGGGTTCAGGTGAAACAAAGGAAGAGCAGATGAGTGAGGTGTGAGGCTCATGGGGTAAATCAAAAAGAGTTTTGGTATCTTTGCAGAAGGGTGTTGTGTGTTCTGACTCATGCTGGTGGTCTCTCCATTGCTTCAGATGCATTCCATGGGGGGAGAGAGAATCAAATATTATGTAAGTTTTGTTGGTTTGGTTTGGTTTTGGTTAATGACTGGGTATAATGAATGTGAACTGTGAAGGGAAAGTTTGGAAAAAGCTTTCTACATGAGTTTCCTGTAGGTTCTTTTAAAATGGGCAGATACCAGTATACCACGACAGCCAGAGTGGAGAAAGAGAATATAATGGGAGATTATTACTTGACATAAAACACTGCAAAGTGTTTTATGGCCAGGGAGAGCTTAGGGTACTTGAGAAAAAAAACAGTCAGACAGACAGTTGAGAGAAAAAAAGATAACCCTTAACAAATTAATTATAATATTAAAAAGAAAAAAGAAAAAAAGATGGAAGATAGTAGAGATTATAAATAAAATAAAAATAACCTGCAGTCTTTCGTGCCTCTGCCTGAAAATAGCATTTGAGAGAGAAGCACAACAATGGGTCATGCTTGACTTACTCTTTATAAATGATCTCTGAATAACACCAATTTATTATAATATAGGGGGCCACTCACTCTTTTCTTAAATCTTTTTAATTAAATTAAATATGAATTGATTCATTGCAGAAGATAAGCAGAGAGTGAACCGACAGTGCAGTTTCAAATTCAGATTTATTATCATTGTTGTGCAGTTTCTGAGAGGACTTCCGACAAATCACACTGCACTCCCCGATTGTCAAAATTTCCAGATGAGAGAATTAATTTTCTTCTGGGATCATTTTAACATATTTTCAATAAATTTAATACTTCTCCTTTATGTTTCATAAAAGTTGATAAATTAAATATCTATGATCATAATTCAATTAACAATCGTTTGGGTTTAGGTGAAATATCAAAATAGCTTATAAAATCACCCTTTTTTTTTTTTTTTTTTTTTTTTTTAAATGGGAGTCTTAACTAACTAACTTGTGCATTAATATAATACAATACAATATGATTTGAACCCACTTTAACATAATTCATTGTAGACACGATCTTCTCTAAAGTTGTTTATAATATGTATCATTAAAATAATTAGTGAAGGAACCTATGATAATTTGTTAAACCCAAAAAATGTACTTAAATATGACATATTTAACATTAATCTCTCTCTCCATGTGTTTCATTAAATAATATTTAATCATTTAAAGGACTTAATATAGGATTCCAAAGGTTTAAATTAGTTTAAGTAAAATTTTCGTGTTATTTATTACTCTTGTATCTTGTAAATTGATACCAATCACTTTAATAAATTCATTCATTATTCTCATAGTTATGCACTTAAGCTATATCAAATTTGAGGAAAGTTTTGAAGGACAATATTATCTTATACACCCATATTATAAAAATTAAAAAATGTATAATTTCAATTTTACTTAATATAAAGTTTGACTTCAGTTAGTTGATTAACTAGACACCATAACATGTTAAATAATAATATACTAGATTCAATGAGACAAGTTAAATTTTATACAAATTATTAATTTAGATAATATAAATAAACTAAAAAGTATCTATTTATAATAAATATACTACTAAGATTTAAAAAAAAAAATTACTTTTTAATTATTTAATATGCATGTTTATGTGTGTGTCAAGAAATTCGTGTTAACATGCATGGTAGCATAAAGTTGACGGTGAATAACGATATAATTTAATATGCATTTAAAAATCAATAATATAATTTTCTCAAAATTTATCCCAATTTATATCTTAATGTGTCATTATATGTGGCACTGACTTGTAAATAAAGCGACGAAGTATTGAATGATATGATAATAGTCATGTATTTACACATTATTTAGGATGTAAAATTCAGGATAAATTTTGGGTGAGTAATATTGGTGTGTTTGGTTCATATATTATCCATTTCCCAATTTATTCCCCAAAATTGTTTGACACATTATTTGAGAAATATTATTGTATTTTTTTAATTCTTTAGACCCCTTAAGTTTATTAATTTCATTAAATACCCCAGAAAAAAGTTTAAAGTAAAAAACACCCCCTAAACCATACTTGATAGTTCCGGTAACCACCGTTGGTGGTAGCCAGATCTGTTACAACGGCCTACAATACAACCGGAAAAGGCATACACCACGGCGGTAAGTCACCGATCTGGTCATCAGCGACGACCAAGAAATGGCTGTGTTGACGGTCAACGACGACGAAATCTGGCCATCGTGACCGACAACGACGGCTATATCTTTGGCCGTCGACGGCCACATCTGGCTTCGATTAGCCTTTTTGGCCAGATCCGTGGTGGACTTGGACGAAAAAGGCCATATCGACACGTTACAACACAGATCTGACGGTTTATGTCGTAATGTAATTTTTCGACCAGATTCTGGCGGTGGTGGCCGAATCTGGCACTGTAGGTGGTGGGGATGTTTTTGTCATTTTATAAAAAATTATATATTGGATGTTTAGTTAAATTAGAAAACCTAGGGGATTTTTTTAAAAAATTAAATTTTACTCGTAATACTCCCCTATTCAACTATCCAATAGTATTCCCAAAATCATATCCAAAATAATAAACCAAAAGCATCCATTATTTTTTAAAATATTTGTCTAGAGTTCGGGCTCGGCTCAAGCTACTTGTGAGCTACAAATAGGGGAAACAAAATTTGTACCTAAGGTTTGGCTTAAGTGAATTATAGACTTAAAAAAAAAAAAAATTAGTAACATTTTGGTGTAACATTTTGGTTCCTATATACCGTCATTACTCATTACCCAACTATAGGATGGAATATTTCTTAGATGAAGTTGAATAGCAAAACTTACTAAGAAATTATACAAGACTGCGTTACTAGACCAACTTGAGAGATGAAATTGTAATCATCCCACTAGGAATCCTGAATTCAAGTTCTCTTATATACTAATAAAGATGGTCATTAAAACTCTTTTCGACCAACAAATCTAATGCGTTGTTTGTCTGAGCTTATGAAAATTAGCTTATAAGCATTTGAAATTTTAGTAATTACGTGTTTGGTTAAAATACTTATAAGTGATTGATAAATAGTTGACGTTGTTGGTAAAATGTGGTTATAAGTACATTTTATTATAAACTGACTAAAAAGGGAACTATATTAAACAAGGTATACTATGAAATTTTAAATTAAACAAGGATAATGTGGTAATATATTGGTTAAACTAGCTTATAAGCAGAGTGCTTATAAGCACATAAAAAAAAAAAAAAAAAAAAAATACCTCCCTCCAACTTTTTTTTTTTTTGGTTTATAAGTTTAAAAAAGTTATAAACAAATAAATTAGCTTAATTTTAGAGTTTATAGTAATTTAACTGCTTATAAGCTTAGACAATCACTGACACTTTGAGAGATTGGTTAGGTGGGTAACTGCATTACACATAGAAAGCTTTGTGTTCATGTGTACTTTTGTTATTTGTTATTGTCCCTACAAATTCATTGTTTATAACTTCCGAGATATCTTGACTTATTAATGCTTTGTCTTTTTGTCTTTTTTAAAAAAGAAATTAAAATCAATTGTCAAAACTATCTTTACCTAAATGCACATAAATTCTTGTTAATTACAAGTATGCCCAATCATACTACATACTAAATAGCACTGAAAGTAAGATTAATTTCACTTACAAAGCTAATTAAATCTTTTTAATATTTGAAATTAAATTAAATTGCTTTTAATATTTTATTTTACTGATAATGTGGGATTTTTAGTATTAAGTGTGTGCTTTTTGGTGCCTATGAACATCTAAATAATACTCAAACTATTTTTCAATACTCAAACTATTTTGTTTATATAAATAATTAAATATTTATATCATTCGCTATAATTTTATTATTCCCGAATAATTTTGCCAATTTGGAAATGAGAGCTAATTACAATTCAAACCTTTATTTCTAAAGTATTTATTAATTTTACAAATATTTCCTATTTATTAATCATTATATGTAGTATATATTAAAATTAGTGGTATTTATTTATAAAATATGAAGCTAATCAATAAATCTAAATATTAATTAAATTAATTATTAAAATTTTATAATAAATTTACTGAAAATATGAGTTTATAAACAGAGTTTGTTCATTTAGTATTATTCATAATTATTTAAAACATGAATCAATAATAGTTACTCCAATTCTTTGTACATATTCATCATACAACAAAGAATAAATAATGAGTTTGTAAAAAAATCAACTCAATAATGATAAATTAATATAATAAATGATGTGATAATAAAATAATTTCCTTATATGGTATATATGCTAGCTCTCATTGCCTTACAAGTCCCTTTTTAATAAAATAAATATATGTTATATGTATTAAACACATGACATAAGAAAGCTAGCGATTGCTGTCATAGTTTTTTTTTTTTTATATATAACACCACTTTACCATTAAACTTGAGGCTGTTCCATGTAATAATTAAGATATCTCTGTTATTATATCCCTTTCAAAAAAATTAAAAATACGTAAAATTTAAAACCAACGAAGATAAAAGAAAATATCGCCATGGTGCGTGGCAATGGGAGGAAGCACAGAGTAAAAGAAAAAAAGAATGTGAGAAACAACTGGCAGTGGAGACAGATGGGGTGCATTCTGAAGATATTGATGGAACTAACGTGAACAAGTACCACCTTACAACCCCATTTCTATTCCATCAATACTAGTTATTGTATATTATTTGCATCCTAAATTTGTCATACCCAAATCTACACGGCTCTCTTCCTATATATACTCAAAGGTAAATATTACACCAACAACCCATTTCTTTCACAATTTTAATATGATAATTATAATTAATTAGTGAGATTTATGTAAAATCATGTGAGATCTGTTTTAAATTAACTAATTCGAGCTACACGTCAAGATTGTGAGAAAAAATTATGAGAGAAGACTGTTAGTGTAGTATTATCCAATTAATAATGGTAACAACATAAATTAACCAAATCTTACACTTTTTAATATTCTAACGTCAACACACAACATCCTTTTTAATTTTTAAATATCACATTCTATCTTTTTAAGGTACATATTTGGTATGTATACTTGGGGGAGCTGTGTGGAACAAAAACCTTTAGAATTTATACATAAATGTACAGTTTCATCTCTTAAGAATTTTAAAATAGCATAAATCCTCTTACAATTAAGTCTTACGTATTAAAATAAACGACAAGAGAACAATTCAGTAAAAGTTTATAACACTTAATAGTGTATTGTTTAATAGCTCCAACGGTTTACTAATGTCGCGAGGAATTTTATTATTTTATACATAAGACTAAACGATGGGGATTACCGTTATTTCAAAAATCTCAAGGGGTGAAAATGATACATTTATGAAAATTCTAAACATTTTGAGTTTATGATAAATGAAAGGAGAACAATTCCGTAAAAAATTATAAACTTATAATAGTGCATGTTTTAATAGCTAGAACATTACTAATATCAAATTTCTGAAACTCGAAGGAATTAATATCTTTAACTCTATTTTAATTCTAATCCAGTCATTCATTAAGATTATAATTTATCCTCTCAAAATAAATTATGAGGCTCTGCGCTTATGTATGCTTCACAATTTGAGGAGATAAATGCTAAATTTTTCATGTAGGGATGATGAACATTACTACATGATCAATTACTAGTTATAAATTAAGAGTTATGGAAAAAACACGATGAGTATTCAGAATTGCAAGTGGTGGTTATGAATATTTGGAACATATGCCGCTATTTCAGGAAAAATATGAAAGGATTGAGTGATCTATTAGTTTAGTCCCGGTGAGATATATTTCAATTTTCAATGGCTTTTAAATTAAGGAGCCTTTAATTCATTATAATTAGGTTACCCAAAAAACATTGTCAATTTCATTCGTAACTTACGAAATTAAATGATTTCATCATTCATATATCTATAAATCAAATGATTTTATTTATTTATTCATAAGGGCCTGTCACTATTAATACGAAATGTCAGGGTAAATTAATAGAAAGAAAGAAAGAAAAAAAAATAAGGGCAAAATTGTAAATACATAGGGGTCATGCGAGAGTAACAGTAACAGACACTCCAAAATAGGAACCAAAAAAAACATCCTGGATCATCTGCTCTCGTACGGATCTTAAGTGGGGAAGTTGTTCACGTCATAATTCGTCTTCACTCAAATGAAATATTTTAAAAATAAATATAAATATTATTTAAATTTAAGGAAGGAAAAAAGAAAGTAATCATATGTTAATACGTCACTGACAAAAGGTCAGAAGAGACAGCTGCCACGGGGTCCCAACCGTTTTTTAACATCTTCTGTAGGATAAAATATGGCACGCCGGCACGCGTTTACCATCACGTGCCTTCCCGTGACTTCACGTGACTTTTTCACTCTGCTCGAGGCCAATGGCTCATTCCTCATCATCTCTTCATCTCTTGTTTCATTAAAACTTTATTTATTTATTTATTATGTATATTTCTTAAGTTTAATTGGGAAGGTGGTTATTTGTTTATTATTCATGCCTGTTATATAAAAAATACATATTTATTTTTATTCTAAAAATTTAATTTGACTATTTTTAAACTCTTTAAATTTATTAATTTAATTAAACACTCAACAAATTTTTTAGAAATAATAAAACCCCTCATTCATTCACATTTGTCAGATTCTGCCATCATCGTCAAAAGGTGATTGGAATCTAGCATAATTGTATACTATCGACTGGATTTGACCAATACTGTCTCGATCTAGTCTTTTCTGACCAAATCCATAGGAAAAAGCAAGATCTACGACTAAAGATCTAGCCATTGACGACAAGATCTTTGATCACATTTGATCAAATCTGGTTTTTCGATCAGATCCACCAAATCTGACTAGAAAAGGTCATACGACGTACGACGAGCTAGATCCAACCAGTTATGTGCTATTACGATAGATCTGACCATCTTCTAGTGGTCGTAGTAGAATCTAATAAATGTGGATGAGTAAATCAATGAAATGTATTCAATAATCGGTTCAATAGTATTTTAATCAAGTTAAATTTCATGAACTACCATGCGCAAATTCTAGGCTTCTTGAATTTATGCTTTTATAATAGCCCCACATTTTGTATTTTATTAAGTACTCTATATCAAACAAAAGTAATCTTTAAACTAAAACTTCATACTGTATATATTCTTAGAATGGTTAAATTTATTGTCATTATTCTATGTAATGTTGTAATTTAAATTATATTTGTTTTCTTCTTTCCAGGTTGTCTTGGATTCAGATGATCAGTTATTTGGAGGCTTTAACAGGCTTGACCATAATGCCGAGTACTTCAGCTCAGTAAGAAATTTCACTTGGGGAGGATACTACATAGTACATACAACATTTCTATGGCAAAATATGATTTGGTTGATTTTAAATTAAAATTAAACTTTCACCCAATCATCTTTTACCATATAATGTAGTATTATTCTATTTTTAAATCATCTGTTTCTTTTTACTTTTTATGATCAATGGTGCTTGTGCAGGAAGGGTGGTATGATGACCGGCCTCGTTCCTTCTTGGTATATGCACCGAGTAGAACAGTTGTTGTATATGCACTAGTAGATAATGAATTGGAACCTGCTCAAGTAGAGAATGAATTGGAATCTGCCAGTTGATATCTAACACGTGATGATGTAAGAGAATCAAAAAATGTAGTGAAAGAGTCTACGCCAAATTACAGTGGCAGTCTGGCAACGTAAAAGTAAAAGATGAGCCCAAGGTAAAGCAAAGCATACATCCAAGTTGGGAGTTGTGTAAATGTTTCTTGCTAGCTAAATTATGTATGTGCTAAGTGTTTCTTGGACATACAGCAGAGATTGTACTGTATTTATAATTTCTATATCTAAATCTGTGTCTTCATCTACTAGAATAAAAGGCGAATTTTTAACTAAGAAATTAAATAACACCCGTGCACACTATTTATGCTAGAGAGATCATCAAAAAGAAAATTCAAACCAGATTATTTTAGTTAAAAAAACAATTAAATTCAGGTGCTAACGAAACTAGCCTCAGAGGTAGAGCTCCTGGGCAACTGATGAAGAACGCTTGTTGGTGAAGAATTAGATGTGGCGGATCGCAGAGCCTCTGCCAGTGGGCCTCCCATTGAAGCCACCTGATTTGTGGTCCATCCTGTGGCCCAATTCAGTTGGGATTCCACTCTTCCACCACGTTGGTGTTGGTGATCTGTTTCTTCTCCATTGCCGGTTGACAGTTTCAAGGAGACATCTGATGATGAATTTTCAGGCATTGAAATGGAGAGGCAAGTGCTGGCATTGCTTGAAGCACTGTTGGGTTCTTCAAGTGATCTCGGCCAATCATCAAAAAAATGCCTTAAAATGTGGCCATCTGATCTACTGTTATTAACCTCATTGTGGTGTTGAAAGAGATCCTTGTTATCAGGTTTGAATGTCGAATCACTACAAAGGGACAAGAGAGAAAAAATAAGGAAAAGAAATGATCATATTTTAATAAAAGAAGTGGTTGGGGTCGGTTTGTACAAAATCTAAGGCTCTTCCAGTTCCGGATATGAAATATGTTCTCTTTCTCTTGGGTCCTACCAAGAATCTGTCAGTCTATAATTTCTGCTCTCCATGAAAAGATTCTTTAAAAACCAACCAAAGATACATTCTTTTGTAACATTAAAGTTACATATAAAATTTTCAGATTGATTTATGATTTGAACATAATTTTTATACCATTTCAATTTTTGAGGCTTATATGTTTCATATAATACTCAAAAATTGATTTTAGATTAAGAACTATAAAACTGGAAAAACGATAAACATTTTTCTGCATTTTTTATTTTACAAGATTGTATTGAAAAACTATTTTTAAAAAAATTTTAATCTATTTCTACTAAAACTAGTTTCACAAAATTTTTGTTATCTCTTATTTTCAAAACAAAAAAATTTATTTAAATTTTATATCAAATTAGTTTTGAAAAAAAAAAAATTATTTTTCCCTTCCACAAAAATATGATTTTAACTAAGCTATTTTATGTAGTCCTAGCATAACATTCATACTAAGATCTGGGAAGCAAAGCATGGATCAAGATTTACCTTTGATTGAAATGAAGAAGATCAACAGAAGGTGAAGGTCTTGAAAGACCAAAATTAGGCCCATTAGCCACCAGGCCGAGTGGAGAAGCAGAAATTGTTGTGGTGGTTTTGAGAGTCCCAACTGCACCAGCAACACCAACCGTACAAGTAGTAGTGGTGGTGGGCGTGGGGATTTCCACAGGCTTTCTTGAACGGTTGCGGCCGCGGTGCATGTGGCGCTCGCAATACTTATGGCCAGCCACCACGTCCCTTGAGCACCTCCATTTCTTGCCGTCTGTCCTCCTGCACCGCCCCGGCTCTGGATCCATCGCGCCCCTTCCCCAGTACCCTGATTGCAACACTGATCACACATAATAACATGTGAATCTTAAAAATATTGCAGCAACTGATTAATAGTTAAATGATGTCATATTGATTCATCAAGAACACGAAATGAGAATTGCAGCAACTGATTAATCGTTAAATGAAGTCATATTGATTCATCAAGTACATGAAATGAGATGTTACTAACAGAACTCACAAGCAGCTGGGTGATAAGGAGGACAATGATGTTGAAGAGGGTGATGAAGAAAATAAGGAGTTTGAAGAAGGCTTTTCTTGATTGGGTGAAGAAGTTCCGGAGGAACAGCAGCACCAGCTAACATGTATCTGTAGATCAAAGCCTGCAACTCAAGCTCCTGCCATTGAGTCAAGCTAAAGTAACTTCCCATCTCTGACATCCAAAACAAAATAACTCATTTACACCAACTTAAAGCAAAGAAGGGTTATTTGTAAAGGAACAAAATCAAAAATCAAAATCATACTGGGAAATCTAGTGGTGGAATCTGGAAATGATGACAAGTTGCTGACTTTACTGGTGGGTTCGGGTGCAAACAAAGGAAGAGCAGATGAGTGATGTTGTTGAGGTTCATGGGGTAACTCAAGAAAGAGTTTTGGTATCTTTGCAGAAGGTTGTTGTTGTTGTTCTGACTCATGCTGGTGGTCTCTCCATTGCTTCAGATGCAATTCCATGGGGGGAGAGAGAATCAAATATTATGTAAGTTTTGTTGGTTTTGGTTTTGGTTTTGGTTAATGACTGGGTATAATGAATGTGAACTGTGAAGGGAAAGTTTGGAAAAAGCTTTCTACATGAGTTTCCTGTAGGTTCTTTTTTAAAATGGGCAGATACCAGTATACCACTGACAGCCAGAGTGGAGAAAGAGAAATATAATGGGAGATTATTACTCTGACATAAAACACTGCAAAGTTTGTTTATGGCCAGTGGGAGAGCTTAGGGTACTTGAGAAAAAAACAGTCAGACAAGACAGTTGAGAGAAAAAAAGATAACCCTTAAACAAATTAATTATAATAATTAAAAAGAAAAAAGAAAAAAAGATGGAAGATTAGTAGAGATTATATAAATAAAATAAAATAAACCTGCAGTCTTTCTGTGCCTCTGCCTTGAAAATAGCATTTGAGAGAGAAGCAACAACATGGGTCATGCTTGACTTACTCTTTATAAATGATCTCTGAATAACACTAATTTATTATAATATTAGGGGGCCACTCACTCTTTTCTTTAAATCTTTTTAATTAAATTAAATATGAATTGATTCATTGCAGAAGATAATGCAGAGAGTGAAGCGACAGTGCAGTTTCAAATTCAGATTTATTATCATTTGTCTGTGCAGTTTCTGAGAGGACTTCACGACAAATCACACTGCACTCCCCGATTGTCAAAATTTCCAGATGAGAGAATTAATTTTCTCTCATTGGGATCCATTCTTAACATATTTTCAATAAATATTAATACTCTCTCTTTTATGTTTCATAAAAGTTGATAACTTAAATATCTATGGATCATAATTCAATTAACATAATTCGTTTGGGTTTAGGTGAAATATCAAAATAGCTTATAACATCACTTTTTTTTTTCTTTTTTTTAAATAGTAATGTTTTAACTAACTAATTTATGCGTTCTTATATCTGAACACGAATACAATATGATTTGAACCCACTTTAACATAATTCATTGTTACACACCAACTTCTCTTAAAGTTGTTCTTATAATATGTATCATTAAAATAAATTTAGTGAAGGAACCTATGATAATTTGTTAAACCCAAAAAATTGTACTTAAATAATGACATATTTAAACATTAATCTCTCTCTCCATGTGTTTCATTACATAAAATATTTATATCATTTAAAAGACTTAATATAGGATTCCAAAGGTTTAAATTAGTTTAAGTAAAATTTTCGTGTTATTTATTTTACATCTTTGTATCTTGTAAATTGATACCATATCACTTTAATAAATTCATTCATTATTCTCATAGTTATGCACTTAAGCTATATCAAATTTGAGGAAAGTTTTGAGAGAACAATATTATCTTATACAACCATTATTATAAAAAATGTATAATTTCAATTTTATACTTAATTATAAGCTTATGATTTTAAGTTAGTTGATTAACTTAGACACCATATCATGTTAAATAATAATATACTAGATTCAATGAGACAAGTTAAATTTTATACAAATTATATAATTTAGATAATATAAATAAACTAAAAATGTATCTATTTATAAATAAATATACTACTAAGATTTTAAAAAAAAAAAAAAATACTTTTTAATTATTTTAATATGCATGTTTATAGTGTGTGTCAAGAAATTCCGTGTTAACATGCATGGTAGCATAAAGTTGACGGTGAAATAACGATATAATTTAATTCATGCATTTAAAAATCAATAATATTAATTTTCTCAAAATTTATCCCAATTTTATATCTTAATGTGTCATTATATGTGGTACTGAANTGACTCATGCTGGTGGTCTCTCCATTGCTTCAGATGCAATTCCATGGGGGGAGAGAGAATCAAATATTATGTAAGTTTTGTTGGTTTTGGTTTTGGTTTTGGTTAATGACTGGGTATAATGAATGTGAACTGTGAAGGGAAAGTTTGGAAAAAGCTTTCTACATGAGTTTCCTGTAGGTTCTTTTTTAAAATGGGCAGATACCAGTATACCACTGACAGCCAGAGTGGAGAAAGAGAAATATAATGGGAGATTATTACTCTGACATAAAACACTGCAAAGTTTGTTTATGGCCAGTGGGAGAGCTTAGGGTACTTGAGAAAAAAACAGTCAGACAAGACAGTTGAGAGAAAAAAAGATAACCCTTAAACAAATTAATTATAATAATTAAAAAGAAAAAAGAAAAAAAGATGGAAGATTAGTAGAGATTATATAAATAAAATAAAATAAACCTGCAGTCTTTCTGTGCCTCTGCCTTGAAAATAGCATTTGAGAGAGAAGCAACAACATGGGTCATGCTTGACTTACTCTTTATAAATGATCTCTGAATAACACTAATTTATTATAATATTAGGGGGCCACTCACTCTTTTCTTTAAATCTTTTTAATTAAATTAAATATGAATTGATTCATTGCAGAAGATAATGCAGAGAGTGAAGCGACAGTGCAGTTTCAAATTCAGATTTATTATCATTTGTCTGTGCAGTTTCTGAGAGGACTTCACGACAAATCACACTGCACTCCCCGATTGTCAAAATTTCCAGATGAGAGAATTAATTTTCTCTCATTGGGATCCATTCTTAACATATTTTCAATAAATATTAATACTCTCTCTTTTATGTTTCATAAAAGTTGATAACTTAAATATCTATGGATCATAATTCAATTAACATAATTCGTTTGGGTTTAGGTGAAATATCAAAATAGCTTATAACATCACTTTTTTTTTTCTTTTTTTTAAATAGTAATGTTTTAACTAACTAATTTATGCGTTCTTATATCTGAACACGAATACAATATGATTTGAACCCACTTTAACATAATTCATTGTTACACACCAACTTCTCTTAAAGTTGTTCTTATAATATGTATCATTAAAATAAATTTAGTGAAGGAACCTATGATAATTTGTTAAACCCAAAAAATTGTACTTAAATAATGACATATTTAAACATTAATCTCTCTCTCCATGTGTTTCATTACATAAAATATTTATATCATTTAAAAGACTTAATATAGGATTCCAAAGGTTTAAATTAGTTTAAGTAAAATTTTCGTGTTATTTATTTTACATCTTTGTATCTTGTAAATTGATACCATATCACTTTAATAAATTCATTCATTATTCTCACAGTTATGCACTTAAGCTATATCAAATTTGAGGAAAGTTTTGAGAGAACAATATTATCTTATACAACCATTATTATAAAAAATGTATAATTTCAATTTTATACTTAATTATAAGCTTATGATTTTAAGTTAGTTGATTAACTTAGACACCATATCATGTTAAATAATAATATACTAGATTCAATGAGATAAGTTAAATTTTATACAAATTATATAATTTAGATAATATAAATAAACTAAAAATGTATCTATTTATAAATAAATATACTACTAAGATTTTAAAAAAAAAAAAAAATACTTTTTAATTATTTTAATATGCATGTTTATAGTGTGTGTCAAGAAATTCCGTGTTAACATGCATGGTAGCATAAAGTTGATGGTAATATAACGTTACAATTTAATTCATGCATTTAAAAATCAATAATATTAATTTTCTCAAAATTTATCCCAATTTTATATCTTAATGTGTCATTATATGTGGTACTGAACTTGTAAATAAAGTGACGAAGCATTGAATGATACAATAATACTCACGTATTTACACATTATTTAGGATGTAAAATTCAGGATAAATATTTGGGGTGAGTAATATTACTTTTTAAAAATATTTGTCTGGAGTTCGGGCTCGGCTCAAGCTACTTTGTGAGCTACAAAAAGGGAAAACAAAATTTTGTCCCTAAGATTTGGCTTAAGTGAATTTTAGACTTGAAAAAAAATTAGTAACATTTTGGTTCCTATCATACTGTCATTACTCATTACCCAACTATAGGGATGGAATTATTCTTAGATGGAAGTTGAAATAGCAAAACTTACTAATAAATTATACAAGACTATGTTACTTAGACCAAACTTGAAAGATGAAATTGTGATCATCCCATTAGGAATCCTGAATTTAAGTTCTCTCATACACTAATAAAGATGATCACTAAAACTCTTATTCGACCAACAAATCTAAGACTTTGAGAGATTGGTTAAGGTGGATAACTGCATTTACATAAGAAAGCTTTTGTGTTCATATGTACTTTTGTTATTTGTCCCTACAAATCCATTGTTTATAACTTCCGAGATATTCTTGACTTATTAATGCTTTTGTCTTTTTGTCTTTTTTAAAAAAGAAATATTAAATACTCAATTGTCAAAACTATCTTTACCTAAATGCACATAAATCTCTTGTTAATTACAAGGATACCCACCCATACTATATACTATATAGCACTGAAAGTCTGAAAGTAAGATTATATTTCACTTACAAGGCTAATTAAATCTTTTTAATATTTGAAATTAAATTAAATTGCTTTTTAAATATTTTATTTATATCGATACATGTGGGATTTTTTAGTATTAAGTGTGTGCTTTTTGGAGCCTATTGAACATCTAAATAATAACTCAAACCATTTTTCAATACTCAAACTATTTTGTTTTATTATAAATAATTAAATATTTATATCATTCGCTATAATTTTATTATTCCCGAATAATAATGCTCAATTTGGAAAATGAGAGCTAATTACAATTCAAACCTTTATTTCTAAAGTATTTATTAAATTTTACAAATATTTTCCTATTTATTATTTATTAATCATTATACGTAGTATATATTAAAATTAGTGGTATTTATTTATTAAAATATGAAAGCTAATCAATAAATCTAAATATTAATTAAATTAATCATTAAAATTTTATAATAAATTTACTTAAAATATGAGGTTATAAACAGAATTTGTACATTTAGTATTATTCATAATTATTTAAAACATGAATCAATTAATTAGTTAATTCTTTGTACATATTCATCATGCAGCACAAAATAAATAAATGAGTTTGTTAAAAGTCAACTCAATAAATGATAAATTAATATAAATAAATGATGTGATAATAAAATAATTTCCTTATACGTTATATATGCTAGCTCTGATTGCCTTACATGTCCATTTTTAATAAAATAAAATATATGTTATACTTGTATTAAACACATGACATAAGAAAGCTAGCGATTGCTGTATCATTAGTATTTTTTTTTTTTTTTTTTTAATATATAACACCACTTTACCATTAAACTTGAGACATGTTCCATGTAATAAGTAATGCTCTGTTTGGTTCACTTTTTTTTGTATTTTTTAGAAACGTTTTTTAAAAAAAGTTAAAAAAAAGTTGAATTGGGTGGGTATTACGATGTAAGATTTAAAAATTAATAAAACACCCCTTATGTTTGTTTATTTACTAAACATCCCTATAATAAAACTTTAAAAGTTAACAAAAACACCCCCAACCCACCCATTGAATAATCACAGCCAGCCACCACCGTCAGAGGGTGGCCGGAGTCACCGTATCGATGCATGATCAACTGGATCTTGCCGGTCGTGCGTCGATATGGCCGACAAAGGCCAGATCTACGGCCAGATTTGGTCGCATTTTCTCGTCAACGACAGCCAAAGATACGGCCGTCGTTGATGGTCAACGACGACCATATGTTGGTCGTCGTTGATGTCTGGTTACGGCCAAAGATCTGGCCGTCAACGACCAGATCTTTGGCCTTAGATCTGGCCTTTTCAGGCCAGATCCACCATGGATCTGGCCAAAAAAGGCTAGATCGGCGCACTACCGGCCAGATTCAGCCGGTAGTGCGCCATTATATCAGATTCCGGCCAACTTCCAGCAGCAGTGGTCGAAATCTGGTATAATGTGGGTTTATGGGTGTTTTTACAATTTTGAAAAAAATATTTAGGGTATTAATTAAATTAACAAATTTAGGAGGTTTAAAAAAAGTTGAATAATATTGGATAATATTATGGCTTCGTTTGGCTGGTTTTTGGAAAAATATTACTTTTAGTATTCCAAAAAAAGTTAAACAGTAAAATACCCTAAAACTCACAATATTATTCAACTTTTTTTAAACCCCTTAAATTTGTTAATTTAATTAAATACCCATAAATATTTTTTTTTAAATTGCAAAAACACCCCAACAATCCACATTTACCATATTCCGGCTACCACTGCCTGAAAATGGCGAAATCAGGTAGGATGGCGCACTACCGGCTGAATCTGGCCGGTAGTGCACCGATCTAGCCTTTTCCGGCCAGATCTAAGGCCAAAGATCTAGCCGTAACTAGTCGGTAACGGCGGCCAACAAACAGTCGTCATTGACCATCACAACGACCGTTTGTTGGTCGTTGTTGACAAGCAAATACGGCCAGATCTAGCCGTAGATCTGGCCTTTGCCGGCCAGATCCACCGTGGATCTGACCGAAAAAGGCCATATCGGTGCACGACCGGTAAGATCCAGTCGGTCATGTACCGATACGGCGACTTCAGCCACCCTCCGGCGGTGGTGGCCGACTGTTCGTATTTGAGGGTGGATTGGGGGTGTTTTTGTTAACTTTTAATATTTTATTATAGGGGGTGTTTTGTAAAAAAATAAATATAGGAGGTATTTTTTAATTTGTAAATCCTACATCGTAATACCCATCCAATTCAACTTTTTTCGAAAAACTTTTCCTAAAAACACAAAATTATGAACCAAACAGAGCTACAGTTTTTGGATATTTTATTATTTAACTTTTTAAAAATATTAATAATAGTATTCTCAAAAACCAACCAAATGAAGCCTAAGATATCTCAATTATTATATTCCTTTCAAAAAAAAAAAAAAAAAACGTAAAATTTAAAACCAACGAAGATAAAAGAAAATATCGCCATGGTGCGTGGCAATGGGAGGAAGCACAAGAGTAAAAGAAAAAAAGAATGTGAGAAACAACTGGCAGATGGAGACAGATGGGGTGCATTCTGAAGATATTGATGGAACTGACGTGACCAAGTACCACATTACCAACCCCATTTCTATTTCCATCAATACTAGTTATTGTAATATTAATTTGCACCCCAAATTTGTCATACACTCTGTACCCAAATCTTACACGGCTTCCCCTTCGTGTATATTCTCGAAGAGAAATATTACACCAATAAATATTTCTAATCAATTTTTTTTTTCATAACTTTGACTTTGATATTTTATAATTGATCAGTTTATAATTAATTAATGAGATTCATACAAAATTTATGTGAGATCCGTTATAAATTAACTAATTACGAACTATACATCAAGACTATAAGAAAAAAATTACGAGAGATGATTATTGGTGTAGTATTATTCTTAGATTAATAATAATTACAACATAAATTCATAACCAAATCTTACACTTTTTAATAATTCTAACCTCAAACACACCATCCTTTTTAATTTTTACCTATTACATTCTGTCTTTTTAAGGTACATATACTTGGTATGTATACTTGGGGGAGCTGTGTGGAACAAAAACCTTTAGAATTTATACATAAATGTATCATTTTCATCTCTTAAGAATTTTAAAATAACATAAATCCTCTTACAATTAAGTCTTATGTATTAAAATAAACGACAAGAGAACAATTCAATAAAAGTTTATAAACGCTTAATAGTGTGTGTTTTAATAGCTCACTAACGGTTTACTAATGTCTCAAGGAATTTTATTATTTTAATACATAAGACTAAACGATAGGGGATTACCGTTATTTCATAAATCTCAAGGGGTGAAAATGACACATTTATATATAAATTCTAAACATTTTGAGTTTATAATAAATGGAAGGAGAACAATTCGGTAAAAATTTATAAACTTATAATAGTGCATGTTTTAATAACTAGAACATTCTACTAATGTCAAATTTCTGAAAACTCAAAGGAATTAATATCTTTAACTCTATTTTAATTCTAATCCTGTCATTCGTTAAAGATTATAATTTATCCTCCCAAAATAAATTCTGAGGCTCTGCGCCTATGTATGCTTCCACAATTTGAGGAGATAAATGCTAAATTTTTCATGTAGGGATGATGAACATTAATACATGATCAATTTACTAGTTATAAAATTACGAGTTATGGAAAAACACGAATGAGTATTAAGAATTACAAGTTGGTGGTTATGAATACTTGGAACCATATGCCGCTATTTCAGGAAAAAAATATGAAAGGATTGGGTGATCTATTAGTTTAGTCCCGGTGAGATATATTTCAATTTTCAATGGCTTTTAAATTAAGGAGCCTTTAATTCATTATAATTAGGTTACCCAAAAAACATCGTCAATTTCATATCATAACTTACGAAATTAAATGATTTCATCATTCATATATCTATAAATCAAATGATTTTATTTATTTATTCATAAGGGGCCTGCCACTATTAATACGAAATGTCAGGGTAAATTAATAGAAAGAAAGAAAGAAAAAATAAGGGCAAAATTGTAAATACAAAAGGGTCACGCGAGAGTAACAGTAACAGACACCCCAACTAAGGAACCAAAAAAACATCCTGGATCATCTCCTCTCGTACGGATCTTAACTGGGGAATAGTTGTCCACGTCATCTAATTCGTCTTCACTCAAATGAAATATTTTAAAAATAAATATAAAATATTATTTTAAATTTAAGGAAAGGAAAAGAAAAGAAAGTAATCACATGTTAATACGTCACTGACAAAAGTGTCAGAAGAGACAGCTGCTCACGTGGGTCCCAAGCGTTTTTTAACATCTTCTGTAGGATAAAATATGGCACGCCGGCACGGGTTTACCATCACGTGCCTTCACGTGACTTTTTCACTCTGCTCGAGGCCAATGGCTCATCTCCTCATCATCTCTTTCATCTCTTTGTTTCATTAAAACTTTTTTTTTTTTTTTATTAGGTAAATTTCTTCTAAGTTTTGATTGGGAAGTGGGTTGTTTGTTTTATATCAAAAATACATATTTATTTTCTTATTCTAAAAATTCAATTCAACTATTTTTAAACTCACTAAATTTGTTAATTTAACTAAACATCCTTAACAATTTCTTTTTTAAATTAACAAAAATACCTCCATTCACTCACATTTATCAAATTCTGACCATCATCGTCAGAAGATGGTTAGAATCTAGCGTAATGACGTACTATTGGCTAGATTTGACTGGTAGTACAAGCCTTTTTCGATCAGATCCATGAAAAAAAGAAAGATCTACGACTAAAGATCTAGCCATTGACGACAAGATCTTTAATCACATTGGTCAAATCTGACATTTTTTGACTAGATCCAACGTAGATCTGACCAAAAAAAGCCATATCAACTCACGACAGGCCAGATCCAGCCAGTTATGTGCTATTACAGCAGATTCTAACCACCTTCTGGTGGTAGTAGTTGAAATCTAACAAATGTGGATGAGTGAATGTGTTTTTATCAATTTTTATACTTTTTATTGTAAGGGATATTTAACTAAATTAACAAATTTAAGGGGTATTTTTATTAATTTTTAAATTTGATTTGATAAATAATAACCCCACTTAACTTTTTCAAAAATAATAAAACAAGCGAAATGGCGGGTAGAGTAATCTGACTGGGTACCTTAATAGCATTGGAGTTTTAATAATTTGTGATATATGAAGTATTTTATAATAGGAGTTTTAATATATAAAAGACAAGGTTAAATAGTATCACTCTAAATGAATTCATTTTTATTGATAAAAAAAATGGATTTAGTTAATAAATAATATATCAACCATGGAAAACTAACGAGAATAAGTGTACTCCTAAAAATGCAAAATCCCACAAGAAGAATAAGAGAATTTAATTTTGGACAAGAATTATGTTGTGTTTGATTTTTCCATCAAGCTCGAGTTATCGCGAGAATGTAGCTTGATTCGGAGCCATCTCGACTCCAACGATTATCTATCCAACTTAAACTTGTCGAGCTCTAGCTCAACCTAGCATAAACTAGTCGTGAACAATCCGTGCGATCGTTCAATCAATTCCCAAATAACTCTAGATCCCAGATATCTCAAGAGGTATCAGATTAACAACAATCTTTACGAAATCACAGTGCCCAATCGTGAGAATATCGGAGTTACATTTCAAATCAATTGTAATCCCTTTGTTTTCGCTCTTTTCTTTGTATAAACATTGTATATAAACCCCCTCAAATGATGAAAAAGGGGTTAGAAAATTCTCATATAACTCATATTGTAAGCCCCCACAGCAAATACAAGAACAGTGGACGTAGGCTAAAGATTTTATCTCGTCGAACAACTTTAAAAGTTTGTCATTTACTTTTTTTACATTCATCACTTGTTCATCGCTATGTTAGAGTAGGTGCTTTAGAGTCAATCAATTATTGTAAAATTGACTCTATAATAAATGTTTATTTATCAATAAAAGACATATTCTTCTATATCGTGTAAATTATAGTTATATGTAATGATATATGTCCTTAGGATGGTATAACCGTGATGGGGGTATCAAGTGTTTCAAATCTTTGATAGTGGGAACCCTATGATCACATTGGTGGCCATTCTAGAAACGTCCATAGCCCTAGTATTATTCTGATCAAGGACACAGATAATACGGTAAGATTATCATAGCGTTGAATGACCATGTCGAAAGGTAGTGACTGATCTCACTTGTTAAGGTTGTTTGCCAATAACCTAGTGCAACACATGAGTGCTTGCTGGAGGCAAGTTCATTGGACAGACCCATAAGAGGATTCCATATGGATGGTAACCCTAGTGTCTATGGAACAAATCCTTTAACGAATGGTGGGTTCTAGGATTATCTTCGTGTGGACGATGTGAGTGCGATTCTACTTTGAATCAGGAGTGAGATCAAATCAGAGATATTGAAGGAGCCTCCAAACGTTGGTAATGTATGTTAGAGTAGGTGCCCTAGAGTCAATCAATTATTGTAAAATTGACTTTGTAATAAATGTTTATTTATCAATAAAAGGCATATTCTTTTATATCGTGTATGTAATGATATATGTCCTTAGGATGGTATAACCGTGACGAGGGTATCAAGTGTTTTAAATCTTGATAGTGAGAACCCTATGATCATATACGTGGCCATTATAGAAACATCCGTAGCCCCAGTATTATTTTGACCAAAGACACAAATAATACGGTAAGGCTATCATAGTGTTGAACAACCCTGTCGAAAGACAGTGACTGATCTCACTTGTCAAGGTTATTTGTCGACAACCTGGTGTAACGCATGGGTGCTTGCTAGAGGCAAGTTCACTAGATAGATCCACCAGGGGATTCCATATGGATGGTAACTCTAGTGTCTATGGAATAAATCCTCTAACGGGCGGTGGTTGATAAGTTGCATAAATTTAGTGTTTTTAGGTTTGTTTTTATAGCCTTCTAGTTAATTTCTCATTTGTTTTCTTTGTTTTTATGTTAGTTTTTGTTAAGTTTGAGATGTGAATGGTTAGCTATTGATTTGGAGAATTTTTGTAATTTTCAGGCGTTAATTTAGTAGATTAGAGCATTGGAATGAAATTGGGATTTAAAGCTTGAAGAAATTGAGATTAGATGACAAGTTTGAAGGCCATGGCCTTGCCTTGGTGGTTCACCATGACCATGGTGGTGGAATGAGAATAAAATAACGAGGACAGGAAGCGCCATGGCCTAGGCTGTGGTGACGTACATTTGGCCGTGTCGGACACTTTTAGGGTTTTTATTAGTTTTTTTTTTCTTGTTCACTTAGGACTCTTTTAGGTATTTAAGGGTGATTAAGATTACTTCTTGGGAGGCCGAATTTTGCCTATTCTTGGCAAGAGATTATTGTGTAACAAAAGAAAAAGGAGAATCAAGAACAAAATTCATCATAGAGTTTGTCTTTACTTTTTCAATATGATTTATTTCTTGGATTCTACTCTTATTTATTTTATTATGAACTAATTTTCTTAGGCTGGGACTAGGGTTAGTCTATTTATGGATCTGTGATCAATCTTCTACTCTATGGTTAGTGAATTATTTTTCTAATGATGAGCTTATATTATGTGCTTAATGCTATTAGGAACCTGATCAATTTCTGATAGAATTGTTTTGTGTGATTGAGATCGAGAGGAGATAACATGAGTGCTCTAGTAATATAGGCCATAGATTGATTGGATATAGATATATATGAATTGATATATATTAATATTCATAAGCAGGATTAACTTGTGCTGAAAGCTAGAGGATTTCATAAAGCTTAATGCTCGTCTATTTCATTAAATCTATATAGAGATAACTAGGTTGTGAGATAGAAGTAGAATTAATATTGCTTTAGAAAGAATATTGGTTAACCTAGGAAATCATGTTGTCACATTACTTAAATAAATTCATTGACCATAGTAAATTGAGGGGTGTAGAGAAGTTATAGATGAGCCTGAAGTCTTAGCCGTTTTCTCTCATTGAATTCTTAATTTTAGTTTTACTGCAATTCATTTCTAATATTTCAGGTTTTAATATTTTTAGTTTTAAAGATCACTATTCTAAGTTTTGATTATCTAGATAAAGTTAAGACTAATTAATATTTTAGTACTTCTTTACGCAATCCCTTGGGTACGATAACTTGTATTTTGTTACACTATATTACTTGAGACTAGCACATTTGCTAGTAGTTGCCGCAAACAACACAACAAGTTTTTGGTGCCGTTGCCGGGGATTGCAGTTAGGCAATATTGAAATCATTAGTTTAGCTTTACTTTAGATCTTGTTCCATTTTTTTTATATATATATAATTTTTTTTTTCAAGTTCTCTTGTTTTCAGATTTTCTAGTGTATGATACACACTAGACGAAAATTAGAGATTCTTGAACCTTTTGATCCAGAAATTGAGAGAACAATACGAGCATTGAGAAGAAGGCAAGCAAGGAACATGACAAACTACAATAATAATAATCAAGTGAATCCTCCACTTTTGGAGAATCTTGCAGAAGGTGTAGCCCCACATTCTTTAATGGATTATGCGATGCCGTCATTGAGTGGCATTGCTTTTGGCATTAGGAGGCCAGCCATTGCTGCAAATAACTTTGAAATTAAATCTACGATTATTCAGATGATTCAGTCAGCCTGCCAATTCACTGGTTTAGCCCACGAGGATCCAAATGCTCACATTGGAAAGTTCCTGGAGATATGTGATACATTCAAGCAGAATGGTGTCACAGACGATGCAATTAGATTGAGAATGTTCCCTTTTTCTTTGAGAGATAAAGCCAAGAATTGGCTAAATTCTTTGCCTGCAGATTCTATTACAACTTGGGATGCATTGGCTCTGCGCTTTTTAGCTAAATATTTTCCTCCCTCTAAAACTGCAAGGATGCGTAATGATATCACTAATTTTATGTAGGTAGATGGAGAGTCGTTATATGAAGCCTGGAAGAGTTACAGAGAGTTGTTGAGGAAATGCCTGCATCATGGATTACCAATTTGGTTACAGGTACAAACTTTTTATAATGGTTTAATTCCTACTAACCGTTCTATGATTGATGCAGCTTCAGGAGGCACTATAATGAAGAAGACACTAGAAGCAGCGTATGAATTATTGGATGAGATGGCTTCAAACAGTTACTAATGGCAGTCTGATAAAGTGCCAAAAAGGAAGGCAGCAGGATTATATGGAGTGGATGCAATCACAACAATTTCTGCTCAATTGGAAGCATTGAACAAAAAGATTGATAATATGAGTGCCCCAATCATGCAAGTGAAAAGCATGAGTTGTGATCTATATGGAGGAGACCATTTTAGCAATGAATGTCAAGTAGGTAACACTTTTGCTAATTCTACTGAAAGTGCTAATTATGTTAGTAATTTTCATAGGCAACAACAGAATAATCCCTACTCTAGTACTTACAACCCCGATTGGCGGAATCACCCGAATTTTTCATGGAGCAATCAAAATGCAGTTAAACCACCACCTCTGGGTTTTCCTCAAGTAAAGAAGCCCAATTTGGAGGAACTAGTGACGAAGTTTGTAAGCTCCAATGAAACAAGATTTCAGAATCAAGAAGCTTTGATAAAAAATTTGGAGACTCAGATGGGGTAGTTGGCAAATTTGATATCAGGAAGAGCTCAAGGAATGTTGCCTAGTGACATAGAGAAGAATCCAAAAGAGCATGTGAAGGCAATTACACT